>NW_017732665.1:106099-182300 GCF_001890085.2 Hipposideros armiger
CTGGCACCCTACATAATCTGTACAACATTATTGATTGTATTCCCCAAACTGTATTTCATATTCCTGTGGCTATTTTGTGACTACTAATTTGTACTTTCTAATCCCTTTACCTTCTCTCCCACCCCCACCTTTCTCCCATCAAGCAACCATCAGTTTTTTTCCCCTATATCTCTGAGTCTATTTCTGTTTTGTTTGTCTATTTATTCTGTTCCTTAGATTCCACATATAAGTGAGATCACATGGTATTTGTCTTTCTCTGTCTGACTCATTTCACTTAGCATAATATTCTCTAGGTCCATCCATGTCATTGCAAATGGTAAGATTTCATTCTTCTTTGTGGCCAAATAATATTCCATTGTATAAATGTACTGCAGTTCTTTATCCAATCATCTATCAATGTGCATTCTAGTTGTTTTCATATCTTGGCTATTGCAAATAGCGCTGCAATAAACAGGGGTGCATATATTTTTTTGACTTAGTGTTTTGGATTTCTTTGGATAGATACTCAGGAGTGGAATTGCTGGGTCATAAGGTAGTTTCATTTTTCAAGTTTTTGAGGTTCCTCTATACTGTTTTCCATAGTGGCTGAACCAATCTGCAATCCCACCAACAGTTAATGACAACTTTACTTCCTCCTTTCCAAATTGAGTGCATTTTATTTATTTTTCTTGTCTGATTGCTGTGGCTAGAGCTTCAAGAACTATGTAGAATAAAAGTGGTGAAAGTAGGCAACCTTGTCTTTTTCCTGATCTTAAAAAGAATGCTTTTAGCTTTTCCCCATTGAGTATGATTTTAGCTGTGGGTTTATCATATATAGCCTTTATTATGTTGAGATATGATCCCTCTATTCCCACTTTGCTCAGAGTTTTTATCATAAATGGATGCTGGATTTTGTCAAATGCCTTTTCTGCTGTATTGATATGACCAGCCACCTTACCTTTTGATAGGAGCACTTAATCCATTTACATTGAAAGTGATTATTTATAGATATATAGATCAATTGATTGATTGATTGATGTTAAAGAAGTTCCCCCAACATTTCTTGTAATACTGGTTTGGAGGTGAGAAAATCCTTTAGCTATTTCTTGCCTGGGATACTCTTACCTGTCCTTCAATTCTAAATGATAGCTTTGCTGGGTAGAGTAATCTTGGTTGTAGGTTTTTGCTTTTCATCACTTTAAATATTTCTTGCCAACCCCTTCTGGCCTGCAAAGATTCTTTTGAGAAATCAGATGATAGTCTTATGGGAGCTCCACTGTAAGTAACTAACTGCTTTTCTCTTGCTGCTTTTAAAATTCTCTCTTTGTCTTTAACCTTTGGTGTTTTAATTATGGTGTATCTTGGAATGGGTCTCTTTGACTTAATCTTGTTTGGGATACTCTGCACTTCCTGGCCTTTTATAGTTACCTCCTTTGCCAAGTTAGGGAAGTTTTACATCATGATTTCTTCAAATAGGTTTTCGATTCCTTGCTCTCCCTCTTCTCCTTCTGGTACCCCAATTATGTGAATGTTGTTACTCTTGATGTTATCCCAGAGGCCCCTTAAACTATCGTCCTTTTTTGGATTCTTTTTTATTTTTGATGCTCTGATTTGGTGTGTTCTATTACCTTATCTTCCAAATCACCAAATTGATCCTCTGCTTCATTTAATCTACTGTTGACTCCCACTAATGTATTCTTCATTTCAGTTGTTGTATTCTTTACTTCTGACTGGTTCTTTTTTATGTTTTCTATCTCCATTTTTATGTTTCCTATCTCCTTATTGAAGTTCTCCCTGAGATCACTGAGCATCCTTATAACACATGTTTTGAACTCTGTGTCTGGTAGATTGCACATCTCCATTTTGTTTAGTTCTTTTTCTGGAGCTTTGTTCTATTCTTTTATTTGGGACATGTTTCTTTGCCTCCCCATTTTTGGCTGTTTCCCTGTGTTAGTTTCAATGTATTAGGTAGGGCTGCTATGTCTCCCAGTGTTATTTGAGTGGCCTTATGTATTAGGTGTGCTGTGGGGCTCAGTGACATAGTCTTCCTGGTCGCCTGAGCTGGTTACTCCAGGTATGTCTCTTGTGTGGGTTTTGTGCTCTCCTGTTGTAGTTGAGCCTTGGTTACTGTTTGAGTGTCAATGGGAGGAATTTGTGGAAGAGCTGTTGTATAGGGGCTGACCCTACAGAGCAGGTTTCGCTTTATCAGGGCTCTGGTGCCTGCCTAGTGTGCTCTTTGGTTGTGTCATCCCTGGAGGTGACCAGGTGATGCTCTGGCTTAGTCTGAAGCTGGCCACTGGGCATGCCAGCCCTGGGGCCATCTGGGAGGAGCACCATCACAAAACAAGTTCATCTGCAGCCTGTGACCTGCCCTGCGTCACCTGGCATTAGCCACAAAGCAATATGCAGATGGCCACCTCCAATGCTGTGCTTGGAGGTGCCTCAAGAGGCCAACCTAGGAACCAAGGCCAGCTGTCACTAGTGCTGGGGTTGGGGCTGCTCAGCCAGAGGTAGTGGACATGCTGAATCTAGATGCTGTCTGTTTGGATTTTATGAAACGTTGAAGGATGTTACATAAGTTCACAGCATGAGTGAAGACAGGTCGTTTATAGGGAAAAGCCACTGGAAGCAGCTTGGTTGGGCCTAAAAGTAGAATGGGGTGGGGTCTCAGGGAATCAGAATCAACCAGTGGTGTTAGCCTGATTGATGGAGACTCAGATATGGCAGCCACCTGTGTCTGTATGCCAGAACAGGGAGGGCTCAACAAAGAAATAAAGAACTTCCGCCAGCTCCTCCATCTGGGAGAAAACTGCCCCTCCAGCACTCACCATGAAGCCAGATAATTCAGTTCCTCTCTGTATGTCCCTGGCACTTTTCAAGCTGTTGCCTCAATGCTGGAGCTCAGAGAGAATGAATCCATCAGCCAGTAAGTCTGTGCTTGGGCCCTTCAGGAGGAGCACATGAGTCTGTACCTGCTCTTCTCTCATTCAGCCACAATCTCCACTGGCTTTCACAGCCAGAAGTTATGGAGACTTTTCCCCCAGTACTGGGACACTGTGCTGGGGATCCTAGTGTGTGGTTGTGACCTCTTGCTCCTCCGGTGGGGGTGGAGGGGGTGCTCCACAGCAGAGATATCCCTCCCAATTTATAACTGCCACATGCGGGTATGGAATCAGCCCATTCCACATCTTCTTCCCTCCTGCCAGTCTTGAGGTGGCTTTTTCTGCGTGTCCTTAGCTGTAGAACTTCTGTTCAGCTAGATGTCAGGCAGTTCTCACTGATGGCTCTTCTGTAGTTTAGCTTTAATTCTGATGTGGTTATGAGTGGAGGGAAGCAAAGCATTTACCTACTCCACTCTCTTTGCTGGAAACCCAAAGATTTAATTTATTAAATCTTTTTTTTAAATCTATTAAACCCATTTAATAGGTATCATGGAGGGTTCTGATCACAGGCAATTTTTAAAAAAGAGGTAGTGGAGGGAAAAGAATCAAAAAGTCTCTTAAGACTTGCAGCTTTAAAGTTGAGATAAAGAAATATTGAAAAGGAAAGTAAATTCTTAATTTCCTAAGTGAGAATAAAAATTTCACTTAAAAAAATGAAAGTAGTAAAATCATTTTATTATAAAATTACAATTTTTATTGCCTTATCAGTGTTTTAGAGGACTTATTTTTTTCTATAAAATGTCAAATGAAACTTGTAACTCTAAAATTTAACTCCTACATCAATTAATTTTAAAACTCTATTTCTTTTAAAAATTTTATGTTAATGAATACAGTAAAATTAAACAAGGACAATATTGTAATTGTTAACTTTGAAATTTCACATTAAAGGAATAAGTACATACAATACTAACTGCTATTGTTTTACCAATATTTCACAAATAAAAAGAAAATGCCATGTGAACTTTCCAAACATAAGGTAAGAAAGAGTTTCATAGAAAAGTAACTTCAGTAACATATTCCTCATTTTTCTACATCTAGGGAATGTGGAAAATTTTGACAAAAGCAGCACATATATGGATTGGTGTTTGGGAAACACAGATTTAAACTCTGCTGACCTCTCTTACTCAGTTATAAGTTGGACAAAATGACACTTATTCTCAGTGTTAACAGTGAAATGAGAAGATGTGTGCAACTCAACTCAAGATGTAAATGGAAATTGCTAAAAAGTATGAATTAATTTCCAACCATTTCAATAAGGTAATGCAATAATGGAAAGAGCTGTACTGGGTTGTGTGCATCAGGTTAGAATTCCTTTAACACTTATTATTGGGCTGTCAGAAAAGTCATGATGCATTTTTGCAATGAAAAAACAGAAAAAATTTGTCATGACTTTTTTGACAACCCAATAGTTGTATGAACTTGGGAACATTACATCAACCCATTGATGTTCTGATTTCTCAACTGCAAAGCAAGGAAATTAATAACCACTTAAGAGTGTTGTTATAAGGTTAAATTAAACATAAAATAGATATTTTCTTCTTATATGAAGATTTTTGCACATTGAAGAGCTAACATAATTAAGCTCAATTAAATTTAATACCTTTCCTCCTACCCCTTCCTCAGCCTTCCATTAAAATCTCTGCTTCATAATAATAAATGTATGAGAGCAGAAATGGCATCACACAATTATTTTACTTTCTACAACCCCTGGTGTCAATACGGATTGCTATCTTTAAGTATTTTGAGATTATCAAAGGATTTGCTATTGTTTCTTCTGCAAGCATGTGTTTTTGTTTTGTTTTCTTTTGTTTTTGCTTCTCGTTGTTTTTCTCATTCAACAAAGCAAGAAAAAGTTTCTTCAGTTAAGCATCTTGCATTCTTGAAAAATAGTCACTCAGTGGATGCCTTTTTCTTCCCATTTTGTCTTCATTTTTCAGAAGGGACTGTGCCAAAGAATCCTTAGTTGGTTCTTTTGTTTTTTTAACCCTCTGTCGAGCGCAATGCAGAAGTTACGAGTTTGGGCACAATGCATCTATTAGATGCGTGTATGACATTTATTTATTTAAATTGAAAATAACGTTTAAGCATGCTTATTATTTATTCAGAATGAAATTTTAATTTACCACAAAGTAAAAACAATATGTTTATTACATAAATTCAGTATAAAAAATCAACAGAAATTCAAAACAATTTGTGAGATCAGTTATGCCTGATGGAGGGTTAACTGTCTTTTTCATCTCAAAACATAAAGGCCAATAAGTGAGTTTGTTTGTTTTTGTTTTGTAATAAAGCAGGTAGTTTATCAGTTTTTCATCACCAGCTCTTGAATTTAATTTTATACTGCCTATTGCCCTAATCATGTTTTTGCATTTATTATTGTTCTGCATTGCAAAAGAGACCAGTTTAATCTTTTATAACTTTTCCCAAACACATTTAAGTAACTCAGGATAAATAAAATAAATATATAAGCAAGCAACCAGAAGTTCTACTATGCAGGAGCTAGCTATACATATCAGGAAAAACAAACAACAATAGCAAAAACAACAAAAACCCAACATAAATCTCCCCAGTTTTTTTCAATTAAGGCTAGGAAAGTTTAGAGACTACAGACAATAATAAGATTTAGACTATTCTGAAGGGAAATAATTGGAATAAAAAACCATGTTGCTTAGAAACATGATTGCATTTTGAGCAATTTTTCATTGATAGTACTGCTTGTAGCTAATGGAATTTTCACATTCTATTTATTTAAAGATTGTTTTAATATTGTATTACTATTCAGAAAAAGTAAAAAATTGGCCAAAAAATAGAGAAGAAAAAGAAAAAAATCACAAGGTAGAATGCTAAATGCTTAACTAAACCATGACTGAAACTAGTTGTGGAACCTATAGTGTAAGTTGTAGTCTTATGGGTGGCACAGGACATGTAGATTTTTATACAGTTCAAATGTTAACTGTGTAAGTAATCCTAGGTAAATCATATTTCTTTTTTGAACCTTAATTTTCTCATCTGCAAAGTAAAAAAGTAAATGTATTACAATCTACAGTGCCACCTATCTTGAAAATTATGAAATTGTATTCAACAAATATAATTGAATATATGCTGAAGTGAAACATTTTGCTAGATGGTAAAATTAATACAAAAATGTATGCCAACTAATCAGAAATTGCTAATAATATAATATAAGAAGAGAAGTCTTATAAAAGTAACACATAGGCTGTGATACTGGCTCTAATACTGGGATAAACCAAGTACTCTGGAGACACCATTATGAGTTTGGAGGGGGCGTATAGGATGTGAGCTGTCACAATATTATAGCTTAGATGGAGCCTTGCATTTGTACATAATTGATTTGGCCATCTCCCTATCATACATTTTAGCATACTTTACATTTTCAATTTTATTCCCTCAAATTAATCATTTATCCCTTGTTTACAATAAGAAAACAAAACTAGAGTAACATTATGACTCTAAATTCAGGTGTTATATGAGAGATATCCAATGAGAAAACAGCCAATGATCCAAAGACCTTGGAAGCTATATTTCAGCTCTGCAATACCTGGAGAAAAGCCTGTTTCTTAAAAAAGAAAAAAGAAAAAAAAAAAGCCATGGTTGTCAGAACGCTGTATATGAAGGCAGTCTGTTCAGATAGCCTGATGAAGTGTTGCCCAACGTAATGACACTATGTAGTCTCTGGCCAATACAGCAAGGTGTGAAAGTCTTTTGGAATTTTATTTATTTTTTAACTAAGCATCTGCCAACAACTTATTTGAGCCTGCAGATGTCACATAGTAAACATGGCATAATAGCAAACAAGGATTCTGCAAATCTCTACCAGCATTCAGTTTTAACTTGAGAAACCTGGCACAAGTTTCTCTTCTTTGCTGTAGGACTTAATACTTTCTGCAGACTCTCTCCTCTGGTTGCCCCTAGACACTATCATGCTGTTGAATAAACTCTCCCTGGTAAGGATGGGCAAACAAGTAGGACAATAGAAAACTGAGCAGGGCCCCAGTGCTAAGCAAAGTCATTGCTGCTTTTCACTCCTCAGCACATTAACAAAAACGAAATGTTTTCTACCTCTAGTAGTTGGAACCATGACAAGACCGATTTAAATTGAGCATTGACTCTCATGCCCTAAGTTAAAATCCACAATTTGTTTAACTGAAGATTTGCTATTAAACAATATGAGAGACATGAGCTTGAGGAATGGGATGGGGGAAAGATATTCTTTTCTCCCTTCATTTGATTTCAATGTTATCATTTAAGCAAAACTGTTAAGCATAACAAGTCATTTCCAAGTAATTTAAACATACCTCCAACTGAAAATGTAACATTTCACTCAGCTCTCAAGATGTATTTCAAATTTTCAGTCTATTAAAGAAAACCAATGACCAAGGCAAATTCCTATATTCCTTCAAGGGGGAGCAAGCAGCCTATGGGATCTGGAAAGGTATTTAAGAATGAGCATGACCCCTGACACCGAGGAAACGTGTCCATGTGTCACAAATCTTTAATATTAAAATTCCAGACAATGATTTTAGTGAGAACAGAATAATAATATGATTGATAAATAGAATCATAAACTTGAAAGACATTGCTATCAATATTCCTTAAAGCATGAACATAAAACATTTATCAAAGAATAATCTAAATCTATTTCTTAAAACACTTTAGATTCCCAGGCCTTACCCCTGATATACCATATTGTACTAAAAAGGAAGAGAACCTGTGTATATGCCTTTTTAAAACATGTTTATCAGGGAATTTTTTTTTTTTTTTTAGAAAATGTCCTACAATGTGCATTTTATTCCATATCATTATACAATGTTTACATATACAGTAGTCCCCCCCTTATCCATGGTTTCACTTTCCTTGGTTCCAGTTAACTGAGGTCAACTGTGGTTGGAAAATAATGAAATGGAAAAGTTCAGAAATAAGACAATTTCTAAGGTTTATATTGCATGCCATTCTGAGTAGTGTGATGAAATCTTGCACTGTCCCGCTCATCCCGCTAGGGACTGAATCATCCCTTTGTCCAGCGTCTCCAAGCTACCTGATACGCTACCTGCCCATCAGTCACTTAGTAAGTAGCCTGTGGGGAATTTTTAAGTACCATAAAGTTTGAGAGCTTTCACGTTGTATAGATGAGGAGAGATTGGCAATATTGAAGCCACTTGCCAAGGTAACAATTAGGGATCAGCAAAAGCAGGAATTACGATGAACGCGATGTCCTCTTGAGTTCAAGGCCTAGGTGTGCTCCTCTAAATGGTTCAGCCCCAGTGTGACTAACAGTGTTCAGATGGCTCACTTTGTTCTTTATTCACTGAGGACCCAGCTGTGCTCCTCTCGTATGAAAACATACCTTGTGTAGTCACTAGCCCATAGATAGCTCTCACAGTCATGTTATTTAGTGTTGTTTTTTCCTTAGAGATATTCCCCTCATATTGACCTCAATAGATGCATGTATTTATTCACTTGCTTGCTTTCGGAAATAGAATGAACAGGATAGCTGAGTGATCTTGAGGAAAGACAATCGTGATTGTTGTAGTTTGAAGCAGGGACTGAATTTGTCTTGTGCTCCTGTTCAGAATCAGAAACAACCATATTTCCACTGAGAGATCAGATATGCCCCTATCAGCTTTCATTGAAATCTCTGATGGTCACAGAATGTTGTAGTTGAAAGAGTGTCTTTACATGGTTTTATCCTTTTTCAGTGATGCTTCAGTATCTGAAAACCTCCCTTAGTGCTATCTATAGTTTTTTGTTATTCAATAGTACAGTTTCTTATTACAGTCCTCCACATACCCTCCCAAAAGTAACATGAAATAAAAGAAAATAAAAGTAGACACAGTATTAGCAGATACACCCATTTGAAACAATGATTTAAGATCATATTATAAAATACCGATCATTAAAAAAATGTAGAAACTAATATTTACCAAATGTCTACCATGGGATAGAAGTTAGACATATTCATCTCATTTAATGTCTCATTCACCAATGCCCTATTGGAAGTACCCCCCATCCACACACACACATACACTTAAAATATAAAGACACTGACACTTGGTTACCCAAGCAAAAAGAAAAATATTGGAACCCAAATTTGTTTCTGCCTTTCACACACTATTCTTCCACTGATATGTACGCCATTCAGTATTTTTATAACTTAACTACTATAAGTCAACACAGAGCAAAGGGAAATATAAGAAATCCTCCATCTTTTATTCATATACTCTGAGTCTCCCTGCTTGGAATCTCTTGGGTGCCTCCTCCTTTGTCATGAATAGAGCTGCAGATCCCTTGCTTTTAGGAAAATGCAAGCCAAGTCATTTTGTGATTAAGGCAGGAAAGTGGTGAAGACTCCAGAGATAGACTCCCTTTGTTCAGCTCCCAGCACTGTCAAAAGTTTGAGGCTTGGCACATTTCTTAACCTCTATATACACCAATTTCCCCACACTACATCCTGGGGTTGTGTTGAGGTGCAGAGGGACAGTTTGTGTACATAGGATGCTGACTAGAATCATGCTTTACAATGCAGTGGCTGTAGTGTTTTTAGTACAGCTATTACAGGTAGCATCAACCTGTGACCTTGGGCACATTGCCTAACTCTCTAGAGTTTTCTGGAATCTTAGAAATATAAAATAACATTTGTTGTATGGTAGTGTGAAGATAAAGGAGAATTAAATTGTATGACTTATAGGGCTGGCCAAGTGGCTCAGTTGGTTAAGAGCTCAGTCAAGAGTGTGAGCTCTGAGCAACAGGGTCATAAGTTCGATTCCCAGTCTGAGCTGAGCTGCCACTGAGCTGCCAACAGGTGGCAGGATGGCTCAGCTAAAAAAAAAAGAAAAAAATTGTATGACTTCTGTAGGATATCTAACAAAATACCTTGGAAAGAGCTGATACTTAATAAATGCTACTTTTTCCATGTTCCAGATGCCTTTTGTTCCCTTTTTCTACCTCTTTATGATTTTTATTAATGGAGGGACCAATCTGAATATGTTGCTCAGTTGTGCTCAATGCAAAACAAGTAGGTACTGTTCTCACTCCGAACTTGATTTTGCTTCTTAATGTTATAAAAGGTGATTCTTATGGTAAGGTTAGAAAAGATTCGTATCTCACATCAATTTTGTGATCAGTTGTACAATCTCACAATACCACATAACTTACATGTGGATACATAACAAATGAAGGGTCTGGGATCAGTCCACCTTCCCACTATCAAAGCTTCATAACCTCAGAACCATAGTCTATCACTTCTACCAACAAATCCACAATTTAGGAGGTTTCTTAGAGCTTTTACTGCTTTAAAAAGCAAATATAGCAGGGCAGGGGAATGTAGAGCTCCCATTATTGAATATTATACTAGGAAAGATGTGTTTATGGAAAATTGTCTGAAATATTGGTCAACAGACCCTCTGCATCAGAATCCCTCGAGATGTGAGATGTGTGATGTTGGGAGCAGGGAGGTTGTGCTAAAATGATGATTTCTAAGTATCACATATTTCTTTCATTTAAAATTTGCTGAGACATTGCCTGGGTACTCTGTACTTTTAAAACCTTTTTGGGTGATACTCATGTTCATTTACACTTAAGAACAATTGATTCTTAAAAAAACTTATCTGCGTATCTGCTTTTCTAGAAAGCTTTTCAAAAATACTATGTTCTGACTCTACCCGAGAAATTCTGCTTTGGGATTGCTCCTAGACATCATTCTATTGTAAAAACAAATCAACAGCAAAAATAATAAAAACAAAACAAAAACAAAATCCCGGGTGATATTACCATACAGATAGAGATCAAGATTGCTGACCTCAGCCTTGCAAACAGGTTCAGCATTGTCCCCATCAACACCTTTCTTTTTAGACCTGGCTCAGTTGACTCAGTGTCATTGCTCACTTGGCCTTACGTGTATTTGCTCTTGCAGCCTCTAAATTTTGAACATTCCCTACACTAGAAGGTGTTGTTTCTGGAAGTAGAGACTGAAAAGACATGTACTCACTGGTTCAGGATTAGAGACAGCATTTCCAAATGATACCCATGGAGTAAAGGTTGCTGAAATAACTCAGAGTGTGATTGTGGAGCTTGGTGATGGGAGAAGAGATAAGAGAGAGGGGAGGCCAGCTGACAGAAAGAGAAAGTGAATGAATCGTGAATTAAATTGCAATTTTGAGCAGGCACCAGTCTTGCTACATAAAGCAGAAATAGAAAGTTATTTAAGATTGCCATAACAGGCAGCAAATAGGTTCCAAGGTGTGTCTTATCAGAATCACACTTACAAGGTCTCAGATATTTTTTGGAAGTTTCAGAAAAATAGGACAAAAAATACAAACACATCTTCCCTAAGTAATACCAGCTACATGGGTTGTGGGGTCCAGTGCTAAATTATAATATGGGGAGCCCTTTTATTAGTAAATCAGGGGAAAAGTGTTGATAAATGTACTTAATATAAAGCTTGCTCTTTTTTCCTATGATCTCTCAACTTGGAATGATTTTTATTGTTTTTCTGTTTTGTTTTGTTTTGTTTTGGTGATTTTTAATTAAATTTTCATGTAGAGATAATTACAGATATAATTACTGATCTAAATGCAGTTGTAAGAAGTAATCCAAGAACAACCCATGCATCTTTTATACAATATACCCCAGTGGTAATGTCTTGTGAGGTCTCACAATTAAGTTCATGAACTCATCCTAGAAAAAGTGCTACATACCTCACTGCTGAATATCACTATGGTCACCTTCAAAGTACTCCCCAAAGTACTTCAAAGTACTTGGGAAGCTATGAATCAAAGCCAGTGCCTAGTCCACCCTTCAAAGCAGTTTTAGAACTCTTTTTCTCAAATGGCCATCAGAGCTGCTATCGTATTAACCTTGATGTCCTGGATGTCATCAAAATGTCTTCCTTTCAATATTTCCTTTTATCTTCTGGTAAAGAAAGAAGTCATTGGGGACCAGATCAGGTGAGTATGGAGGGTGTTCCAATACAGTTATTTGTTTGCTGGCTAAAAACTCTCTCACAGACAGTGCTGTGTGAGCTGGTGCTTTGTAGTGTTGCAAAAGCCATGGATTGTTGGCAAAAAATTCAGGTCGTCTAACTTTTTCACACAGCCTTGTCAGCACTTCCAAGTAGTAAACTTGGTTAACTGTCTAGTTGGTAAAAATTCATAATGAATAATCCCTCTGATATCAAAAAAGGTTAGCAACATTGTTTTTACTCTTGATTTGGACTGACAGAACTATTTTGGTCGTGGAGAATTGGCTGACTTCCATTGTGCATTTTGACACTTTGTTTAAGGGTCATATTGGTACACCCATCTTTCATCACCAGTGATAACATGGACCAAACCATCATCTTGCGTCTCCAAAAGGTCTTGGCAAATTTCAACTCTCCTTTACTTTTGTTCATTGGTGAGCTCCTTCGGGACCATTTTTGCACACACCTTTCTCATGCCAAGATTTTCAATTAAGGTTTTTCTAACTATTTTTCTATCGATGTTCACTTTGTCTGCCTTGCTTCTTACAGTCAGCTGATGATTTTGACACATAATTCAATGCATTTTTGCAATGTTTACTTCAGTTCTGCTTGTTACTGGCCGCGCTGACCTCTCCTCATCAGTGATGCTTTCTCTCCCGTCAGAAAAACGTTTCATCCATTTGTACACTGCCGCTTTCTTCATGGCATTATTCCCATAAACTTGGACTAACATGTCCCTGATTTCACTTCCACTCTTGCCAAGTTTAACAAGAAATTTAATGTTTGTTCATTGCTCTAATTCAAGCTCAGACATTCTCTCAACAACAGACAAAATCATGCAGCAACAATAATGAAAGCCACTCAGCAAGACACCACCACACGTGGACATGAACACAGCTGTGAGACACTGATCTACCAAGGTTATGAAGCCTGATAGAGCTGTTTGTACAATGCTACCAATGTGAGCACACGGTGGCTAGTTTGTGATATTAAATTGACACAGAGTACAGAATATTTCCATCATTATAAGGATCTCTTGTACTGGCCATTTATAGTCATTTGTACTTTCTTCCCAAACTTACCTTTCCTATTCTTAACCCCTGGCAATCACTAACTGGTACTCCATTTCATTTTTGTTGGGCTTTTTTTTCACCCTTTGTCATTTGCAGAATGCTGGCTTTTTTTCAGCTTCATGTCTGGGATATATAAAGGCATAAAGAAAGTCCAGGAACCATCACTGGTCATTCCTTAGATCATGTAGTCTCTAGTTCCTCTCCTTTTCTCTCCACCTTTCAGTTCTGTTTGCTTTATATATAATGTTTAGGGAAAATTAATTATACTCAGTGGGGAGAAAAAGGAAAAGAACTTTTATTCCTGTACTCCTTTCTGCTTTTCATATCTTGTTTGTTTACTACTTAAGGCTAGTATAATTAAAGTTAAACTTCAGGTTCTTAGCATGAATTTTTCTGTTTATTTTGATTATACCAATTTTATATGTAAATATAAGAACATTTAGTTTGTAACAGAATCACCAAAATTATACCTTTAATATGTTGTAGCTTGCATATATGCAGATGGTGCCAAAAACTATTTATACGCATTTTAAGAAAGGGAAAAAAAACTATTAAAATTGTAATACACACACAATATATACCAATAACAAAAGATGAATACAAGTCATGTTTGACTCCTGCATTTACAAGAGGTGCTCAAATTGGTTACAGCGAACTACTGCTTGTGTAATGCTGACCATCTCTTAAAATGTGTATACATTATTTTGGCACACATGGTATATCTATCTCACTCTTAACAGAATGAAATGCTGAACAAAGGTAACTCAACTGTTTTTACTTTAATTGTTGATATATGCAAATTCTACCAACATATTCTACTTTTGACACACTGTTGAGTAAGGAATGATTGCAAAGAAAAGGTCCTGTGGGTTGCTTTATCTTTCCCTTTCTTTTCTGTATCATTATTTTCAGCCAAAGTGATTGGCTAATACAAAGTATAATGAATAAGAAAGGCTATGATAGGATTCCCTGGTTATTTGTATTTCTTAGAACATAATTACTTTCTTTTGTTTTTGATGCACATTCTGGTTTAAATGGAAAGTGTTCCTCTTGGGGCTTTCTGTGCCCTTTCTTAGTCTGTCATAGACACAACATGCCTATCTTACACTCCTTTTAATTCTGGCTGAACTTCTGCACATCCTGGGTCAATGAGAAGTCTGTGCTCATGGGCACTACAAACAGGATGAGAAGGAATGCGGCATACTGCAAATATGTTTTCCCCTGCCACACATGCTCCATTATCCCATCAGATTTCACTTGTAAAACAAAGATAAAATTATTACAGATTTTAAGACAGTAATTACAGAAGTGTGCGGCCCCTCTGAGTGAGAGCCTGTGCCAAGGTGCAGATTGCATGCGCCCGAAGATGTCCTCGTCCCTAAAATAAAAATGCTGGCCCTCTCACTCAATTACACACAAACTTTGACAAACCTCCTGTCTCCCTATTTAGTCCAAATTGCTTAGCTTGCTTTCCAGGGTGCTCTATGAACTAGTCAAACTCTCTTATTCCTAGGCTGCTATCCCATAATATGCCACCTGCACACTGTTCTCCAGTCATACTGAGTGCACTCCTGAAGCTTCCTGCCTCTGCACATTTGCTCACGCTGTCAAAGACATGCCAGCCTTTCCAAGTACAGCAGCAATGTCACCTGTGTTTGAAGCCCTCCCCTTTCTTTTGCCCCATAAAAGTAAATTACATTTTCCTTCAGTTGTGGGACATTATATGTCTACTTCTTGTTAACCTTATATGTGTTCCACCTAGTACCACTTGTGTACTTATGTAAATATCTGAGATTTCATGGTAAGATCCCTGATCCATTAATTTAAAAAACAAACAAACATCTTTGCTAGCCATTTTGAGAAAAAGAGGCCAAATTGTTAATTTATTTGTGTTCTGTCTCATTTTCCTAACTGCTACCTGGTTTCTTTTTGAGCATCAACAAGTTCAGCAGACTATTTCAAACTTGTAAACTCTACTGAAGCTCTGGTTCTGAATCTATTTAATGTGATCATTAATGTTCCTTTTCTCAATACCAGGCAGGGTAGACTTATAACCTTGGATCTGCCAAAGTCCTAGAATTGTAACTATCACATTGCCTTTGTGTAAATACAAAAAAAAAAAAAAAAAGGAGGGGGCTTCAGCTTCACATTTAAAAAAGTTCTCTTCTATCATTGTAAGTAATATAAAGCAACAAAGAAAAAAACTTTTCTTTTAGTATGATGTAGTATTATGCCTCTATAATACAGGTTACATTTTATTAAGTACAATGCTAATATATCATTACTTTTCACTTTAGTTTTAGAAATTCTATTCATTTCTAAAGTTGCTTATGGCAACACCATTTTCCTTATACTCCCACCAGTAAGATTATTTTGCACATTTGTAAATACTGTTTGTAAATATTGTTTATGTTACATTCTGCATTTCATCCCGGAATCACCTATAATAAAAAATTATTACTTTAAAATTTCCATGTATTAAGTTACCCTGTTTGTGCCTGTTAAGTTCTATGAGTTTTGACAAATGTATAAGGGCATATATCCACCAGTACAGTATCAGACAAAATACTTTCACTACCTCCCCTAAAAACCCTTGTATTTTACCTATTCAACACTTCCTCTCACCCCCACTAAGCCCCTGGAAATCATCTGTTTACCTCCTCTATAGTTTTCCCATTTTTGCAATAGCGTATCACTCTGTCACCGGGATGATTTCAGTTTTGAATGGGAAACTAGAGGAAAAAGATATGCCCTTCACAATAGTTGGAAGCTTAATAGCACCAATAAAGTAAATATTTTTACACCCATTATATACATGATAAGGAGTCTCAGGAATATAAAATGTGTTGTAGAATTTAAAATAATATTACACAGTAGGCTATGTGAAAATTTCATACATAAAATATTAATATATTTGCAATACACTCATGAAAGGTTTTATTATGCAAATTATTTTGTATCTAGTGTAGGAGTTAAGCATAAGCAATACAACAATTTGATAAGCTATTAAACAATTTCCAAAGGTAGTTGTATAGCAGAAGACACTGACACGTTATAAAAATGTAAAACACTTCAAAAATATATCCATGAATTTAAATTTTTCTTAAACGGCGATATTCATTTGAAAGACATAGAGAAGAAAATAAATTGTATTGAGGAGACACTGGATGTTGAATCAAAGTCTAAATGCTCAATAAGTGCACGAACCATTACTGTCATATCCGGCAACATTGTGAATATTATTCTTGGCAGATGACAACACAAGAGTTGACCTTGTGAAAGTTTGCAGAAACTTTTAAAAAGATAATCAACTACAATGTTGATATTTAAGCTGAATTTCAATGTCACCCATTAAATGGTTTCTTAAAGTATCCAAGACAAAAAGTCAAACTGAATTTTCAGTGGAAAACGAGGTATGTCAAATTATGTGTGTATTTAAGTTTAAATCCAACGAACAGCATATATGTATACGTCTTTAAGCATTGTTAAAAAATGAAGGATTGGCTTTGGTTATTGTCGTAAAGTCAAACTGTTCGGTTCAGTAGAGCCAGTCAATGGTTTTCGAGTGGTTATATCACAGGTTGCGTTTCTGCCAAAGAATATCTCAAGAAAAAATAAAAATGGACACACACACTTCTAATAGTAACTTTTATGCACACCTACACACACACACACACACACACACACACTCACTCACACACACACACACACACACACACTAAATGGATACATTCTTTGCCCCATCACTTCCACTCTTTAGCCAGCCATACCTTTTAAACTGCTTAATGTTTATCTGTGAGAAAGCAAAATCTTTGATGGTGAATTTTTGTCTAATCAGATCACACGATCAATACACATTTGTATCAAATATGTTTATGATAATAGTTTCATATGTCTTGATTTGTTTCTCATTTCTTCATTCAAGAATTTGCCCCACTCTTTATTTCTGATTCTATCTTCTGTTCATAAACTTTTATATATTGATATTGTTAACAGTAGCCCTAATAATTCTCCCAACATGTAGCTTTTCAATTTTCCTCTTTTAGTGCTTATGTGTACTTACCTGGGCAATCACTAGTTGTTGCTGATGATTCTGGAGTCACACAGACAAAGATTCAAACCTGGTTCTGATATTTACCAGACCTGTACTCTCAACAATTTACATAATCTCTCTAAGTCTCAGGTTTGTTTGTTTGTTTGTTTGTTTGTTTTTTAACCTGTTAAATGAGGTTAATAACATCCCTAAAAATGTTGTTGTGAGGATATGTAATCACAATTTGTGCTTTTGCCATGGTTACAGTCAAATGTTAAGATATTAATTGCCATTATTTTTATTATGACATTATTATTATTAATTAAACTTTAGAATTCTGCACTGCTCATAGTTGACCAGTCGATTTCTCCTCAGTTATCTCACCCTATTGTTTAAGTGGGAAGCTGAATAAGGCAGAGTGACTTAACCATCAGATCCCCAATATGGCTTTACTTATTGAATGATATAATAATGAAAGAAAAACAACGCAGACTTACATGATATATGCACAAAAAACAATGAATTATCAATTTAGGAAATTACCTGGAATTGTGTGGAAATTGAGGATTTATATGATGACATAAACTAGAGAAATAGTTAATATTCTCCAGAAGAAATTTTTGTCTGGAATTATCTACTTTACATCATAAGAATAAGCTATAATTTATCAATATCTTAATAGAATTACATCTTAGATAACAATTACTTTATTGGTCCAAGCCTTGTTTAACAAAGTTATGCATGAGATTGTAAAACAAATTTCAGAAACTGACAAATAGTAATAAAGATAAAGACACGAGGCAGGGTTTGACTGAATTATAGACAGAGGTTTTCCCGTTATGGTCATGGCAATAAGCTTTTTGTTTGTTTGTTCTTTTTTGTTTTGTTTTGTTTTGTTTTTGATGTGTGTGTGTGTGTGCATGTTTAAAATGTAGTACCATTTAATTTTTCGGCATTCTAATTTCAATTGTGTCTAGTAGAAATCAAACTGAACCTCACAAACCATTACTTTATTAGAAATGTTTAAGAATAATTATCAAACTTTTGTAAAACAAGTTTTTACTTTCAAATAAATGGGAACAGTTTTTAAGTATTTTCTGCTATAATGAGAACATGCCAATTTTTTAGTATTGGAAAAGTAAATAGACTGAAATTTTTTCAGAGGTGTTTTTTGAGGTAGAAGTTTCCATGATAACTGAATAATGTGTCAGGAAAGTTCTCTTAGAACAAATGTTATTTGTGAGTATATCTAAAGGGAAATGATGCATTTTCTGTTAACATACACAGATGTGGCAAAATATGGAGGGGGAGTGAGATATTTTTAGTAGCGAGGAAGGGAGAATGTACAAGCATATCACTTAACACTGTTGATTTTCTATAAAATCATATAGGATGCCATAAAGACTCACCTATTGCAAGACTTTTTCTTTTTATTTAATAATGATTTTTTTCTGCTAAATAATATGCACTTCCAATAACACAATTTGAAAAACAATATGTATTTAAAAGTAAAAATTGCATATAAAACTTCAGTGCAGATATTTTTTAAAAAGTACTGTTCTTATTTCTTCCCCAATTTTTGTTTGTTTGTATATATGATTTGTGATCATCATATTCTTTGTAGAAATATTTAATATCTTTTGAGTAATTAATGTTGGAGCATTTCCCAAACTCTCCAATATTTTATTTTTGGTATTAAACTTAATGACTGCTTAATAATGTACTGTGTAAATATAAATTTTAATTTAATCTGCATTCTTTTAAATAATGGTATCTTTTCAACACTATAAATAATGTTATTATGAATAGTTTTGCAAATAAGCCTTTGTGCAGTTTACTTATTCCAATATGTTAGCATTTTCTATATTTGAAAAGTTAGTAATAGGATATTGAGATTACACAAAATACAGCTGTTTCTTTGTGTACTTAATTAAGAATGGGACACTTCCTCCTTTTGCTACTATATCTACTATAATTTTCTCATGAACAAGATGTTTTCAAGACAATGATTTATAAATGTACACTGTGGCAAAAGAAGAAAGTTATGAGAGATGAAAAACAATGTGAAAATTAGAGAAAAGCAGTAGAATTCTATGTAGCTATAAAATAGATGATGTATGTTAAGACCCTTTAATGACAGGAATGTATATTGTAGTATTTTTATCAATAGTAGATACTGTATTACTTTTAGTTTTAAAACATCTGCATGTGATAGAAATTATTTCAAACATGCGTATTTAAAATTAGCTCTCTCTACTGGTATTATGAATGTGTTTGTGTGTGTGGTTTACTTCTTAGCTTTCAGTATTTTCCAAATATTCAAAAATTAAAATTTTGTTCATACATTTTAAAAAAATGTCTGCGTCATTTAAGGGAAAAGGAAAAAAAAATCAATTCAAGAGTCAACAGATTTAAAGAATTCTCTCACGTGTTAAATATGGTTACTACAGGTCAATTTTAGCACCAATAGTTGATATTTTTATTCACCTTGACAAGTATTAAGAGGAGGAAGAAAAGTAAACCACAATGTCAAGGACTGTGGATATCATAGTTTTATCTAATTAGACAATTTGAAAAAGGCTAGGAAAAATAAAAGTTGATAACATTAATGACAATACCATTCATTTTATTTAGGAAGAGACACTTTTCTCAAGTACTAACTTAAAAGCATTTTCTCTAGAAAATGGGCTCCTAAAAATAAATGCTGATATTTTATACATTATACATCTCAATACTTTTGTTTGAAAACTGATCATTCACAGCACATTACTCAAAAACTATTGGTCCATCAATTTCACATTTGATTTTGTCCCTACATGCCATTAAATACGTGACCCATAGTTTACAGTGAAGTTTCAAAGTATTTTCTCTGATGAAATTCCATTTTCCTTTTAAACCTCCAATAGTTCCCTATGGCTTAGGTCCTTTTCTCTGCCTCCCTTCCCCCATAGAGTTCCTCTTTGAGTTGCTAGAGTACAATGTGCTCTTCCTGACTCACCACTTCCACTGGTATTGTTATCCCTACCTTTCGATGCTCTTTTGACCTAATATGTTTATAGCTGTACTTCAAAGTTACACTAATACTTCACTTAAAGGACTCCCTGGCCATGACTTTTACATATATTTAGGCAAGTCTACAATTTTATCCTTTTGTTTCACACTGCATTTTTCATTTGCAACACTTCTCGTAATTGAATTAAAAAATGTGATTCATGTTTAATTCATGAAATCCATGCAGTTTGGGCAGTTTGTATCACGCTCACAGCTTGATGATCACCACTTAACACCCTGAATTACCCATAGTAAGTGATATAAGTGTTTATTAAGAGAAGGTTGGAAGGGAATAAGAAGGGGGAAAGGAAAGGAACGGTTTAGAGCCTAGAAAACCACTCTCATCATTAAATCACAAGAACTGAAAAGCCTTGCATTTTCTGGAGGGGGATACCTTTATGGTTTGCAAATAGTGAATAACTTGTTTGCATATTAGCAGAAATAGATGGTTTATATCTCTTTTGTTTGGCAACATAGGAAAGTAGAAAGATCAATGGTTTTAGAGATATGAGACCTCGGATCTATAGTTCTATTGACACTGGGCAAATTTCTTAACCATATGGTGTTGAGCTAAGCAGCCTGAACAAGCAAGTGCACGAACACATCCCTTTGAGCAAAAGCCTAGGCATCAAGGTCTAGAAATCTCAGATGCTCAGCTTCACATGATCCTAGACATTCATATGTCTCATTCACATTGTTTTCCCATTTATATAAGAAGAAAACATTGTAGAACGTTGTAAATTCTGCCTTCATTTGGCCAACAATCTATGTATATGGAATGCATTTAATATCACTTTGAATCAACAGTATAGTTGTTAATCTCTGTTAATCCCCCATCCTATTGGTAGCTGCCACTTTTGAACCATGTAAATACTGGAGTTAAACCAAGCTAAAAAGACACTGAGGAGGATTTTTCTGTGACTTCTAGAGTTGCATACTGGCAAATATCTTAGAACATTAAGGAACTGGAAGGAGGTGGTTAAAACTCTAGAAATCATTGCAAAAAACAGTCCAACAGCTTAGGGGAAACTTTCTAAAAATGTCAAACTAATGTTTCTCAAGTGTAAAAATATAAAACAATATCTTCATAACAGAGTGAGAGAAGGCAATATACAATAAATTCCAAACCAGAGTTGAACACACACAGATATATTTCTTGATAAATAATTTTAAGTATATGACTCAGAGAAATCTTATTACAGCCAGCTAGGCTGAATCGTGTTGATTGGGGCTGCTACTGCCCCAGGATAAGAATTGAACTCATGGGCCGGCCGAGTGGCACGGTGGTTGGGAACTGGCTTGGGACGCCACAGGACCCCGGTTCGGATCCCACATATGAGGGCCAGTGACGCTGCCCTCTACAGCTAAGATGCTGAACAACAGCTCAACCTGGAGCTGGGTTGCCGTGGGTCACCAGCGATGGCGTAGGCTGCAGCCTCTGCTCCAGTGGGTTGCAATGGGCTACCGTGTGTAGCCAGCAGCCAGCGTGAGCGACCAGCAGCCACTGTGAGCGGCCGTCCAGAAGCTGGCGACTGATATGCCTCACCCGGGAAGAATGCAATGATGGTGCCAAATTGGGCCAGTGAAGCGACATCCTCCACAACTGGACTGAGGAACAAAACGATGGCGGCTTGTCTGTTCCCCTTCCCCCAATTCCCCACCGCTGTTCCCATCCCCACAATTCCCCAATAAAAATCTTAAAAAAAAATTGAATTCATAATCTTTGCCTCTTATTACTGGGATATAATTGACCACATTTTATAGTCACAGTCATTGGTTTACTGAAGATGTCTTTTGTGTAAGATTTATAGACATTTTCCATCTGAAAGATTTAGCAATCTTTCGCTAATGTATAGTTAATATAGTACTGGGGGAAAATTGGCTGTGAAAATACACATATTTGGATGTGTAACAGTCATACCATTTACCTATGGTGAGAACTTTGTAAAGATCCAAGGACCAAGTAGATTGTTCTCTGAATTCTCTATAATTTTCTTTTCTGTACATTATAAAGGTTAAAACTGTAGAATAATGTGCTCTCTGAAGCACTGTAGAACAGAGGACAGAAACATTGCTTAGGGATATCTGAGAACTCACTTTATTCCTACGAAATACAGACATGGACTACCAATCATGAGTTTGCCTGAAGACAGGAGAAACTGAATTTGATAAACTTTCACTTAAAGGGAAAAACGTAAGGTCTTGGTGGACTTATAGAGTTTGGAGACTACATTTATTTCTTTTAATTACCTTAAAAGAATGAGCCAAAACAACATAGGCCAATATTATTTATCATATTGTGTATTATTTAATATTGTCAAAGAATAACTTTTGAAATGTTAAAATTTGACTTTCATACAAATATAGAATGAACATGTAGCAAATATTTATTTTTGGACTTGTTCATAAGGGGATGAGAAAATGGTAAAACCGAATCCAAGTGCATTTTGAAAAATGGCATATTTTTAAGAATTCTGAAAATAAAAATATATGATGTTTGCTTAATTATATGCAAAACGGGTTAGTTTCATATAAGGAATGAAGTCATAACTTGAGTGGGTTATCTTCTTTATTGGACAAAAATAGTTTCCATATCCACAGGATAAGGTCTAGCAGTAAACTCTAATCCTTAAATCATTAGTAAGTAGCAAGTTAAACACGATTTTCCCCCTGTATGATTATATAAATGTTGAGTTGCCTTTGTAAACAATGTGCCAATGTTATTTCATAAACTGTTTTAACTTGCTTTGAATTTTAGATAAACATTCTTAATGTCATGGCTCATCATTTTGAATAAACTAAAATTTCTTATTTAAATATTACCAAGAGAAGAAATAATCTGAGAATATAATGATAAATACAAATGTTGTATGTTGGTATCAATTTCCCTCTAATTCCTTATCCATGTAATGGATAACACAAGAGCTGTTTCTCCCAAGATTAACACTGGGTATCTAGATCCTAATGTAAGTTTGACCCTATTATTGCTTCAAAAATATTTCCTTGGAGAACATTTTCTTAGGTTTAACATTAGCATATTACTTAAAACACACACACACACACAAAAAAAAAACTGTACTCCTAGCTAAGTGCAATAAAAGAGCTTCTTAAATACTTCTTTGCAATAAAAGTCATCCAGTAGAAGTCATCATGAAGACTGAATAAGAATTTCAAATACATTCCTACATGTATTTGACTAAACCAAGTGGAATTGAACCACATTGATATAAATAGATGATAGATAGATACTTAGATAGTAGAGAAAATTCTCCCTTTCAATAGAATATCAACTAACAAATGCCATAGGGTTGACAGACTAATGTTACTTGCCCTGCCTCTAGCTTCTTGTCCTCTGATTCTTTTGTCTATTTAACTACGTAAGGTATATTTCTAAAACTTGAATCTTGTTAGTGTTTCTTATGCTTAAGTTCATTTATTGACTTCCTAGTGGATTTCTGGTATGCCTAAATAAAAGGTTGATAAGTAAGCCCTGGAGAGGAAAAAAAAAATCAAATCAAATATGCTCTCCACATGCTATAAAGAAATAAAATTTTATAGTTGGCATTTGTATGCTTAATTATTTTTATGGGAGAAAAAGAAACAGAAGGAAAAGTGGATAAATAATTTCCAAAAAAGGAGAGTATGCCTTTAGCTTTGATAAAACTAAGGTCTGATTCATTATCCGTGAGATTGTATTGGGGGACAGGAGAGTCTTTCTAATTTATGCCTAGGTAATTGGTAAATAAAAATGAATCTGAAACACCTTTACTATTGTTTGGTATCTGCTATTTTAAGGACAACAAGGAAGCCATTACTTCTAGGAGGGGAGCCCTTAAATTCATAACAATTATAATGCCAATATATTATAAGGAAATAGAACCGGATAGGTATTATTTTATGACAGACATAGGAATTCAATAGCAATAGTTACTATTTCCTCTGAATATAAATATTACTTATTGGAATTACATCCAATAAAATTTCCACCAGGAAATTATTGTTTCTCCCTATATAGTTGTTTAATTTAGTGGAAGATTAGTTCATTTTCTCTTCAGATTGCCACAGATATGTTTTAAAAGAATTCAAAGGTATATCCCAGGGAATCTAGTTTTGCAGGTAATGTTCTTATTTGATATTCATCAATGTAGATTAATGAGTGAAAATTTATTAGCACATGGCTTCAAACTATTCTTAGACACCAACCAATACAGTAGTGTTAAAAGTTCATAAAGTTAGTTTTAGTCAATGTATTGATGTTTACTAGTCAATTATATTACTATTTAAACATCAAACCTAAAAAAAATTACACACGTATTTGTGGGGACATATTGACCTGAAAAAATAAAGAATATTAGGATTAAAATATGTTTATTGTTTCCAACATGCAATGTCTACTGAGATACAGGTACATAAGACATCAAGGCCTACAAAAATTAATTAATTCTTAGATTTATGTAATACCTTGCAGAAGTTTTCCATACCTATGCACTCATTGTCATCCTCAAAATTACCATTTTTATATCTTAGGAAGGTAACTATTTAAATGTATATATTTAAAGAAATAGCATGCGGATAACTACATAAATGGTAGATCTAGAAGAAATGGGATGGCTAGTTAATAGCAAACTGGTCAGAAAGAGTTATCGGATGTTGATAACCAATATCTAGGCTAGGCTGAGACAGCATCTGAACTAGAGGCAGGAAAATAGTGAGAATAAACAGGTTTATTCTTAGAATCTGCCTTAATTCCCAGGTTAAGGAACCTCATTGTTCACAAATAGGCTGTAAATTAGAATACCTCGGGGCTTTTGAAATGTCATTTCCCAGCATGCACTCCAGCCCAATTAAATCAGCATCTCTGGAGATGAGACTTTGACATGAGAATATTTACAGCTCCACGGTGATTAAAATGCATGGCGCAGGTTGAGAATCACTGTTGTATTATGACTCCAGGTGCATCTATTAAGAATTCCTGGAAAATTGTCTGCAGCAGATTTTTGGCAAAGGAGAGGAAAATACAAAAACTCCTTGTTCTAAACTTGCAGATGCCAAGCAGAATGTAATTTGCATTCAGATGCCTTCAAGCTCCTGGATAGAGTTTGATGCCCTAAAATGACTTTAGCATCTTCAATAAATTTGAAAAGTTGACAAATAGCCCTTGTCTAATTAAGCAGGTTCAACAGTCCTGACCTTTAAATTGTAAAGTCTAACTAAGTATAAGCCAGTGAGTTGCTTCGGAGTGAAGAAAACAGGCTGGGGTTGGGGTGAGGGGTGGAATTCTGGGTTCTAATAACATTATGTCATTGCTTTTATTATCTGCATTTATTGTCCTAGTTGGTTTTCATTGCTATATTTTATTTCTGCTGTATTTTATAGCATTTGCTGTTATAATCCCTAAAGTTAAATATACTGTGAGGATGCTGTACTTTTAAGAAAACTGCATTCATACTTAATTGTTAAGAAATGTTTTCCCATAAACAATAAAATAAGGTAAGAGTTTAATTTGGGGGGTGGGAGAGCTTATCATCCTATCAAGGGACCTTCTTTATATCTTTTCATAGTACCTCTCAAGCTTCCAGATATTATTATGACACTAATTTTATATATCTGTCACTTGCTTTCTTGGTACCAATTTAATCATATTCAGACTGATCTGCAGTAAGAACAAAGAACTTTGTGGCATTTTAACTCCAATTTCATCCCCGTTCCCCTACTCAGTGGTAGTTGTGAAAATAACAACCTGTATTCCTAGTACTGGAGGGGGAAAAAAACAGAGCTTGCTCTCAAAGAATGGTAATCAAGTGACTAAGTAAAAGCAAAAGAACTTCAAACAATTCATGTGCATGCTCTCCCCTCAAAGAAGTGGAGCTTAAATTCATTTTCCTTAAGTATAGGCTGTGCATAATGACATCTTTCCAAAAAGCAGAGTACCATACAGGGGATAAAAAGTAACTGCAGTGGAGAAACCTGACAATAACTACTTCAGCCACACAACATCAAAGTCAACATCAATAGTCATAGATCATGTAGATAGTATGCACCCTTGATATGATGTAATGAAAATTGCACTTTATCTGTGATCTTGCTCCCCCAAACCCATAACCTGGTTTTACAGTGAGAAAATCATCAGAGATATTCCAGTAGAGGGGCATCCTACAAATTATCTGATTAGTACATACTCCTCAAAACTACCAATTATAATACTAAGCAAAATAAGTCAGACAGGAAAAGTCAAGAACCGTATGATTTCACTGATATGTGGGATATAAAGCTGAAAACAACAAAGGAACAAGACAAACAAATGAAGAAACAAAAACTCATAGACACTAGTGGTTACCAGAGGGTAAGGGGGGAGGGGAGTGTTAGATGAGGGTAAAGGGTTTCAAATATATGGTGATGGAAGGAGAACTGACTCTGGGTGGTGAGCACACAACATGATATATAGATGATGTATTATAGAATTGTACACTTGAAACCTATATAATATTACTAACCATTGTCACCCCAATAAATTTAATCAAAAAGAAGAAGAAAAAAAGCTACCAGGGTCATTAAAACCAAGGAAAGTCTGAGAAATGGCCACAGCCAAGAGCAGCCTAAGGAGACACAAGGGTAAATGTAGTATCCCGAGTAGGGTCCTGGAACAGTAAAATGGCATTAAGTAACTATTAAGGAAATAGGAATACATATTAACTATGGCCCCTAGTTAATAACAATCTATCAACATTGGTTCATTAATTGTAGCCAATGTACCATATTAATGTAATATGCTAATAATAGGGAACCTGGGGGTGGAGTATATGAGAACAGTCTGTACTGCCTTTGCAATTTTTCTATAAACGTAAAACTGTTAAAAAAAATAAAAATTTATTAAATAATATGCCAACTAAAACAGTGGACATATTTGCTTATTTTAAATGTATTGTTGAATGTTTTAAAAATGAACCAAGATAAACCTAAATTTTTAATGTATATGACTTGGATATAATCTTTCTCTGCATGTGTAAAGACCCCTCTAATGAAAAACATATGGGGATCATTATTTATGTACATCACAATTGTGTTGTCCCTGGCTTATCATGGTCCCTTAGGCTGATGAAAATTTGTGGGTTCTAGGGGAACTAAAAACTAATGTATAATAAAATGTTTCTTTCACTGTTGGGCTAATTAACTGGGATTTGGAGTCTCATCTCTAAATCCATCCTTTTGTAACCCCCTGTTTGTTTCCAAAGTGATATTTTAAAGGACTGCTTTATTTGTGTGAGCCTGCCTCATGTCTCCCTGGCTTTAAAGCTCAGATAGACAACATCTTTAACATCCTTAAAATCATACTTAAGGTGTCAAAATGTTGATTTAACCATTCTTGCAGGTAATCATCAAACTATTTTTACTTTTGCCCCTACTGAGTTTGAGTTTTTACTAATATTTTAGCCACAGTCTTAATTCTGGGTAGTCCACAACCAAATAATTAATTAATTGGCATCTCCAAAATCAAACATTTTTACCAAGCATGAGAAAAATCAAATATGAATTTGGGTTTATTCTGGGAAAGTTGGTAAACTGGACACTACAAGGAGGTGTTAAAAAGTTCAAGAGGCCTTCCTCTGTTTTCATCCTTTATTTTTTGGTTCATTCAGCAAACAACCCATTCACAAGACCATGTCCTTCCTCACTCCTTCGTTCTTCCTTTACTTTTTCATTCATTTACTTCCCTATCAACCCATTATACATGCATCCATCCATCTACACACTCACCTGCCCACCAATTTCTGGTTTGTGTATTCACCCATTTGTTTACCTCTGTATTTGCCCATGCATCAATTAATCTATCCATTCATTTTCCCACCTAATTTTTATCAAAGCAAATTGTAAGTTAGGCATCACGAAGACACCTGAGGTACAAGAAGTGATTGCACTGAGCTTATCTAGACAAGAGCAGAGATAATGTTTGTTTTCCTTTAGTTAGAAAATCAAGAAATTTTTGCAAACCCTTTCCAAAGAATTCTGATCAAAGTGCAGTTATTATCTTTCACTTTCTAAAATCACAACTCCTTAAATAAATTATTCTCTATTTTGGCTGCACAGAAAAACTATCCCAAGTTCTTGCAAAAAATACACTCAGGCTTCAAACTAAATGTCCCAAAGAAGATATTGAGCAGCTTAGATGGGGTATCAGTGGTTTTATATACTTGCATAGAGATTTTGGTGCATACCAGCATTGAGCACAGCTGGCTCAGAGCAAGCATAGAATATAATTTTCATTCAGTGTAATATTTCCCCTGGCCCAGCTCAGTAGAACACATATATTTTAAACATTTTTAGCATCCAGTGTAAACCTTATATAAACTAAAGGGAAAGGAACATCAATATTAACATACTAAAAATAATGTATTAAATATACTTCATTTAAAAATGAAAACCAAATCCATTGGTATTAGTGAAGAATAAAGCAATGCTTTGGAACTGATGTATTTATCAAAGGAAAGTAAGTGTTAGATTCCAGAAAGATCTTTCTTCTCATGGTTTCATGAAAAACTCTCCCTTCATTTTCCAAGAGGGGGTGATATTGAAGAAATACTTCTGAGCCCGCTCTTCATTTCTTACCCAGGGTGACAGGTGTATTTACGAGTGGTGGGCTGTTGAAAGTCTAAAATGCATTAGTCACTTTTCTCAATATATATCAGAGTTAAGACATTAAAACACTGTACTTCCTCAAGCCTTCTGTTTACACCCTTTTTTTTTTTTAAGATGTTATTGGGAAAGGGGAACAGTGTTGGGGAATTGGGGGAGGGGAACAGCCATGTTGTTGTCCTTCAATCCTGGTTGTGGAGGGCACAGCTAGCTCAGCTCCAAGTCCAGTCACCATCCAGCCTTCTGTTGGCAGCTCCTGGCCACTCAGCTCAAAGTGCCGTGGTCAATCTTAGCTGCAGGTGAATGTAGCCCACCATCCCATGCAGGAGCCCAACTGGCAATCTTGTTGTTAGGAGCACGTGCTCTCACCAGCTGAGCCATCCTGCCACCTGTTGGCAGCTCAGCAGCAGTTCAGCTCAGGCACAGCTCACAGGCCCATGTGAGGATTGAACCGGCAACCCTGTGGCTCTGAGCTCACGCTCTTAACCAATTAAGCCACTCGGCCGGCCCTTTACACCCTTTTTTGAAACTTTTTTTACTATAAGAAGCTAACATTTTCCCACTCCTAACCTCTGAATGGTAAGTGTTACCTGTTTAAGAGTCCATGTGCCTTCTAGAGTCAGTTCTAGAGCTCGTATCACCTTCCTGATTAGGGGATCCTCAGCATGTGATCAGCTTTGCAGTTAGCCTGGTACTGTCTTGCAGACCCATTTCGCTCATGCAAATATGGATTTGAGGAGTAGATTGGAAATTAGTTGGGGATGTATTAGAATGCCCAAATTTGGCTGTAGTTCATAACCCCATTTTCTAATTCACCAAACACCTGATATTAGGTTTCCAAGTTCCTAGCACTTGTGTCTATTTTTCAATTTGTTTAGACCACAAAGGTATAAGCAGTGGAATTGAACAGTAATCCTTAGAGAAACCCTCAACTTCTCTTTGTACTGCATATATAATTACATTATTTTAGAAATATAGGATTATTTAATTTATTATTTAGCAGAGATAACTTTCACTTTTTCAAGTCATTTCTTAATTTTGGAATTACCCTTTACTTTAGAACGCATCAGTTTGATGAACATTTACTAAGCCGGATATCTGCGTCACCCCAATATCTTTCTCTCCCTCATACACCATGTCTAGTCTATGGACAAGTCCTATATACTTACCTCTTAAGTGTCCTTCACCTCTGTCACTCTTTTTCATTTCTTCTCTTCATATCAGCATCAAAACCCTACCCCAGATTACTCCCATCTCCCATCAGGAGAGCTTGAGTAGCCTCTCAGTAGCTTAACTGGTATTCCTTTACTTGCTTTGTTCTCCCACTCTGGAAAAACAAAACAAAACAACAATATGTGTATATTTTTATTTTCTCCAATGCCATTTTGAATGTGAGCTCTTGCATACTTGGAAATCTTGCATTCACCCAATTTTAAAGAAAGTGTTATTTAAATAAATCCCACAAGCCCTACATTATCAGGGTTACATCTGGTCCTTGAGCTGTATCTCTCACCATCCTCTCTGACTTTGTGGGTGGTTCCTTTTGCTGTGTAGAAGCTTTTTTATTAGTTTGACATAGCTCACCTATTTAGTTTTTCTTTTGGTGTCAAATCCAAAAAATCTTCGCCAAAGTCAATGTCAAGGAGCTTATCATCTATGTTTTTTTCTAGGAGTTTCCGATCTTACATTCACATCTTCCATTTTGAGTTGATTTTTGTTAATGGTATAAGACACAGGTCTAGTTTCATTATTTTGCTTGTGACTGTTCAGTTTTTCAAGAACCATTTATTGAAGAGATTGTCCTTTTCCCATTGTGTATTCTTTGTTGTAAATTAGTTGACTATATATGTGTGAGTTTATTTTGGGCTCTCTATTTTGTTCCACTGATCTATGTGTCTATTTTTATGCCAGTACCACAGTGTTTTGATTAATACAGCTTTAATATAGTTTTTCTTTTTTATTTGTTGATTTTTTTTTGTGATAACAGCTTAAAGATGTTTATTCATTCACCTACCGAAGAATGACTTGGTTGCTTCTAAACTTTGGCAATTATGAATAAGGCTGCTATAAACATCTAGGTACATATTTTTGAGTAGACATAACTTTTCAATTCATTTGGATGAGTACCAAGGAGTATGATTGATGGACTGTATAGTAAAAGTGTATTTAGTTTTATAATAAAATGCCAAACTGTCTTCCAAGTAGTTGTACCAGTCCTGAATGAGAGTTGCAGTTGCTCCACATCCTCACCAGCATTTGGGTTGTCAGTGTTCTGGATTTTTGCCATTCTCATAGGTGTGTAGTGGTATGTCATTGCTGTTTTAACTTGCAATTCCCTAATGACATATGATGTAGAACATCCTTTAATGTGCTTATTTGGCACGTGTATATCTTCTTTGGTGAAGTGTCCAGGTATTTTGCCCATTTTTTAGTGGAGCAATTTATTTTCTTATATTTCAGTTTTAAGGGTTCTTTGCATATTTTGTTCAGTTTTTTTTTTTTTTAAGCTGAGCCATCCTGCCACCTGTTGGCAGCTCAGTGGCAGCTCAGCTTGGGCCAGGAATTGAACTGGCAACCCTGTTGCTCACAGTTTGCATTCTTGAGCGAGCTCTTAACCAACTGAGCCACTCGGCCGGCCCTCTTTGCATATTTTGAATAATAGTCCTTTATCAGATGTGTCTTTTGCAAGTACTTACTCCCAGCTTGTGGATTTTAGTCTCATTCTCCTGACAATGTCTTTTGCAGGGCAGACATTTTTTATTTTAATGAAATCCAACATATCAATTATTTCTGTCATGGATATCAATTATTTCTGCCTTTGGTGTTGTATTTAAAAGTCATTGCCATATCTAAGGTCATCTGGTTTTCTTCTGTTATCTTACAAGAGTTTTACAGTTTTGCATTTTACATTTAGGCCTGTAATCCATATTGAGTTAGTTTTTCTCAAGAGGAAGAGCTCTGTGTTTAGATTATTATTATTATTTTTTATCCCAAAAGGGCATTCCACAGTGGAAAACTATGCACTGTTTAGAACATGTTTTTCTGGGGGTATCTATTTAAATGGGGTTTATGGTTTTCATTTTCTTTTATCGGTTTTACAACTTTGTAGAGTTAGAAGTTTATTTGTGGAGAACCAAAAATAATGTAAATATTTCTTGTTTATAGACATACAAATACATTCTGTGTGGTTTATGTTAAACTTACTCCTCTCTACTACAGAAGAAGCCAATTTTGCTTTTATTAAGAATGTCCTTTTGTGTGTGCTGAGGCCTGTGTGGAAGATTAGAGCCTGAAAACATCAAAATTAAATAATTGTGTTTTTCAGTGTGAATCCTTACCCATAGCTTCATTTATCACCATAAGCTTCCTGAGTACAAATGTCATAATTATCTTCATTAGTGCCATATAACCAGGTATTCAAAAAACATCTGTTAAATGAATTAATCTCTGCTTGAACCCAGCTGTACAGCTATAACATCAGAGCAAGTATTCCTTTTTTCTTCATTTTCACATTTCAAATTCGTGAATCATAATTATTTTTGCAGTTAGCAGAGGAAATGAAATAATAAATATCCTCCTTATTTACTGAATTAAAAATAGAAATAAAAGAACTACTAGTGGTTTGGGAATACATAATACACAGAGAAAAAATGCTAACTCAGCCATGCCATAAAATGTGACTTGTTAAGGGTTATGAAACAGAATTAATTTTTAACCAATGCCATGGGGTTATACAGCAATTATGGATGGCTGTGCCAGAGTGATATGAACCTTAAGCATTTATCTTGAGATAATGAGAGACTATGAAACATTCTCTGTGGATTATCTTGTGAATGCAATTTGTCACTCAAGTCTAAAATAGAAGTATGTAGGTCAAGCCTATCTTAGATTTACTTGTGAAGTATCATCAAAAAAGGGAAAATATTTTATTTTCCACTATATTTTTATTTAGTCATAAACAATAATCTAAAATAGAGTTTTGTTAAAATAAGCTGAAAAAAATATGAGGGTGCCTACTACTGATGAGTGCCTACTATGGGCTGGGCTCTTTTCTATTTTGAATGTCACAATGTTCCCATTTAGTAGTTGCAACTTTCATTCTGTTGGAGAAATTGGCACAGAGAGGTTGAGGAGTTAATTCTGGGCCAGTATGTTAAAGGCAATTGGAAATGAGAATTTAGTCTTTCACATCTCTGTCTCCAGATGTCAGTCAAATGACATCATGCTAGTAAGCTGAATTTAGGTCTTGGTATCTTCATCTATTATTCTTTTAAGAAGAAGACTCATGTAAACCCTTTATCAGAAAAATAGAATCATAATGAAAAACCTTATTTGTAAAAAGCTATATTGCCCTCCTTTTTGATAGTCTAAGAAATAGCAGAGCACAGGAGTTTTGGACTCTACTGAATGTGTTCAAGAGGCTTTTGCCTTTATAATGTTTCATTAAACTAAACAAAGAACTTTGCCTCTGAACTCTGTGGATCATTCCCTTAATGTAAATAAGGGGGTGGGGGGAAAAAAGGTCCTGGAATATTCTTGTACACAGAGACTGAAAAAATAAAGACCCCGGATGAAGGAGATGCTTATTGACTGAAAGGCTATTGTTTTAAAATCTGAAAAAGTGGTCAGAAAATGTCTTGAGGGGTACATTTCTCTCAGAAAACTAAAATGCAAACCATTGTTACAGGAGAAAGGGTTTACACAACTTTAACTGAAAATATTGTCTTGCAAGTGGGCAGTAAAGTATTTTGCAAAATGCTTTTTCAAGTAGAATCACATTTATTTCTGTCAGACACCTCTGGGAGGGATATGCTAATTTTATCCTTATTTACATCCATGGATATTGATGAGCAGCAAGGTTAAGAGACCCGACCAAGCCAAGTCGTTAGATAAGTGAAGGTGCTGAGAAGGAAGCCAGGCTTTACTGTATATTTAGTTTACTGCATAAAATGTGTTTCCTAACCAAGAATCGAGTAAAAACCTTATGAAAGAAAATGTTAAGTGTAGGTACAATTAAGAATATCTATGTAGTTTAATCACGGAAACAACATAATTGACATTGTAATACAGCCTTTCTTAGAGACATTTCTCTCTATTCGCTCCAACATCCATTAGAGTACTGGACCCAGAGCTGGTGCTTCTTACCTGTGGTATGTAGATTTCTAATTGATATCAGGAAGCACTAATTACATAAAAAGTTTTAGATGATTTGTAAACACAAGAGTTTCCACACATCATGTAAGATGGGAATGGGAACCACTTACTCCAGGAACGTAAATTCTCAGTGGGGAAAGAAGAATGAGTAGATAGAGACAAATAGTAAAGACACCAAGAGTAGATGCCTGGAGGGAGAAGACATGCTTTTCCCTTGTCATAGATAGAAGCTTGATTCATCGGTGGGCTTCCTGCAGAAATCTATACAATCAGTTTTCACCTTGTATTGGATGGGGTTCTATAACAGTCAGAGCTTAGCAGAAGAGGATAAAAGAGGTGCTTAAATGTGAAGTTGTGCATTGTTTAGAGCACATGATTTTGGGTTATCTGATTTTTGTTCTAGAGTGCTCCATGCCTTTCACTGGTTATGAGCTAACTCACAACTTTCTAAGTTGTAGATAACTGATACCAGAGCAACACTAATTTTTGTCTATGGACATTCACATATATTCTATCCAGTGGAGTTTCAGCTGACTTATCTACCCTGTTGTGGAAGAAATCAGGTTTGCATCCATTTCTAAATTGAATTTGTAATCTGATTACAATTGATTTCTGTAATCTGATGTATAAATGGCTATCTTTTTTGAATTTTCCTTACACTGATTATAATATCTGTCTGGTTTCCTTCTAATAAGGTGTTAAATAAAATCTTTAACATCTTTATTTTCTGTCTGTAAAATAGTCAGGATTTTACATATTTTTTGAATGTCAATCTTTAACACACAGAAGAGAATGACTTAGCATAGTGCCTAAAGAAATAACATTCAGAAAAAAAATCAGATTTGTTCCTGTTTTCTGAAATTACAGACAGCATCACTATTCAGGTAAAAAGGCATGTTTTAAACAATATTTAATGTATAAAGTCAGTGTGTATTTTCTTCAGTGACCTTTCTTTGATTTTACAATAAAATGCCACACTAAAAATCTGTTGCTTAGTATGCTGGTCCACATTGGAAATGTCTACATTTTAAATGCAGATCATATACTATTTATGGATGTAATAATACCCTGGGCAGTAATTCTACAATGTCTAATTGCAACTCTAAAAAATGCCATAATGGCTAACAATATTTCAGAATGTGGTATGTAGTTTCTGAAAAAGCACTGATCTTCCAAGTCACTTAAAATATTTAGAAGATGTATTATAAGTTTTTGAAAGTCATTGCAAAAAAAATGCATGTAAGGCTAGAAGAAGTGGTTTGTCAATTAAATGCTGAATTACTTTAGAGATTGTGATAATGAAGGCAATTTCCACAAGTTGGTAGTTTCCCCCAAAAGAACTAATGAAAACTCTCATTACTATATATGTTTGCAACTGTAGTATTTTTATACTTCGATCAATCGTAGTATTACTCCGTGAGCCCACCTAGGACAGCATGCTAACCGACAATACTCATACAGCCTGTTTGGGAGGAAAGACCAACACTGTAACTCAACTTTGATCCCAGGAACAGTAAGAAATGCTCTATACCTGGTCTAAATCTTGTTTTCTTTGTCTTGCTTCCCTGGCTGAAGGTTTTCACCTGTACCCTGCTGTCTCACATTCCATAGCCTACCAAACATATTCTATATACATAATTTTTGGGTGAAACTAATGAATACGACTTACTACCTCCATAAAACAATGAACAGAGAGCAAATCTTCATAGAGAAACTATTTAGAGACTCAAGGCTAGCTGCAGGGAAAATATAACTAGAGCTCACCCAGAGATGACAATAGTTCAGTGTTGAATTCTAACACTCAGTGGTTTTTAGGAACTGTTCAAAATTCTGGATTGAGAAAGATTCTGACCCTAGATCCAAGCTCAGGGGAAAAGATTGCCATGACCCCTTAGCAGAGTCTGTAATAGGCATGGAGTAGGACATGCCTATATTAATAGATTAAAATATTTTTGCCATACCTGGATTACATCAGTTTACATTTTCCTATGAGAGTTATCATAATTTTTTTCAAAATTTGAATGAGTAGAACAGTATAAATATATGCATACTATATTTTATATGTAAATATTAAATATAATAGCTAATGAGTCAGTATTTTTGGTGGATAATCCATTTATTAAATGGCTACTAACATAACTACCAACTTGACAATGAAATCATCCACTTCAATTCTCAGAGCAGCAAACTGAATAGAAATAAGAGAGACAGAAACTTGGAACAGATGTATATACTGAGTCCAGGCAAAGAAAACTTCCTAAAGAGAAGGGCGTCTTATGAACTAGAAAGGGCCCTTCTGTTGCCTCATGCACAGTAGAGTCTCAGTAACTATTTTTGAATTAAATATACAAGTGAATAAACTTGGAATTATGAAATTCAGATCGTAGTTGTGAGACTTTTTTTCTCAGTCTCTGGATTTGCTTTGTTTTGCTTTTGTTGCCTCTAAAATATGACAGGTGAGCTATATTATCTCTAAATTCTCCTGTGCATTTTGTGTATTTAAGAGAAATCTTACATTTGAATAGAGAAAATTATGTTGGTATACATTTTGAATTGGCATGACACTTGATAATGAACAAATGTATGTATGTGTGTGTGTGTGTGTGTGTGTGTGTGTGTGTGTGTGTACTAAATACAAGGTCTGACAATTAGGTTCACGAACCCATCCTAGAAAAAGTGCTACATACCTCATTGCTGAATATCACTATGGTCACCTTTGAAGTACTTCCCTTGGAAAGCTATGCATTGATGCCAGCACCTAGTCCAGACTTCAGTTTTGGGACTCTTTTTCTGGAATGGCCATCAAAGCTGTCATATTACCCTTGATGTCCCGAATGTCATCAAAATGTCTTCCTTTCAATATTTCCTTTATCTTTGGGTAAAGAAAGAAGCCATTGGGGGCCAGTAGGGAGGGTGTTCCAATACAGTTATTTGTTTATTGGCTAAAAACTCCCTCACAGACAGTGCCGTGTGAGCTGGTGCATTGTTGTGATGCAAGGGCCATGAATTGTTGATGAAAAGCTCAGGTTGTTTTTGTCTAACTTTTTCACGCAGCCTATTCAGCACATGCAAATAGTAAACTTGGTTAACTGTCTTTTCAGTTGGTACAAATTCATAATGAATAATCTCTCTGATAACAAAACCTGTTAACAAGAATGTTTTGCCTCTTGATTTGGACTGATGGAACTTTTTTGGTCGTGGAGAATTGGCTGACTTCCATTGTGCACTTTGACACTTTGTTTCAGGGTCGTATTGGTACACCCATGTTTCATCACCAGTGATAACATGGCCCAAAAGATTGTTTTGCCTCTCCAAAAGGCCTTGGCAAACTCTGACTCTCCTTTGTTTGTTCATCGGTGAGGTGAGCTACGTCGGGGCCATTTTTTTTCTCTGTTTTTTATTTTAAATGAATTTCAGGTGTACAAAGCAATGTAATAGTTAGACATTTATACCCTGCACAGAGTGATAAACCCTCTCCCCCAATCTACTACCTTTCTGACATAGCTATGGCATTATCCCCATATAGCTGTTACAATTCCATTGACTCTATCCCCTATGCTGTATTTCACATCCTGTGTCCATATATGTGTGTGTGTGTGTGTGTGTGTGTGTGTGTATATATATATATATATAATTATAGTTGCTATTCATTGTTATTCAGCTTCAGCTTCAGGTGTACACTTCAGTGGTCGGGCATCTACACAGTCCATGAAGTGCCTTTGATACCATTTTTGCACACACCTTTCTCATGCCAAGATTTTCAGTTAAGATTTTCCTGTTTCTCAATCGATGTTTACTTGGTCTGCTATGCTTCTCACAGTCAGCTGACAACTTTGACGCACAATTCAATGAATTTTTGCAACGTTTTTTCAGTTCTGCTCATTACTGGCCTCCCTGACCTCTCTTCATCAGTGATGCGTTTTCTCCCCTCAGGAAAACGTTTCATCCACTTGTACACTGCCAATTTCTTCATGGCATTATCCCCATAAACGTGGACTAACATGTCCCTGATGTCACTTCCACTCTTGCCAAGTTTAACAAGAAATGTAATGTTCACTCATTGCTCTAATTCAAGCTCAGACATTCTAGCAATGGCACACAAAAAACACGCAACAATAATGAACACCACTCAGCAAGACACCACCACATGTCTACATGAACACAGCTGTGGGACACTGATCTACCAAGGTTATGAAGCCTTACCAAGCTGTTTTTACAGTGCTGCCAATGTAAGTGCATGGTGGCAAGCTCGCGAACCTATTTGACATGCCTCGTATAGCTATTAAAAACAAAACTGCGATAGGTTTACAAAACATTTCACTGTGTCCCTCTAGTGTGTTATCAGTTTGCACCAAACAGGATTGTGTGATGACTCCTATTTTGGCACTTCTCACTAGGCTGAGAGCTCTTTTAACTCTAGAATCATGTTTCCTTCAAATGTATACTCAGGAAATATTCTCAGTGAATAGCACAAAGGAGGTATTCAATAAATGTATTGAATGAGTAAATTAAGTACAGCAGAATAGGTCACTGTCTTAGTGGGAGGTTCTTTTATACAAAACACATGGTTGAGTCACAACTATTCACATTACTTGGTAGTCAGGATGGAAAATAATGAGCTGCCTGATGAGTGAAGACACGTTCAAGAGATTAGCTTTTTTGTTGTTTTTTTCAGCTGAAACATCCTGCCACCTGTTGGTAGCTCAACGGCAACTCAGCTCGGGCTGGGCTTGAACCGTTGTTCCTCAGAGCTCAAACCTTGAGCGAGCTCTGTAACCAACTGAGCCACTCGACTGGCCGGATATTAGCTTTTAAAACAGCGGTTCTCAACCTTTCACAGGGGTCGCCTAAGACCATCGGAAAACACATATTTTCGATGGTCTTAGGAACCAAGACACCACTCCTCTATCCGTCTCCAGGCCCACATGCAGATACGCCCACATATGAGTACCCAGCAACCCCTGTGAAAGGGTCGTTCGACCCCCAAAGGGGTTGCAACCCACAGGTTGAGAACCGCTGTTTTAAAAGAAAGCATTGTAGGTTTTATCTATGAACATAACATTTTGGGTGGAGAACCATTAATAAAAGGTGTCATACATGTCTTGTTTTATTAAGTAGACTAATGCAACATACTGAATATATGCCACTTCGATAGCTCAGAGCTCAATTTATGAATGAAAATTAGTATTCTAGATGAGAGATTGACAGATCTTTTCTGTAGAGAGAAACAGTAAACTTTTTAGACTTTGAGGGTCATAAGATCTCTGTCACAACTGTTCAACTCTATTGCCATAGTACAAAAGTAGTGATAGACGATATTTAAAAAAAATATTGTGATAGCTGTGTTTTGATAAATCTTTATTTACAAAGATAGACAACAGATCAGGTTTATCCATGGGCTGTAGGTCACCTTCTCCTGTTCTGCACTGTAATAGTGATATCATTGGGCACTATTGAGATAGGTAGTAATGCTGGCAACTCCTTTAAATGTCCAAACAATGTCTGGCTTTTTTGTGTATGTGTTGTTACATTTTCTGTTTAGAGCTTTTTTATTTACTATTTAGAGACTCCTACTACTATAAATATAAAATACAGTATTTTATTTTATCTAATATATAAGTATAAAAATATATTTATATGTACAATTTTGTTTAAATATTATCAAATATCTATATATTACAGTCATAATCACAGACACAACAATTTATATTCTTTAGATTAAAAATATAGGTTATAAATCAGATAAATATCTTATTTGTATATGCTAGGGCTTAAAGGATTCCCAGTGCCTCAATATGGTTAATTTATGTGGCCCCTATCAGTTTCTTTAATTTTTTTCTTCCCACCCCAACATTTGGTTTAGCTATCACAAAATCCTCATTCACAAATCAGGTCTCCATTATTGATTGTTTTAATTATTTGTTAGTAGTCAGTCACCATGCAAGTGATAGGGTTATAAATGGTGATTCCAATTGGTTATCAAAATCAATTTGGAAACATGTGTAGGTATCTTTCATAAAGGTCACATTAGTAAACTATATTTAGTTTGATCAAGTACATGACATTCACCTAAAATAATGCTGGAAAATGTGATTTTCATTAAAAAAATAAAACTAATTTGTGGGTCTCTAAAGATTACATACCTACATTGTCTCTTCATTAAGTTCATGTGCTTCATCAACTTGTTTTAAGTTTATTAAAATGTAGGCTGTTTTGATGCCTACATGACTTTGCTTTCACAGGTGTGTCCCAGTATAATTTTAAAACCCTGTTTTTTTCCCCCAGAATATTTTTGGGTTTATATTTGCATATAGTCATCCAAGGTTTGAGTGTACTAGTGGGGATTTTTTGGATTCATAGATGTCATACATCTGGGAGGAACCTAGTATATTATGTGATGCAGTCACTTTCCTCTTACTCTACTATATTGACTGTAATTATAACAGAACAAAATAAAGCTTTTTGTTTCAGCTAAAACAAAGAGAAGTTCACTGATGGTCCCCTGTGTTCATTCTGTCAGATTCCAAGCTGATTAGGCAGCACAGTTCATGGGGTTTCAGTATAAATGTTTGCACTACACTTGGACAACAGAGCTGGAGTGGATGGGGAAGGCTATGAGGCCTGGACATGGATATGCATATCCAGAAATGGGCAATGATTTCGACGCTTAGCCACAGCCCACTCCAGCAGCCAGCAGTTGTAGGCAATTGTGGGAAGTAATATGCTTCCATTAAGCCAAGTGTTGTTCCCAGAACTTTAGAGTCAGAGCATTGTACTCTAGGAATATCCGCAGAATTGTGTATGATTGAAGACAGCCACAGCTGAGCCCATTGAGCCTGAAAGCTGAACAGGACTCAGGTCAACCTCTTGTCAAGGTTCCTGCCCTGGTGGTTTGTAGGTTAGAAAGAGTCACTTTCGAGAATGAGATGACATAGGTGACCGAAGAGGGGGTGCTGACACTCAAATCATTGGCTGACATAGCCTACTCCTTCATGATTAGCGCAATCTTTATTACTATTTTTTTTTCAATTTACAAAAAAATATAGTTCAATTGTACATAGGCCTTGAGAATTTAGTTTCTACAGGTTTTTGAGAAGACATATCATTCTCACCTGAACTCTGGCAGCAGTTCTTAATCCTATTAGTCCATTCAGGTAACAAATACATTGTAATACTCTCCTTACTCTGCTGAGAAGAAATCCATATATTATTGAACCATGCTGACATAATTAAAACCAAAATAAAGCTCTGATTGTAATATAAAGGATACATAAACAGAAAGTAATTTATAATGAATATGTGCTTCAGTATGTAAATTTTCAGGCACAAGTCTCTGGAGAAGCTAATAGCTTAGATAGAGCCTCATGCCTACATGTAGAATTACATGAATGCAACAGCTTTAAATGTAGAATGTTATGGCACATTGTATTGGCAACTCAAATAGCATAAGCAGCACTCACCTTGGTAAAGATATATATAGATATACATAGATATATAGATATATATCTTTTTATTTATTTTTATATAATTTTAAATCAGATTTGTCTTTTTTCTTAATCATCCTAAGTCATTAAGGACAATAACTTTAAAACTCAGAAGGCCACTAATATTTCTCAAGCTATAGGAACTGGAGTCATAAAAGCTTACAAGTTACACAAAATACAGTAAAACAAAAATAAACCATATAGTTAAATTGGAAACATAATGATAAATGTCAAAATTCATTCTCAAAACAAAATACCAATTAAGGTTTATTTCAGTCTCACAACCACTAAGTAATAGGGACAATTCTGTCTTCGGGGATGGCTGACAGCTCATTTGGGGAGACTGGTGTGGAAACCAGTTATTTCATTATAAGGTAAATGTGAGGACTGAGAAAGCTATTGTATTTGCATAAACTAGAAGAAGGATCTAGTTTAGAGACTTAGAAAAAGTTTACTAAGATTCAATTTCAATTGAATCTTAAAGAATGAGTAGAAATTTTCCAAAAAACAAGAATGGAGAGGAAAACTTCATGCAAGGTGAGAAGGGCATTCCAGGTGAAATTGCCGCTTTTTTGGGACAAATATCTTGTAATTGGCTGCAGTTAATTTGGTCTGTTAGTAATTTACCCACTATGAAATTCACCTATAGCTATATATATATATATATTCACCTATAGCTATACATAGCTGTTCCTCTAAGTATGGATGATATCATCTTCAAAAGGTGTTTTGAAAATTGGTGATGGTGATGGCTGTGGGAAAGGAAGATTTACACTCTGTAGGCCCATGGCTGTCCTCCACAAAAGACAAATATTACATAGCTCATACAACTTTCAAATGTCTTTCCAGGCCTTCATTTAGGAAACAAAACCAAAAATTTTTAATGAATTTTTTTGTCAAAAGCTAAAAGTGTATTTCATTTCAATCTACCCCAAAGGTATAACATACATAAGAGTTTCATGAAATTCAGTATGCTATGGAGGGTGAACTATATTAATTGTTCTCAGAATTTTAATTCTGGGAAGAATGGGCAGAGGCATATAAATCTCAATATCACTCCCCTTATTAATCCAAACCAGAATAAGTTAGCCTTGCCTATAGTAAAACATACTGCGTTGATTGGAGGTATCTTGATTTCATGAGTTGTGACTGAGATCAAATGAACAAAGTACTAAGATTTTTTTACATAAGAGGAACACCTAATTTAAAACCCACCTGCTTGTGATTAAATAAAAACTATAGAATATACTATGTTTAAAAGTCTGCGATCTGCAATTAAATATAAAAGGTCTGGATCCCTGAACTTACCAGCTATTTGACCTTGTCGAAGGTACTTAGTTTCTCTGGCCTTGAGGTTCTTATATTTAAAGTGTGCTTAATAATTAAGGGGATCAAGATAATAAAGGTAAAGCCCTTAGTAAGTGTTTTCAAATGTTTCACACATGTTTTACATATTGATTAATAACTATTAACAACATTGCTTCATATATATCACTTCTCAACAACTTGCTCATTTCTGTCTGCACTTCCTAATGCATAAACACCAGCCTACATGTCTACTATTTCCTCTCCCTCTACCTTTCTAATTCAGGCATGCCCTTCCAGGCTTAGGGAAAATTTGCCTCTTTTGAGACGTTTTTCATTCTAATTAGTGCTGTATCACTGCATTTTCCCATTAAGTCCATTTTCACCTACTTGATTGAGCTTCATGTCATACTATTTTCAGTTTTACATTGTGATGCCTTTTTGTATTTTTACTCTTTGATGGGACTGTACATTCCTTAATGTTAAATCCTATTACTTCATTAGCATTTTCTTTCCTCAATGTCAGGTACACTATTCTTCATACAAGATGCATTAAATAAAATTTTGGCCCAATAGCTACACTCAAAGCCTGAAGGTTTACATAAGGGAATATATAACATACGAATTTCACCCATTTATGTTATGGTAATTCTCAAATTACACATATCTGTAAGATTTATGGCTGTGATATCCTATTCCTTAATGCTGCATCTAGTTTGGATAAGTTTAAACAATTTTAAAAGACTGTTTTGATGGAAAATTTTCAATGAACTATTTTCTCAAAAGCTAAAATTGTATTTTATTTCAATCTACCCCAAAGGTATAACATACGTAAGAGTTTCATGAAATCCAGTATGCTATGGAGGGTGAACTATATTAATTGTTCTCAGCACAAACGCAGACATACATTTGCAAATTAAGTTTATTGGGATGAAAAAGTAAATAAGGGTTCTTACAATGAGAAATCCTGAAAGTTGCATATAAGCCCAGAGGGAGCATAGAATATGAGAGAGGGAGATTTTATTCAGAGTGATATGAATATAAAAAAATATAAATATTAAAATATATATATATATATATATATATATATATATATATATATATATAAAGATCTAATGGGCTATAGCAGTGTTCAGAGCAAGACTGCACTGATTTGAATCCTATTTGTTCCTTAAAAACACATTAGTACTGTTATATTTCATTTATGACAGAGCAATTTGGATCTCCCTGGAATGGAAGAGTAGGAAAACTTAATCTGTGATCGCCTTCACCACTGGTTGGATGACTTTATCTGAATGTCTGTTGAAACCATCCTTGAATCTGGGTAGAGATGACAGATAATTTAAGATGAACTACTTTGAATTTTCTAATAAAATCACTTAAGAGGAATGAATTGAAAAATTTGAGGCAATTTGACCAAAATCAAAATATCTAGTGTCACATTCTTCTACTGTCCATCTTGAGGCACAATTTGCTTATTTCTACCTTCATATCTTTGTTCCTAACCTTTAAATAAGTATGCTTCTAGTTTTGTCCCTTTTCTAGTTCTTGTAAAACTGAATGTAATAGTCTTACAGCAATTGAACAGTGAGTGGCCGTGCATGTTATGATGGGAGCTAGCGCTCTTTTAAAAAAGAACATTTGTTGTACAGTACAGATTTTCCCTTTTGCAAAAACTTTATGACTATGCATTCTTCTGCATACAAATGATCATTTCCTTCTTGGAGGTAGAAAGTGTGCTCAGAGCTGTGGAAGAGACAGCTCCTAAATATGATGGTACAGATGCACGCCTTGGCAAGGTCACCTCTCTCCATCTCAGCTCCAACTTCCAATAGTGTCTGAGTCATCACCATTAAAGTCAGTGCTCTGGCTTGTAACTATGATCTGTGCTCCATCATTTTTAATTCCATCTTTCATTCATTCCTCAGACATTAAATAGTTCTGTGAACCACGCATTGAGAATAAAAAGAATCATGAAAAACTACGTATGGCCTCAGAGATCTCCCTGCCTATAGGGGAGATAGACACAAACACTATAATACACTTGATTATATTAATAATAAAGACTTACCATTAAACAAACCACATCAGACTTCCATGTAAGGTGCATAGTCTTGAAAATCACCCCTGCAGCTGGAATACTTGTGTCTAGGAATCAAAAGGTGAGACTCAAATGACTAATTTGTACATCAGAACACTATGTACTTCCATCAGTTTTCTCAATTTTTATCGTCAGGTGTAGTTACCATTCCTGTTGTTATTCCATTTAATAATTCACTTAAGTAAGTTTGCATCTTGTCCCTATAACATTTGGTTGAGTGAATATAGAAGACTGGGTGATCAACGTAGGATTTTTTTTTAATTTTAATTGTGATAAGATATACATAACATAAAACATATCATTTTAACCATTTTTAAGTGCACAGTTAGTAGCATCAAGTACATTCACATTATTGTACAAACATCACCACCATCTATCTCCAGAACTCTTCATTTTCCCAAATTGAAATTCCATCCCTGTTAACAATAATCCTCCACCCCCTATCCCCAGGCCCTGACAACCAGCGTTCTTTCTTTCCTTATGAATCTGATGACTCTAGGTATCTCATACAATTAGAATCATGCCATGTATGGCCTGTCATGTCTGGCTTATTTCACTTACATAATGTCTTCAAGGTTCATCTATGTTGTATCATGTATGTATTTATGAGTGTGTTTATATCTGTGGTTGGAGGTATGGAATTGCATTCTTACAAGTAACTATAACACAGAACACACAGCTGTTTTTCTAACTCCTTGATTAAAATTGAACTCAATTGTCCTGTAACTTATGGTAGCTGCTTATTTCAGGGAATACTTTTTACGCTCTGTTCCTAAAAATTAATAATAATAATAATAATAATAATAAAAGAAATTAATTTTTTTCAAAATTTCTTATTGAAAATTATGATCCACAGATTTGCTAAGGCAAAGCAGCCAGATTCACTTTTTTCCCATAAGGTAGTAATTTATCTTCTAATATTAAACAGCCCAGAGATGGGAGCTGATAGTGGCTGATCATCCTTCTGAGCATTCCATCTGGACACATTTCTTTCTTTCATCATAAAGAGAAATAATTACTAAAGCAATGGGCCACGTTTTGGCTTTCAACATTTTATCACTTCTACTCTTTCACCAACTGCATAATGGTTCATCTTTTGCCATTTATTACAGTAGTATCTTATGGAAATATAACTGCATTTTTTTTATTAAAACTTGAAATAATTCTTAAGTGTCTTCACCATTTCTGTCTGCGTTGGCAGTGATTATGCACAAGCTGTGTAAATTCAGCTGGCATGACAGAATGATAGATCCTTCAGGCCCTGAAATCGGGCTTTGAGAATTTGTCTGGACAGGACGAAATCATTTCCTCTTCACTTTCACACAGTGAAGATTAGAGAAAGGCATTTCCTTCCAGACTCTATTCTCCTGAGTGTTATTATCCAGGTGGTATAATCAGTATCAGGTCAAAGAGCCTAATACCTTTCAGATTCACTTTGTTCTTTTTCCAGTGGTTAGCAACAGTAAATATGAAGCAATTTATAGTCAACCCTCCAATGCCCTTCCTTTGCTAAACCCTGAAAATACCAGCTCAGAGAAAACATTCTGATTACTGCTAAGATGAAGAGGTGAAATATTTACTTCCCTGTCACTGGGCTAGGCATTGTATTTTTCCTCCTTTCTTCCCCAATGTAAATCGTAATGAATTTTAAGATCTATGAGCTTCCACCTTATTCGGAAATCTATTTTTGATTATTCTGGATCCTGGGATCTGGAAGCTGGGAGATTTATAGCTTTTGTTTCTGGTGGCAGACATACCTGAATATTTGAAATGCTGACTTCACCCATAATCAACTGTGCAACTTGGGAAGTTGCTTAATCTCTATCGTCCCAATTTCTTTACCTGAAAAGTGGGGTTACTTTTAGAGTCTTTCCAGTAAAGTTGTTAGGAGGATTTCCTGTAAATTATATTAGCAGTGCATGTTTATATTTAAGATTTGTTAAATGCTCAACAACTCTTAGCTGTGAACAGCATCATGATCGTCATTATCATTATTGTCACCACCCTTAAATTCTGTCTATACCACTTATCTCTGCAAAATTTCAGCCTTCTCTTATGCTGTTTGTTACACATACAGTTGAGTATTATCTCTTCAACTTATACTTTCTTTGATAACAATAACTGAGTTTTTTTTTTGTTACATGTTTGGAATATAGCAACAGAAAATTAGTTTATTGCTGCTGTGGCAAATGACCATAACCATAGTGGCTTATAGCAACACAAATTTTCTCTCCCATAGGATGTGAAGTCTCAAATCCCAAGTTAGTTTCACTGGGTTGAAACCAAGGTGTCAGCGGGGCTACACCGTCTCCTGGGCTCTAGGGAAAGCCCTTGTTTCCTTGCTTCTTCCAGGGTCTAGAGCTGCATCCCTTGCATTTCTTAACCCCGACCTCTTCCCCCATCTTCAAGGCCAGCAGCAGAGTGCCTTCACATCCTCTTTGCTTCCATCTTCACATCACCTTCACCTCTTCCGTAGTCAAGTTTCCCTCTTCCTCCCTCTTCTAAGGACACTCATGATTACATTTAGAGATCACACAGAAAATTCAGAATAATCTCCTCATCCCAAAATGCTTAATTTATTTGTATAGTCCCCTTTTCCACATAATCCTCCTCATGGTAAAATACTTAATTTATTGGTATATCTCCCTTTTCCATATAAATTAACATCAGAGATTAGGATACAGAACTCTTCAGGGGTCATTATCCATCCTATAATAATCCACCTTCTGATCCACAAAGATTTATGGCCTGCCCACATGCAAAATCATTCACTATATTTCAAAATCCCCTAAAGACTCAACTCTTTACAAAATCAACTCCAAGTCTTAAATCTCACTTAAATACTATGACTTCAAAAGTCCCCAAATCATTACTTAAATCTAAATCAGATATGAGTGAGACTCTGGGTATAAATTACCCTGGGGCAAAATGTACCCTCATTTGTGAACATAGAAAACCATCTGCATTACATGCTTCCCAATTATAATGATAGGACAGGCATAGGATAACAGTATAAAATTCCCACTCCAAAGGAGAGAAAATGGAAGACAAGATTCACTTACCCCCTAAATTTTTGAAATCTAACTGGGGAAACTCCATTAGGATTCAAAGCCTGGGAATAATCCTCTGTTTGAGGCTCCACCCTTGGACCAAGAGCTCCACCCTCTGTCCCCAAGGCTCCAACCTCTGGGGCAAAATGTCTTTTCTCTCCATGCTCATATGAGTCATACTCCCCTTTTCTTAAAAAGTAGCACATGCTTACAGCTAAGAAGGTTTGTGAGCTTTTTGTGCTGCTGGTAGAATTTTAAGAGTCAGACAGTCTTCTTTCATTTTGTCACACAATATTTTAGAAGCGTTAAAGAAAGCCAACCAAATGCAGATGCATTTTCTTAGTCAAAGTAGATTGAAGTTCACATATTTATTCAAGACTAATGAATTGAATGTGATATATGGTACACTACATATGGATCAATCTAAAGTACCATATGCACAATAAAGGGAGGACTTTCAAGGGTCCACATGCCAACCTAGGGAATCAGAAAAGCTGGACATTAGGTCTTTGTGTCACCTTGGTAAGTCCCTGCTCCTCCTCGAACCTTGGTTTCTACGTCTGTTGAGAGAGAACAGAACTGTATGGTCCATTTATCTCCCATTACGAGTCTCATACTGAGTAGAAGAGTTTTAGATGCTATTCACCTTCTCAGTGACAGGCATCAGTTGCCCTCAGAAAACATGCCAGGCCTACTGCCAGCACCACCAACTGGCACCGCCACTGCCATTTTTATGAATGCAAATGAAAACGGAGAAATTGTAAGTGAGGGGCTCCTTTACTCCCCAGGGTTCAGGGTCTTTATTAGATTTCTACAAGTAGTCTCATTTAAATCTTTCCAAATTCTAATGCAATATTTTATATCCATTTTAAATTGAGAAAAATTAAAGCTGTTTCCAGAGCAATAGAACCACGGATGGTGGAGTTGGGATTTCAATGGGGATTTTGACCCTGAAAGTCCGGAGAATTGAGTCTTCATCTCACTAGTTTCTGCCTTGGAAATCATCCTAAACCAAAATTCCAGGAAACTCATTTACTCGTAGTCACACCTGTATTTTGCAGGTGTAAATTACATCACTAAAGGTACTAACCTAACAGACTTAGGAACAGAAGAAATATCTTGATGGCAAAATGGTGTCCCATGGTCCTGAGGAATGGGTGCCGATATTGATGGAAGAGTTAAACTTGCAGGAATTCTTATCTTTGCCAGAATGGGAGCATAATCTCTGGGGAAGGCTTCCCATATCCTTCAGATATCCTTCAGAATATGCTTCTTCCTTGTGCTTTACATTACAAGTAAGAAAGGGGAAATTGTTTAAATATAGACAAGTTAAAATATATTGTAGAGTAATTAAGCCCAGGAAAAGAGTTTTGCTTAGATTTTCTATTATCAATTCCTTTACAATGTCTGATCATTTTAGTCATAACTACCAGGAAAATATTTGGGAAATTTAAATACATGGTTTATTATTTCCTTAAAAACTGAGGATCTCCTGTCCATCATTCTCATGTCATCATCCCTTTCTCTCTTCCTTTATAATTGTTTCAATCTTATTTTGCTTGTGTCTTGATTTATGTTTTCATATAAATATTGTAACTGATTATACTTTAAAATGGCATCTATACTATCCCTATCTGAATTATTAGCTTCAGAGGAATTATCTTTCTTTTAAAAACACCATTTGAAGGGAAATGTAATTGGTTTATACTCTTGTGATTTTGCTTTTCAGATGCTTTTTAATTTTTTTATTATTTTTAAATTCTTATTAAGTTTATTGGGGTGACATAAGTTAGTAAAATTGTATAGGTTTCAACTGTATAGTTCCATAATACCTCATCTATATTGCATTGTGTGTTCACCACCCAGAGTCAGTTCTCCTTCTATCACCACATATTTGACCCCCTTTCCCTCTTCTACCACCCTCCCTTCCCCCTTACTCTCTGGTAACCCCTAAACTATTGTCTGTGTCTATGAGTTTTTGTTTGTTTGATGTCTTGTTCATTTGTTGCTTTCAGTTTTATATCCCACGTATGAGTGAAATCATGTTGTTCTTGACTTTTTCTGTCAGATACTTTTTTAAAAACATACTTTTCCTTTTAATTTTTATTTTGACCTTTACCCAATATAAGCCTAGTTAGTAAGGAAGTTAAAGCAAACTCCAAACTCTAAACATGTTCAAATTTTATTCTGCAACTGTCAGAGTTATCTATCAAATGTCATGTCATCACATTTTGATATCATTTTTTTTTCTTTCACTCTTGCAAGTATAGGATAAATACGAAGAAAATGCCTAATGTACTTTTCTACATTTGGTGCTCAAGTTTTTAAAGTTAAATGAATGCAAAGTGGTCTATTAACATAAGAAGATAAGCAAATAGTAAAAACAAGGTTAAGAAATCACCTTTTTGAATAATCAACAAAGTACATATTTAATCAAACTTGAGGTACCATGTTTACACTGTTGACACTAGGCAATAATATAATTATAATGCTGGTTGAAAGAGTAGTAAAATGAAAGCATTAGGTGTTTTAGAAATTGTAAATAAATAATCTATTTATTCTTATAGCAACCTTATTTGAAGGAGTGACAACCAAATTTTACAGTTGAAAAAACTGCAGTTCAGAAAGATTGAAAATTACCCAAAGACACAGACAGACCTTGCTATTAAGTAATAAAGGATTTAATCCCCAATTTATTATTTAAGCTCTTATACATCTTTTCTTTTTTACTTTTCATTTTGTACTTTTATAGTGAAAGTTTTTGACCATGTACAAAAGAAAAAGACTACACCCATGCGGCCCTGACCCAGTTTTGACAGCCTTCATTATTCTACCATTTGTTTCATCTAAACTTTTATCCACTTCCCATCTTCCCCACTAGATTATTTTTTAAATGTTCTATATTAAGAAGACAAATACAGGGAGAGGGTAGTCATAATTTAGTGTGAATAATATATATACACACTTTTTAATTTCATTTAGGTTTTACTTAGGAGAAAATATTATGGCATTTGGTATCTTGGAGACCTGAGGGAAGAAGCCCCAACAACACTGGAGAGTGATGCTTGTCACGCTGGCAGAGCACCTCAGCAATAAGGCAGATCTTTCTTGGTACACATTGTTGCACGTATCTTATTCTGAAGAGATCATATTCTTAGTAGAGGTCAAAGTGAGAATACATGCTACATTTTATTTGTAAAATGTAATTATTTACCCCTCATCTGCAAATTGTAGTCATCCCTGTGGGCTCCTGATGTAAACAACTAGCATTGTAAAGTGGTGGGAAAGGCCAGTTTTCTCAATTCAAAGCCAAGCTTATGGGAAAGACTCATTTCAAGTGATGTTTTGTTGCCAGCCCAGAATTTCAATATTCATTTTTGAATGCATTTGCATTTTGATATCTTGCATCCATAATCGACTATTTTCATACAAAATCAGCTGACTCCTGAACAACTGAGAACGCAGTATGCCAGAATACTCCTGCAAGCACTAAGTATAATTTAAACACAAGAAAAGAATGTGCCAGCATCAGTAAATTTGATCTAACTTTCTCTAGTTTGAAGATCTAATTATTGGGCTATTTTTAGCTAAAGATTGTATTCTTGGAATTTTAAGAATAATACATTTATTTTTTATGACACACCAACCTATGGCCATTCTTACACAGACAGAAAACTCATAATTTTGTCACTAATCATATTAAATGAGACATAATGAGTAAATCCCTTAAATATTATTAATATAACAATATTTTATCATAGGTATAAATACACTAACATTAGCATTACTGAACCCCTCTTATGATCCAGTGACTATACTATATACTCCCTAATCATAGCTCTGGTCATAATATTCTCCTGCTCACGGTCTGTCAACACATTGCCTAAGTCACCAAACAGTATAATTTTATCAATGCTCAGCCAATGAGAGTGATCAAATGAGGAGAGGCCAGGATGCATTAGTTTCATGTGGGATCTCCTTTTCTTTCTTTCCTTTTATTCTCTTTCATTCATGACCATGTTATGTTCAGTGTGTACTGGGTGATTCAGAGCAGGGTACTAAGGTCACAGAAAGAGAAGGGAGTCTTATGCCATTCATTAAAGCATCACGAGGACATATGGAAATGCCCTCTCTCTAAACCCAACCTTTCTAATAGTAAGCTAACCTAATGCTTGGCCTAGTTACTTAGGTTGTATTTATAAATAGACTGTAGGCATTCCCTAGTGTATAGAGATACATCCGTTTAAGAGAACGTGCACTTATCAGTTACTGCCCATATTACAAACTACGGCTACTACTGGGTTTCATGGTGCTATGTATCCACACACAATTCCATAAAATCTGATGCCCTGGATAATGGGAAAGTTAAATTGAGTACCTAATTGAATATATCACTATTTCAATCTTTTTCCTTGAAATAGAGGTTTAGCAAGTTTCTTCCCCAGTAATAAAATGCGTATCAGTTTTCTTGACTATTCACCAGAAACACAAAAAATAATAAGTGCCAATGCAGGATCTGATAAATAAGAATGAGGTCATTTCTGATAAGTATAACTATATAATAAACGGCTTGATTTTGGAAATTTTTTCAGCTATAGGAGATACTCTGCCCCATCCTATTTGTTTTATAGGAGCACTAAGGGTTTGATTTAGCTCAGAAGTTAAAATAGGCTGACTTTAAATCATAGATTTGTCAATCAGTTGTGTCACTTTGGGAAAAGCATATAAACATTTCTGACTTACCTTTTTAACTGAAAGTTATTGAAAGGATTGACTTTGATAACATATGTCAGCCTCCTAGCAGAATGTTTCAACTTACTTCTTTTGGAGTGTTGGCCAAATTCACAATGACATTCTTTTTGAGAATGTCACCCCATGGGAAAGAGCCTGAAAGCTATGACCATATCGCCACAGCCACAGATCCAGAGATGATTGTACAGTTGGTAGAAAGATGGCTCAAGACTCCTAGAAATTTGTGACTGAACCAGTGATATTAGTGGAAGAGAGAAGATGTAAATTATAATGTTGTATTAGTAAGAAGTAAAGTCTCTGTCAAAACAAACAAGTAAATAAACAGAAGACCCAAAAGGAACTCGAATGAAACAGTTCAAAGAGAAAAATGGATTAAAGGGAGAAAGCATTGCCCAGAGCACTTCCTCGTCTGGTTTTAGTACAATCTAAACTCGCTGCTTTTTTCGGGCTCCAAAAGATGTTTTGTGTCTCAGCAATGACTCCACTGGTCTAAATACTCAATATAAATCTATACAGTATAGCTAGTTCCACAAATGCTTTGCCAAATATTTTACTGTATGAAACAGATGTATATAAAATGCACACATAAATGTAAAATTAATGATTAAAAGATCAACGAGCTATGATTTAACTCCCTTTTTAATAATAATGAAGGAAAATATATTACAAAGTCAGATACATATAAAAACTTAATAAGAATATTATTTTTTAAAAGAGAACAAAGATATGGGAAAAAGAAATTCTCAATGAGAGAGAGAACAGGGCTGTAGCACAAGAGGTAGAGTTCCTTGCACCACAGGCAAACTGATTAAAAAAAAAAGAAAGAAAAGGTTTTCAGTATGGTCATTAGCAGACTGCATTTAAGGTTACAGAAAACTCACATATCCACTCACGTTCAAGATGAGAAAGACCTCTGAGGTCAGTCAGTTCTGAAGCTTTTGGAAGGTGGTGTGTGTGAAAAGTTGACATCAGTGGAGCCATTTCAAAATAGACACCGAGCAGCCATTTCACAGGAACTGCATTGCGTGTCTTGCTCCTTGGGCCTTTGGAATGTTGGAGCTGGGGAAAAGCGCCTTAGGACAGACAGGGCCAGAATCACTTTGTGTTACCAACAACTGCTTGTAAAGCTGACAGGAAAGCAGGCATACATCCTGACCACAATGACTAATGATTACGGACAGTCTTTCTGAAGATAGAATCAGTAAGCAGCTCTTAGAGCTCAAGAGTAACTCAGCTCGTTAGCACCAGTAGAAATTTCTTTCTTCTGTTCGTGTAATTATTTCCCTCCCTTTTCTCATAAAAACCCTTGCCTTCACCTTGTAATTCAGACACAATTTGGGATGTAATTGGGTTTCTGCCTGAATCTGTGGACTCAAATTGCATTTCTTTTGGATCCCAAATAAATGCTTAGTGAGTGATCCTTAGTAAAATAAATATTTCCCTTTGCAAATGACTTTATAAAAACTATCATTATTATTCTCCACTAAGATGGTGCATTCATCACGCTCTCTGAGGAAACTTCCCTGAATTTCTCAGGCACAGCAAGCTGTCCGTCTGTCTTCTCACGGCGAACTATGTATGAGAAAATAAGCCTGTGTTTTTAGAGTCTTCTCAAATCTCAGCTCCCTTATTTATCTTTGTGTGATACTGACAGATCCCTTAAGTGTATTCAGTCACTCTTAAGCCACTCCTTGAACATCATCCACAATCAGGGGTTAAAATCCATCTGGCTATTGCCATGGGTAAATTTTGAGACTGCAAGATACTACTCGGTTCTTAGAGTCAAGCCCTAGTAATAAAAACAGGCTTAGGAGACTAGGAGAGCTCCTCAGAGAATTCTGAACACCCTGGCACACTGCATCAATATTACTGAGCCTCTGTTTCTCATTAGAGCAAAAAATAAAATGCTGCAAATGTTTGATTGATTTCTAAAGTTTCTTCCTTCAGAGACCTGTGAATTTTAATAGAATGTAAAAGCCATGAGAAATGGATCCTTGTTTGTTCACAAATGAATCTCAGATGTCAAAAGTGTCTAGCATATAGTCGGTGCTCAATTAAGAATTCTTGAATGAATACATTTTTAAAAATAAAGTCTCCTTAGTGGGTGAAAAGAGAAAAATGAATAAACTGAAAACTGAGAAACTCCCTATTATAGGAGACTTCAAGACTAATTTTCTAGGCTTTAAAATATGCACATTCAGAATATATGCCCAAGTCTTTATGCCTTGTTATACATAAAATTTTAAGTCTCTATGTGCCAAATTTGGCTAGCAATAAAGCCATTGTTAGCTCTGGAGAAAACACCCCTATGTGTACTGAGATTTAAGCTTAAGTAATCACTAGCACTCATTAAAAATCTAGGTAAGACCCCATTCCACACAAAATGCAATAACATAATTAGTGGGTTGATAACAGTTAATATAAAGCCAGAGATCCTCAATGAAAGGAGACTCAAGAAACCCTCAGTGTCTCAAAGAAGAGGTAACATCCCAAACTATGTTGTTCAGATAATTCTTGAGGGAGCCACATGGATTGTAGATATAGTTATATTAGACTCTAGAATTAACATCCTTCATAGTTGCTCATTTTAAGCTTAGGCAGTCACTAGCAAACATAAGCAGACAGGCTTATTGGACATGCACACCATTCCTATAGCACTTTAGTCACTGCCTTCCTGGCCTCAGTGAGTCTCAAATTTGTTTTTTCATATGTTAAATGAGGACAATAATATCTATATCATAGTTCACAAAGAACTGTCATGGAGTTAAGTACAGTTACATGAAGGCATATAATATTTTCCCTAACCTAGAGTAGCAGTTCATCAAAAGTCATTTCTTAGTACAAAATGATAGTCAAAAAAATGGCATAAAGTATAAGGGATATTTTGGTGACTGGTAAATTGGAGAAAAGATCAAGAGTGAGAAGCCTGGGAGCTGGGCTCTTCTGATCTGGGCTTTGACATTGACTTAGCTGGTCCTGAACGTAATGCCACATGGAGTCAGCCCGTCTCTCCAAGGAGTTTCAGGTTCTCCACCTGTGATGAGGTCACTCCTCATTACCCCGTCCCTCTTCTTGCTTCCAACCAAGTACCGTATTTGCCGGCGTATAAGACGACTGGGTGTATAAGACGACCTCCTAACATTTCCACTCAAAATACAGAGTTTGTTATATACTCGCCGTATAAGACTACCCCCTCTTCCGCACACCTTCCACACACCAAATAAAAGGTAAAACAATATCAGATTTGATTTCAACATTTTAATTTATATTCAAATGCTTATGACATGCAGGAAAACTGTCACAAGGCTGTATGTAATCAAACATATACATAAAACAGTGCAAGTTTATTACCGGTAAACATACCGGTAATTCACTAAAGAAAACACACTCTATAGACTGGTACCGTAGATGCTTCTCAGGAACATAGGCAAGCAGCCCACAACCTAGAGGGACTGTCAATGATAGAAGTAAGATAACAAATAGAGGGAGAGAGCAAGTGCCGGGCAAGTCCCTAGCAAGTTTGCTGGCGTGACAGTTTCCCCTTAAAAGCGATTTTGCGCTATCATACTGGGTGTATGGTCGGCTGTGTGCGATTTTGCGAGTGTGGTAAAATCGCATTACAGCAAAATCGCATAACAGCCGAGCATACACCCAGCAGCGCTGCTGATGCCTGAACGGTATGTGGAATGAAGTGGGCGGGCATCGGGAGGCCACTATGGCATGGGACAAGCACTATGGGCAGTCTATCTGAAGTGTACCTGGCGTATAAGACGACCCCCCACTTGGAGGCATATTTTTCAGGGCCAAAAAATCGTCTTATACGCCGGAAAATACGGTAAGATAAAATGAGGTTCTATGTGCAGACATCTGGCGTTTTCCAGTGTAACATGTTCTCCTGTGCAGCTACTTGTCCTGCCGTTGGCCATTGCTTCCCAGGGTGAGCTGTCTGTGCCTGATCCGTAAGAGGCAGCCCATGCCGTGCTGTGAAAAGTCTATGTTGGTGCATCAAACTCATCTCTTCAGAGCTGAAGTCATGTCTTACACGTGGATAAGTATACAGCATCAAAAATTGAATTTTTGAAATTGTTTTTAATTGACACTGTGATACAGGCAGAAGCGAAACACCTGTCAGGAATCCTCTCTTTGGAGAATTTTCCCTATTTGTGGATGACTAGATCTTCCAAATTCAATGCCAGTTAAGTTTGGGTTATGCTTAAGAATATACGTATATAAATGATTTTAACCAGGTATCTAGAAAGTCCTTCAAGTACATAAATTTCCTATTCAAATCTAAAATACATATATCACATTCTAAACTGCATAACTTATATTTTCAAGAGAAAGTTAAAAAATATAAAATTGTAAAGTTAATTAGAAGAGAACGCTTATTAAACTTTATTATTTTTTTTTCTTTGAATGCATGTCACTATGATGCTCTGTTGCTGGAATAATTGCAAACATTCTTTGCATGATAATTAAAAAGGCAATTGATGGTAGAATAATAAAACTATTCCTTCTTTCTGGAAAACAGAGATGAGAAAACAATATTCTAATCCATTCCTTTGGTACAAAGATATCTTAAGCAATTTTCATTGTTTTAAAATTAAGAATCTGAATAATATCATATAATTTTTTAAAATCAGTGATGCATAACGATTGCAGCATTGTTTACATGTGAACCCAGGCTGGGATCCAGTGCCAAAGTCATTTATACCTGGGATAATAAAAGATAATTAACTAATGGATCCTAGAAGTCATGAGGCATTACAGTGATTGTCACACTATGAGACACTTGATAGTCACCTCAGTAAAATAATGAATAAAATTTACATAGTAGTGTAGCTTGTTATTAAAATTACCAATGGGTTATCTTCTCTTGTTTTCAAACTTGCTATTAGAGACGCAGTTTTGTTTGAGAAATAAGCAATAACTTCCAAAATGCTGTGTAAAAAAGCATGATGCTTTTTCTCTTTAGTAAAATAAATATTTTCTGAGCATTCCCATGTACAAAATACACCGAGTCCTTTTAACATAACGGGCATTTACGTTGGACCCACATGAAGGCCATTTATTCATCTTTCACTGAAATACTCACCTCCATGTCATGACCATCTCATCCTCAGTGTTTAAACATAGTAGTTACTTATACAAACTATCAAAAATTGATTTGAACATCTAGGGGATGAGTCTTCAGTTATTTAAGCAATTATTCTTTCAAACTGGAAGTACTTAAATATTTTACATCCTGATTAAATAACAGCTTATAGTTAAGTGATTCGATATTCCTTTGAGTCTCAGAACCCTTTGAAAAAGTGATGAAAACTATGGATTTTCTCTGAGAATGTGTGTGTGTGTGTGTGTGTGTGTGTGTGTGTGTGTGTACTCTCTCACTGGGAAAACAAACAAACAAGCAAAAAAACAGCACTCATAACACACATAAATACTCACACATAAACCCAAATACCTGCAATTTACCTGCAATTTCAGGAGATTCCTAGATTCACCTAAGATCTCAGCATGGTTCTCATATTATAATATTTGATACAAAGAAATGTGCTTCTTATTATTTACTCACACATGATGAAAGTGAACTGGTGTCTTAAAATGATTAACCATAGAGCTGGGGGGACTATGGGTGGAGCTGGGCCCCTCGTTAACTTTTCAGTCCTGTCTCCCTGTTAGACTTTGTGGTAACTTCCTGGGGAGGGATGCTAATAAATAGAGAAGCCATCTTGGAATCAGGGCTTTTTTGCACGTGGGCAGCCAGTTGGAACACCAGCCAGCAAGTGTGTGTTCACACACTCCATGGTGGCATTGTTTCTTTTTCTTTTCCCAAATAAACCGTTCTTTTGGTGGACTACCTGGAGAATTATTTGGACCATCAACACACAGAAGGAAGTCTGGCCAATTTACTTAAAACAGCAAGCAGACCATGAAAGCATTGGGCAAATAAAAAGAGCCTGAGATGCAAACAACCCTTTTGCCCTTACTGTTAGAGAAATATGGAATGGTACTCTGCTCTTCTGTTTTGACATTGCTCTAAATTTGTTTTTAAAATAATAACTTTGAGGGTTTGCTGAGTAAGGCAAACTGGGTAAATCTAATGCATAATGATCACATATTCCATGCCAGGCATTTGGCATAGCAAACTGGACAAGAATACAGAACCTAGGCAGTCAGTCCAACAGACTTTTGTGGGATGTTCAGTTCTGAATTTGTCCAGTGAGGTAGCCACTACCCACATGTGATGATTGAGTACTTGAAATGTGGTTAATGCAATAAAGGAACTGAACTTTTAATTTTTATTTCTTTTTAAACTTTGGTTTTTTTAGAGTACTTTTAGTTTCACAGCAAAATTAAGAGAAAGGTAGAGACATTTCCATTTACCCACTGGCCCTACACTACATAGCCTCCCCCATTATTAACATCCCCTATAAGAATGGTGCATTTGTTACAGTTAATGAACCAATACTGACATATGATAATCAATCTAAGTCCATACTTTACTGTAGGGTTCACTCTTGGTGCGGTGTATCTATGGATTTGGAAAAATGTTTAATGACATGTATCCACCATTATAGTATCAAACAGAGTAGTTTCACTGGCCTAAAAACACTCTGTGCTCCACTTATTCACTCTTTCCCACCCCACATCTCTGGAAACCACTGATATTTTTACTGTCCTCACAGTTTTGCCTTTCCCAGAATGTCATATAATTGAAATCATACAGTATGTTGGCTTTTCAGATTGGTTTCTTTCACTTAGTAATTATGCGTTTAAAGTTCTTCTATGTCTTTTCATGACTTGATCATTTATTTCATTTTTAATAAACATTATTTAAGACTGTTTATTTACAGAAAAAAATACAAAGATATTACAGAGAGTTTCTATATACACTGCAACCCAGTTTCCCTATTATTAATGTCTTATATGGGTATGGTATATTTTTATACCTGATAAAACAGTGTTGATATATTTCCCATATTTTATTCAGCTATCCATAGTTTCACCTAATGTCTTTTTTTGCTGTCCCAGGATCTCATCCAAGATACACATTACATTTAGTTGTCTTGCCTCCTTAGACTCCTCTTGGTTGTTATGGTTCCTCAGACTTTTCGTTTTTTATGACCTTAACAGTTTTGAAGAATATTGATCATGTATTTTGTGGAATTTACCTTGATTGGGATGTGTCTACTGCTTGTCTAATGATTAGACTGGTGTTATGCATTTTTGAAAGGAAGACAACACATAGGTAAAGTAACATTTTGATCATATCGTATCAAAGATATATACTATCAACATGGTTTACCACTGTTGATTTTGACCTTGATCAGTCTGGATGAGGTAGTGTTTGTCATGTTTCCACACTGTAAAGTCACTCCTATTTTCTTTTTTTTATAACGTACTTTTTTAAAGAAGTCACACGTTCAGTTCACACTTAAGAGATGAAAGATGTGCTTCATCTCCTTGAGAAAAGAGAATTTTCATAAATTGTTTGGAAATCTGCACAGGAGATTTGTCACTTCTTTCTACTTATTTATTCAATTATTTATTTGTATCAGTATAAAGTCATGGATATTTATTTTACCTTTAGTGTATCATCTGATACTGTTTTATTTATTTTGTTTTTCAGTGTTTAAGCTTTGGCTATTGAGGCCTTTTTCATTTGTCTCCTGTGTGACTTTTACATAGTTCCATAATTGTAATTCTCAATTCTTCTTTCTCGTACCTATGGCATTGCTGTCACTCATTTCTCTGATCCATCTGCTAAAATCACCCAATAGATTATTCCTATTATTATTTTAAATAAATTTATCTCTTAGGTCAATTAAAATTAGGAAAATATTAAAAAATATATATTTTACCTTTATTTATTCGTTCTCTGACACTTTTCCTTTTTTTATTTGGATCAGAGTTTCTGACCTATATCATTTCCATTCTCACTAAAGAAAATCTTTTAACATTTCTTGCAGAACAGGCCTACTGACAATGAATACCCTCAATTTTTATTTATAAAACAAAATATTTCTCCATCAATTTCAAAGGATGTTTTCATTCATTACATAATTCAATGTTTGTGGGATTTTTTTTCTTTCAGGATTTTAAATATTTCACTACTCTTTTCCTTTGTTTACATGACTTCTAATGTGAAGTATGTTGTAATTCTTATCTTTTTTCCTCTGTAGTTGTTTTCCCTCATTCCCCTCTTGCTGGTTTCAAAATTTTGTCTTTGGTTTTGTGCAGTTTGTATACTTTTTGCCTCATTGTAGATTTTTGGTACTTATCCTGATTGGTGTCCTCTGAACTTCAAACACCTGTTCTTTAATGTCTGCCACCAATTTTGGAAATCCTTGGTCATTATCATTTTAAATATTCTTCTGTTCTAGTCTCTCTTTCTTCTCCTTTTGCTTTTCTAATTACATCTATTTTTTACTTTCTAAAATTACCCCACAGTTCTTGGATGTTCCATTTATAATGTTTTCCTCATGATATTAAGTTTTGGAAGTTTTTATTGATCTGTGATCAAACTCATCAATTCTTACTGTATCTGTATCTAGTCTACTGATGAACTCAAAAACATTGTTTTTGATTTGCAACATTTCCTTTTGATCCTTTCTTAGTTTCCAACACTTTGCTTACACCATTTATTTGTTCTTACATATTGTCTATTTTTTCCATCAAAAGTCATAACATACTAATCATAATTATTTTAAATTTTCTTTCAGGCAATTTAGAATCTGAGACTTACCTGAGTTTGGTTCTAAAGCTTGCTTTGAATCCTCAGACTCTGTTTTTCCTTCCTTTTAGTATGCCTTGTAATTTTTTCAAAAGCTAGATATAATCTATCGGGCAACAATGTCTGAGGTTAATAAACCTGCAGTGTAAGATTTTATGTTAATGTGACTTGCAGCTGCATTGTTTTCAATGTTCGCTGCAGCTTTAGTTGTCACAGTCTTCAAATCCTTTTAGTGTCCTTCTTTTTACTCACCTGTTGTGTTTGGGTTTCTATAAGAACTCCTCTTTAGATAATGTATGTGTCTTATAGCTTTTTGAGCTACAATCTATTGTTACACTGGACCCTTGTTGGTGTGGTGGTAAGGTGTGGGGAAGGAAAAGCTTTCTATAATCTTATGATTAAATTCAAGATTTTATTGGGCCTGAGCTATGGATATGACCTTCACAGTGTTCATTAGTTTTTATTATAATTATTTTTAACCTTCTTTATCTGAGACAGAGAAACTAGAGGGGGCTGGAGTAAAGATTTTGGTTAAAAGTTTGGAGAACTAGACAGGGATCTTATAATTTTGTTTTTATGCATTATATATTAGGAGATTTGGGGGGAAATACAAGACTTCTAGGAGATCATTAATGTATAACTTCATATATGATATATATTAAATAACTCAACAACTTTTTAACATCTAAGGAATTATTATTAAAAGATTACAGGAGAAATGCCCACCGTTGTGAATAATTTAGATACATGAACAAAATAATATACTCTGAAATAAGGAATGTCAGAAATGACAATTTTCTAATGACATTTACTGGGAATTTAGCATAAAAAGAAACCAAAGCACAAAAGCATGTTGTAACAATTCATTTCATACAAAATGTTAATGATTTCATTTGTTAACTTCTGAAGCCATTTTGGAAATTGTAATGATTTCAAAATAAGAGGCCCAACAAAAAACTCTTGGTGTGTGACAGGCTGTTTCTCTCAGGGCAACAAAAATCCGCAGACATAAAATTATATTCATGCTGAATCAATCATCATGAAAACACACACACTCAAATTATATTCATGACCACAAGGATTAAACAGTGAGTTAATGCAACCTGAATATTTCACTTTGTGGGCAGGGGTGGGGAAGAAAGCAAAGCGATGAAGCTAACATGCTTTAAACACCTATATGGGAAAGAAAAAAAAATATTTTTCTCTTACCCTTCTAAGTTCTTTGCTGGGGCTCCTATCACTAAAGAAAGATTAATAAGAGTAGAGCATACCATTTTATTTATTTGATATAAATTTTATGTGATATGTGAAAATAAAGACCTAAGAAAAAAGGTTGAGCCTGAGTGTTTTTAGCCAGGGCTGATAAAGTATGGAAACCTGTGGGAAAAATGCGGTAGGACCTAAAGGCTATGAATTAAATGTACAAAACTGGGAATGACTTAACAAGGCCTGTTTGTTCAGATTGTTGTCATAATCCCCGTGTTTTTAGAGATAAGGATACTCTTTTCCTCCAGGTGTAGGAAGGTCACCTATCATATGAGGGTTTTACGACCTGTTTTTGGGGAAGGTCAGAAAGTCATCCTTGCACCTGCAGGTTTTCAAATTCCTTTACCTTAAAATATTCAATATGCCAAGGTGTTATTTTTGGGGTAGCATGCCCTGAACCTCATCACCTACAAAAAATACACTAGGCAGTATTTTATTTATACACACACACACACACATTTTATATATTTTTTCATGTATATTCTCATTTTTCATATGATGATGATGAAAAAAACCTATATTATATGGGGCAATTATGTGAATTTCAAGAAGGTAACTTAAAAATTTGAGATCCCTGGTGTGAAATGTCATGTTTTTATTCAAAGATACTGGTCTATTGCTTTGGAATTGCTTTGCACCCCAACTAAGAGAATAATTTCAAAAGGGAATTTCTAACAATAGGAAAAAACAAATGCATTAGACCTTTAAATATTAAAGAATTTCAAAATGTGTCTTTAGTGCTTCCATCCAAAATCATCTCAAAATACATGTACAAATGCATTTTATATAATCCTTCATATACAATTAACCTAGTTTCTAAACAATTTACCTAGTTCTTAGATCCTGTTAAAATAAAATATGTGCAATATCTGTCACAGTGTGGAATGAGACACACTGGTGGCTGCTGGGCCCTGAGGCCCAGATCCTGGCATACACTGGTCCTAAATTCAGGTCATTTAGTTTTCTGAGTCCAAAGCACGTATTTTCAAAAAAAAATTATAAGTATATTTATAAATTATAAGTAGATTTTTTTGCTTCACCTCACACATCAGAGAATACATATTTTATCCTGTATGTAGTCAAAGTTATCCAATATAATTTCTAGATTTTAAGAACTGCTATATAGAAAACTGCATCAAAATCTTAATTTAGGGCTGGTCGAGTGGTGCATTGGTTAAGAGCTGGCTTGGGATGCCAGAGTGCCCCGGTTCGGATCCCATGTATGACAGCCAGTGACACTGCCTTCTACAGCTAAGATGCTGAACAACACCTTGACCTTGACCTGGAGCTGGGCTGCCTTGAGTCGCCAGCGACAGCAGGTGGGTTGCCATAGGCTACCGTGTGTAGCCAGCAGCCAGTGTGAGCGGCCAGCAGCCGCTGTGAGCGGCAGTCCACAGGCGGGCAACTGATCTGCCTCTCCTGGGACAAGCACAATGATGGTGCCAACTTGGGCCAGTGAAGCAATGTCCTCCACAACTAGACCGAAGAACAAAAGGATAGCAACTTGTCTGTTTCCCTTCCCCCAATTCCCCAATAAAAATCCTTAAAAAAAAAAATCTTAATTTATTAAATGTCATTAGTAGTAGCATATGTTTTCAGCTTTAAAGGAGATTAAGGTAAAAGGAATAGAAATACAATGGAAAAAAATCATGATCTTAAATCATGTAAGTTGGCTGATTATATATACTTAATTTTAAAGGGATAAATATAAATAATTGCAGCTAACCAAACCAACTTCAGAGAAGACAGCTATTTTCATTTGGCCTTACATGGTCAGCCTTTAGAAAGTTTATCTTTGGTTCTCAAATATGAAATCGACAGGAGAGGAAGGAAAGGAAGAAAATAGTGGCATGGCTTAGCACTATGCCACCAGCTGAAAAAGGGTGTGGGGTTCTTGATATCTGTAAACTCAGTATGAGATAGCAGGATGATGTACTCTCCTCTCTTTCTGCCCCAAAAATAAGACCAGTTCAAACACAGGAAAGTTTAATAGATTTAGAATATTAAGAATGAGGCAAATATTTTCTCTCATCTCTTTCTTAATCAGACCAAACCTTGAACACTGGATTTAGCTCTGAAGTTCTGATCTTGGTGACAATCACCAAAGTGAAGTTCAGAATAGGGCCAAGGACATGTGAATACTATGTAATTTGAAGAATGACTGAAAGAACTGAAGAAGAGTAAGAGGGGAAAGAAATGGTCATCTGCCCATATCTGTCCTAAAAAGGGTATTGGACTTATTATAACTTGAGCTAGTGGAGAATTTTGACTAGTTTGATAGCATTAACATAGAAGCAGAATGTCCCTTAAAGTAAGACTTTTACAATGATTGGAATTATTCACTGATGAAATGGGTTACCCCCAACAATGACTTCCCAGTAACTGGAAAATGTTAGATTATGGTTAGGATCAGCAATTGGGGGACATACTACCGAGCAGTGCTCCTCAAATTTAATGTGTCCAAAAATAACCTGGGGATCTTGATAAGGTGCAGACTCTGATTCCATAGGTGGGGGATAGGAGGGCTTGTCTTGTATTTCTAAGCAGTCCCATTTTTTGCTTGTCTATGTACAACACTTAAGAATACAACATTGTAGGTGGGCCGGCCAAGTGGCTCAGTTGGTTAAGAGCTCGCTCAAGAGTGTGAGCTCTAAGCAATAGCTGTTTGAGTCTCAGCCTGAGTTGAGCTGCCACTTAGCTGCCAACAGGTGGCAGGATGGCTCAGCTAAAATAAAATAACAATTTAAAAAAATAATACAACATTTTAGAGGAATTGCATAGAGTTCTTGGCAGGTTTCTTTTAACCTTGAGACTTTATTAGATCCTGATGGGCATGCCGTGAACATGTAAATATTTCAGCTTGGAAATTTTCTCCTCCATCCCACTCTGGGTATAGAAAGAGGTAAATTTTTTTTCACAGAACATTCCAAAAGAGCAAGTGAGATTACAGTGCCAGATGGGAGGAAATTATCCCTCCCATCATGTGTTACCATACACAGTACATTATTTTTGCCTTCCATATTCAATTTCTGAAACCAAACACTGTTCATAGACTATTTCCTGGTGCTTTTTAGTAAACCCTTGCATTTTGAATCACTGTTCCTTGACTTTCATTAACATTGTTGGAAGAGAAACTCTACTAGGAGGTTTGCATCAAGGTCACGCTTAACTGCTTATGCATTTAAATAAACTGCATGTGGCAGGTGTTAAACTAAAAATAAAAGGCCAAAGTAAGAGGCAACAAATGTTTATTTGAGATAAAAGGAATTGGAATTCTTGGAAGCACTGATTGAGGCAGAAACCCATATAGTGTTCTGATAAGGAGGTGAAGGCAAAGGGTATTTATGAGAAAGGGAAGGGAAATACATGAATAGAAGGAAGGACTTTCAATAGATGCAAATAAGCTGTCAGTTTTTTGCTCTACATGGTGGTGCTCATTCTAAAGAGTATTTCTAATTTCCAGTCTTGTAGTCATGATGTCTGCTTTCCTGTTAACCCATTTCAGGTATTCCAAAGTTTAAGGAGTAAGGTGTGCAAGGCAACTCCAACATAAACAATCAACAGTGTCCCTGTCTCACTCTGAACCTTCATGTTATAGTAAAAAAAAAAAAGTCATTATTTCTATAGTTCTATTTTCAACTCATATTTTATTCTTGTTGATATTTATGGTAAGTACTTTGGTAATTGTAAGGAAACTGATTTGTACCAATAAGTTTCAGAAAGCCGAAAGGGTAGGAGGATAAGAAAAATTAGAAGAGTTCTAATATTTTAAAATAAGTCTCTAAAATATACACTAATCAAGGGAAAACCAGAAGACAAAATATATTACCTGGCCTGAATTAGATTGTATGGCATAACATGATCATTTTTGAATTTGAAATAATGAGCTATGCTCCAACTTTGCACCCTGACATAGAAATCGGTCTCTAGTTTATCAGATGAAATAAAGGATATTTGGCTGAGAAGAATTTAGGTTGACAGACTTGATTCACCCTATCTGGAGAAAATAAAACTATATATCCTTTGGGTTCAGATGTCAATCAATGAAAAAACAATTCTTATAAATAAATAGTTTCTTGTTATTTCATTTATCTTCCTGCCTGCTTCCTGCCTGGATGAGACTGTCATAAAAATATTTTAGAAGAGCAATTTTGGTGCAGGTCCATGTCTCAGAAACTAGAGACAATCTGTCAAAAACAACTTCTGTAGAAATTTAGTTTTTTGAAATATGGGAAAATAAATTTCTTCAAAACTTATTGGGGGAAAATAAACTTTTAGGTGCTTTAAGTTATAGGGAAATATATAAAAATATATAGTGGATAAGTGAAATGAATGGCAGCAATGTTACAGAGAAAGGAGGGAGGAATTGGGAGCTGTCTCATATGGTACATGCATTAACTATGAAGTGGTATAGTGTGAAATCAAAGATACACATTACTTGTACATGTGTGTTGAAAAATCTAGGATAACTATGGAAATAGTTGTTAAAGAAGAAAAATTTCTATGGTAAGAGAAGATAGAAAATGGAAATGCTTCTTTAAAACCAGAAAAGGCAGAAAAAGAGGGAAAGAAAAGAAATTAATATAATGAAAAGTAAAGTTATGGACATGGTCGATTTGAATCCAAATAGATGAAAAAAATCAGTAAATGTGAATGGGCTAAATTCACCAATTAAAAGTCAGAGACTGGCAGAGTGGATAAAAAACAAGAACCAATTATATGTTGGCTACAAAACAGCCACTCTAAATATAAAGATGCAGATAGATTAAAAGTAAAGGGAGAAAGAAAAATGTATCATACAGAAACTAACCAAAAAAAAAACCCCAAAACAGAAGTAACTATAATAATTTCAGGCAAAGCAGACTTCAGAACAAGGGAAATTATCAGTGACAAAGAGGGGCATTATAGAGGTGACAAAGGGGTCCATTCCCCAAGAAGACACAGCAGTCCTTCACATCTAACACCAGAGTGTCAAAATATGTGAGATAAATAGTGGTACAACAACAAGGAGAAATAGATGACTCTACTGTTATTGGATACTTCAACACCTCTGTATCAGAAAGGGGCAGAAAATCTGTAAGGATCTAGTTGACCTAAACAGCACCATTAGTCAACTTGATGTGATGAACATTTATAGAATACTTCATCCAACAACAGAATTCACATGTTTTTCTGGCTCTCATGGAACATTCATCAAGACAGACCACTCTAGGCCACAAAACACACTGTAACAGATATAATAGAAGCCATAGAAAGTATGTTTTCAGACTATAATGGAATTATACTAGAAAACAATTTCAGATAGAGAACTGGAAAATCCCAAAATGTATACAGATGAAACAACATAATATAAACACAAGGGTCAAGAAAGAGTCTTAAAAGAAAAAAGAATTTTAAACTAAATGAAAACAAAAATAGCCTTAAAATTTGTGAGATGTAGTTAAAGCAGTACTCAGAGAAAAACTGATAGCATGAAATTCATCTATTTGGAAAGAAAATTTTAATATCTCTGAGGGATTCTGGCTTACTTACCTGATAGATGTCTCTCTTTTTTTTTTAATACTGGGAAACATGGATTCCTGTTTAGGTAGCTCAGTGACAGAAGGAGCCCCACCCCACACAGGCAGACAAGGATGGGGATACCTAGGGAGCTGAGCTGGAGCTCAGCCATGGTACAGCGTAATGCTCCTCAGACAAAGGAGGTGGTGTGCATCATGGGAAGGACATTGCTGCATAAGGGAGCTGTGCACTGAGTGCACATCTTAGACTAGAGTTCCAGGCCCATATCACAGAGCTGTGGCACAGACACCAAAGGTTCTTGAGGGTTGGGGAGGGGACACCAATTCTCCAGCCCAGCAGATCGGTCTGTGCCTCCAGGGCCCTTAGGGTCCTGTCCCTCCAGCCTAACACCCATCTCCACCCATTCACTGTACCATGTATTTTATTTACTTTAGTGAAATTTTCTATTTATTCAACCTGTTACCAGGTAATACCTGAGACCCTTTTACTGCCTGATGATCTTCTTTTAGACCCCAAATACTTTTTGGAAGCCTGCTGTGGCCATGGACTTATACTCTCAAATTCTCTTTTGTCCTCAACTACAAGACAAAAAAAGTATCTTTCTTTTTTTTAAGTGAGGAGGGAAATCTCTTTCCATATAAAAGGAAGGAGACAGGACAGGAAGAATATGAAAGTGTTTTTTTGAAGCGTTTTGATGAAATTTCCCATTTCATGGCTTGTAGCTCCTCTGTGAACAGTGGTCCAGGAAATGTGCTGAACAAATGGAGATGGCCGCCCTTTGACGAAAGTGAATGAGATTTGAAATAGGTTTGAGAAGCAATGCAGGGAGAATGGACTCAGGAAACTGTGACCTAAGCTCCGTTTGTTATGTTCACATGTTAATGACCGTGGGATAATTATTTGTGGAATGAATGAATGATTTCTAGATAGTTTGGGGGTTGAATTTATCTGGGTACCAAGAGACTCGAATGTGGGATTTAATCCATTAGTAATCAATTACTTTTAGGCAGACATTTCTGGAAAAACAGAGCTGAAATGTTGCCAAACGGGAAGAATTAAATGGGATTGGAAGGGGCCCATTTGTAGTGGAGCTTTCTAAATGTTGGTTACCAGGGAGACCATCAATGACTGAGACTGGGAGGAAAACAAGAGCTTGGATTGACAGGGATTCACAGGGAGCAAGTGGGAAAATGGATGAAATGGAGTTTAAAAACTAACAAGGAAGGGTCGGCCGAGTGGCGCGTTGGTTAAGAACTGGCTTGGGACGCCAGAGGGCCCCAATTCGGATCCCACATATGAGGGCCAGTGACACTGCCCTCTACAGCTAAGATGCTGAACAACAGCTCAACCTGGAGCTGGGCTGCCTTGAGTCGCCGGCGACGGCATAGGCTGCAACCCCTGCTGCAGTGAGTTGCCATGGGCTACCGTGTGTAGCCAGCAGCCAGCGTGAGCGGCCAGCAGCTGCAGTGAGTGGCCATCCAGAAGCCGGCGACTGATCTGCCTCGCCAGGGAAGAGCGCAATGATGGTGCCAACTTGGGCCAGTGAAGCGATGCCCTCCACAACTAGACTGAAGAACAAAAGGACAGCAACTTGTCTGTTCCCCTTCCCCAATTCCCCAGCACTGTTCCCATCCCCCCAATTCCCCAATAAACAAAAAACAAAAAACAAACAAATAAAATAAATAAATAAATAAGTAAAAATTAACACGGGGCATATAAACTGGAAAGACAAGGGGTTTGAGGCCAAAGGTTGGAATGCAGGTTGTATTATTCCGGATGGCAGAGGCATTCCTGGTAATAAGCTCTATAATACGGAAGTAACTGTAGGAACTTCCCAGTGCCTGTCCTGACTTTCTGACCTTGGGTCGTCCCATTCAAGGCAGCTGTACTTTGATCTGGGCTCTGCTCTGTGCAGATAACATGGGGCTTCCCTTTTCCTGGGAATTTTCTTGCTTTTTGGCATTCTCTCCCAGGATAAAGACATGGCAAGAAGTGTCATATTTGTTTTCTCAATGGTCTTTCAAGAGCAGATTGCCCCTTCTGTGACCTGGACCTGCTCCTAAGCACCTCCTCTAATGCCATGTCCTGAGTAGGAACATTCTTCCTAGGTTGGGATGTTTCCAACCCTGAATTGCCTCCACCAAGCTCTTCTGATTTGGGGTCTTAAGGACTCATTCTCTTTTTAGTTTGTGGGATAATGTTCTTCTGACACCACCGTAAGACCCACTTAGAGCCCTGAGGCCCCTGCCGCTGCTCCGTCCTGACTCCTTGGTCTTCCATATGGACAGGAAGCCCCTGGGAAGGTCCCATGTCCACACTGGGGACACCCTGGGCATGAATCATGGAAGCTTTGTACATCACGCTATGTGAGGCCAGGGACACATCACCGGGGTGGCCTTGGGCCTCATTCCCATTTATCCTTTGGGAGATTCCCAGCTTGCTGCTTGTCAGGATGTCACTACTTTTTGACTGAAGAACACTGAGCTCCGCAGCTCTGCTTATCTCCCTGGGCAAAGGCCTGAAAACATGTTCTGATTTGTTCTCCATCTTTTTCCCCTATTGCAATTCTAGTTTATCACTGGATGTTACACTGTTATCCTGAGGCTGACATGTTGCCCTAGCTTTTCTTGTGGGCTTTGGTGAGGGTGTTTTGAGAACTGGAATCAGTCTCTCACTTTCTTTGCCTGTGATGTTGAGTGTGATAGGCAGACGTGTCTGTGTGACATCTTTTATTCTCTGAGCAGCCTCTGTGTGCCCATGGTGGGTATCAGAGAGTGATTGACTCAGGGCTCCCTGTCCTTCCTTGCCCACATGCGAAGTGGTAGGGAGAAGATGATCCAGGATGGAGGCTAAAATACTGTACCCACTTTGTCTCCGTAAAGATATATGGAGCTTCTACTAAGGAGCATTTAGCCCAGATTTGGAGTGCACCTCAGACATCAGGCTGTTTGATGAAGTAAGTTTGGAATGCAGCAAGGAATGAAATGTGCTTTCATTCCAGGAAAATAATTCTATGGATTCAAGGACCTGGGGGTGAAGGCCCCACAGCATCCTCATATGAAACTCTTTCACATGGGTTTCTAGCATCTGCTGTGACTGGACCCGATGAAGGAAAACTCCTGCCAGGTATTCAGGTGGTAGTCCTTGCCCACGGATGGTGGCAAACTTCTGTTTTATTTCGGTGTGGGATTTCACAGAGAGAGTCCACAATGCCTGTTTGAGAGCATGCCATGCACTGTGCACAGGCTCAGAGAGCCCACCCTCACTGATTTGCTCACATTTGTTGGAATGTAGTTTCAGGACATTTTCAGGTTGTCTCTGGCGTAGACTGTGCCCTGACACCATTGCATTTTCTCCTGACAGACTCACCCTGTGACCCTGTATGTCTTTCTCAGAGTCACACACCAGATCCTTATCTGAGGAGCTCTCTGAGTCACTCCACTGAGGGTCTCTTGGGCCATTCTCTGGGCTGCTTCCCTTATCCTTCCCCTCAGCTTCCTAGCTGAAGCATTTCTGAGCCCCTGTCATAGAAGCTTCTGGGTTGGCACTATTCAACATTTTGGTGTGCACTACTCTGTCCTTTATACACAGAGATCCCTGAAAGTCCGTAATTGCTCACTGGCCAAGGTATATCTGAAGAAGAGCTCGGAGGCCTCATCTGTGAGAGGGACTCGTGGATTGCGCAGGGCAGGCCCCACTGGTGTTGGATGAGCCACTTTCAAAGGTGATGCTCTGGATTTTTGAGAAGCTCATTACTGAGCAGATACTCTCTAGGAAGGATGGAGATTGACACCTGGGCCTGGGAGAGCCGGCAGTAAGCAGACTTGGGAGATGAACAGCTAAAGTCCTCCTGAGATCTTTGGAACATGGAGGATAAACCGCACAAACATTCCTGTTGCTTGTGCAACAAGCCCCATCCCAGGTGCTGAATTTCAGATGAGGTGGGATAATCTGATTCATTGTGGGGGTGATGGAAATACATACAACAGATCCTCATCTGATATAGGATCACATGGTGTGATGGGGGGTTTGAACGAAGGGGACCCCGGGGTCAGATTCTGCCTAAAAGTAGGGAATTGGAATGGGGGCGGGGTTTGGGGGAGGGGTGGAGCCGGAACCTCAGCCAGGATGGAGCTTGGGGCATGAAACGGATTGGGTATACTTGGCCTGTGGAGACATTTCAGATTCTGTTGAAAGTAAAGATTGAGGAATAGTCACCCAAGACATGGACAACAAAAGGCAAGTCCTCGCTGGGCAAAGATGGGAAAACCCAGAAAAGCTGGCTATGATTTTCCACCCAATAATCCTGCCCGGGACTGTTGGGGCAAGTGGACACTGCAGCAGGGCTATCTGGAGATGCGTTCTCTGGATCAGGATTCAGTTGGATGAAAATTGATTTAGAGTGAGTCACAGTGAAATTGCAGCCTGGTGGTTGTAAGGTAGACAGCATCGGTGGTGCTTGATGATGAGCTAATGAACCAGTGGAGTCCCTTGTCTGGGACAAATCTGGTAAGGAGTTTATATCTTAGGAAAGAGATGGGTTAAGACAGATGGTATTCAGAATCAAAGGGGCCTCTGGTTGGAGAAGAGGATTCACTTTTGGAGTGCCATGTGGTGGGGTGCTAAGGGGTTGAGCGGGGAATGGTCCTTTGGGGATGCAGATTACAAGGGAGGAAAAGGCTTTGATGGCAAAGAGTAACCTGTTGTTGAGGTGAAGGAAAGTCAGAAAAGCAGGTCATTGGCTTAGGAGAGAGAATTGGGGGTGGTTGTTGCGTCCAGTATGACAAGGGCAGTGAGAGAATGAGAGGGGGCGGCGAAGGGTTAAGAAAGAAAAGAAGCTGCAGCCAAGAGCTAAATGAGAGCGGGGCCAGGGTTTCCAGCCTCACAGGACTAATACCCCCAGTCGGGCCAACACGCAGCTTTTATTTCTCCACATAACCGGAAGTAACATTGTTTTCCCCACAGTCTGTGAGTCTCATTTCTGAGAACTTGCTCATGACAGATTACACATGCCCACAAGCTGCTATTACTGAAAGTCTGCCCACATGATCAGACAAATGCTCTGCCTTCACACACCCATATGCATATGACCCCAGGGAGATAAGATTATTATGTTGAGGACAGATACTATCACATCATTAGGTCACTTCCCAAGCAGGCTGCAGGAAGGGATGTGTCTACAGAGGTAGAAGAACTCCAGTCTCTTTGGGGGCAGGTGAAGACCCATGCCCACCTCCATCAGCCCCTGATGGCCCCTATGTGACTGTGCCTGTCTTAGGTTGTTCCTTCCTCAAGGAATCTTACCTGTCATTGGCTAACCAGCCATCGTTTGGGGCCAAACAGGGAGATGCAAGGTGTATGAGCAGTGTCCTTAAAAGGGTCAGTTTTGGGGTAGGCACGGGGGAACAGATGGCTGGACAGCTGTGTGGCAACAGGTGGTGATGGGAAAAAGCTCTGACAGAAGGGCTGGAATTGGGTCTCCTGGAGGTACTGTGGAGAAGGCAGGGACAGAGGGAGCGGTGACTCCCTCACAGTATCTGTGGAAGCTAAAGGGGACACACAGGGAGCAGCATCTTCCAGAACCTCAGGGAACAGTAGACAGTTGACCTCAGTAATTGCATTATTACTCACCTCACACAAGAGGCCTGGATGGAACAGTTCACAAAATCACATGCTATCATGATGCTGGGACAGGGACTGCAAGAGACAGGAGGTACAAAGCTACAGTGAGGACCAGAACAGAGAAAGGAGGACCTCATGGCTCTGTGTGGGTGGGGCCACCTCAAAGAAGCCTGCTGCCTTCCCATTGGTCCACATCCCTGACTTCACAATACACTCAATAGCACTCACCCCAGCCCTTCATTCGCATTCTTGTTCCTATGGCTACTCCATCCCATGACTTGGAAGGCTGCACAGAACATGGTAAAGAGAGATCACCAGATAGTGGGGAAGGCTAGTCACCATTTGAGGATAGAAATCAGCCTCCTTTTCTCCTCTTCTACCCTCTGGTAATATCTCCAACCTGGGAAACCGGGAGAGTGAGTTATATGGGATGAAGTTAGAAGCATAGGTAGTACACAGGAGTCCCTTTATGGGAGACCATTGTGATATTAGACTGTGATGCCCCAAGAGTCAGTAGATGAGCTAAAATGGTCAATGATAACATGGACAAGGTTCCCATGTGTCCATTGCTTCTTTTGTAAAATACTTTCTCATACATTATCTCATTTGATGATCAAAACCACTCTGAAACTGAAAGGTCAGTGGTTACATCCGAGAGGAAGTTGATCATCCAAGAAGTCAAAGTACTTAAACCAAGAGACAGAAGTTCTGAGTCTAGACATCTATTGGGCAACATCCATTCATCAGTTCCATCACTGCTCATGCGCAGGGATGGGAGAGCAGGGGACCTGAGAAGAGACTCAGGGTCTGACTCTCTTCCCATGTGCCTATCCTCTGAGGGCTCTGTTTTCTGAGAGGGATCCTATCTGGCACATAATATCCTTGGAGAGAATGGATCTGGGGCCCCTTTGGAAAGGACAGAAAGGGTCACCCTTAGAGAGCTCAGGTAAAAGGGGCAGAACCTTTCCTTTCTGCTCCTGCCTTTCCTTCTCCTCTTGGCTCTGCCCTGGTGCTGAGAAAATGAAGAGAATCGTTTCTGTCACTTTTTTCTATAGGAAACTCGGATATCTGTGATCCAGGAATAATCTGATTCTATTTTGAATACTAAAACATTGTGTTCCTTCCTTTTATCAATTTTTATTGATTTAAAATGTTTTCAATTTTTCTCTCTTTGAAACACTCAAGAAAGGATTTTGTCTATGAGGTCCACACTTGGTGTTCTCATTCAGCAGTCCTCTGCTCAAGGAGGGCAGAGAATTGAGGCCAACAATCGCATCTCTGCTCCCTCGCATAGGACCATGGAACTTGGGGCAAAGCTCAGGCTCCAGCCTCTGCTCAGAGGTTTTCAGAGGCTCAACACTAGTCTCCTGATCAGCCCGACACAGAGGAAGGCTCCAGGCAGTGATGCCTGCCATGGGAATGTGATCCATGATGAAGTGCTGGGGAACTCTGTTCTCCTGCAGAGATCCCAAACTCGCTGAACAACCCAAGCCAAGGCCAGGAAACCACTGGTGTTGGATCCTGGAATTGGTCCCCTACCACACCCAGATGGCCTGTGAGCTTCCAAGAAACAGTCCAAGCTGAACCCCGAGGCCAGCCATGCCTATTCTCCTAGAAAGGTTTCTATTCTCTCAGACTCCCCACTTCAGGCATAACTCTGAGCCAACCACACTCATTTTAAAAGATGGGACTAGAAACGGAAACAATGCTAAAGAAACTCTGATGGGGCTCGCTCAGGGTCTTTACCTTTAGGATGTTGTTGGTTTCCCAGAAGGGTGGTAAAGATGGAATCCCCTCCAGGTAGTACAGGAACAGGAGCCACCAGAACCCACACAGGCAAGTGAGGATCACGTGTAACTATATTGAGCTGAAGCTCAGACAAATTTCAATAAAACTATTCAGAAATAAAAAAAATCCATTCTGTGAATTCCAGGACCTGAATCACAAGCTGCCGGAGGAAACTGAGCCCTGAGAGTGCAGACCCTTGACTTTATTGCCAAGCCTGCGTCACAGACCATTGATGAGTCACAAAGGATGGTGACACAGCCCCTCCCCCCACCAGCCCAGCAGATCCCTCCACCCCTCTTGGGCCTCTAGGCCCCTCTGCCCTACCCTGCCATCCTATTTTCCAAACCATCTTTCATCATATCAATAATGAGCCTCAGGCTCAAGTCCCCACCCTGACCTGTCTGCACAGACCATTTAAGTGCCACCTCCTTTAACATCTTTGCGAACACAGGTTTTCAGTGGTACATTCTCTGACAACTACAGTCTAAAATCATGATAAAATCATCTGTATTCTTAGGAAAACAATATGCTTTGTCCAGAATTCTTAGCGTCTCAAAGGATCATTGGTCCCCTTTGCATCATTTTCCATTACTTTGCATTCATATCTTAAGAACTTTAAGTGGGCCACCTGAACTTTCTACATCTTTGTCTTTTCTCACTGGCAAAAATAAGGAAGTGAGATTTATTCAACTGTTCTTTCTCCAACCTACCCCTCCAGTTGGTTCACACATTCCAA
>NW_017732665.1:182663-184047 GCF_001890085.2 Hipposideros armiger
AAATGCCTAATGACATGTGTCCCCCATTATAACATCAAACAGAGTAGGTTCATTGCCCTGAAAATCTTCTATTTTATGCCTGTTCAGCCCCCCTCCCTCTTATCCCCCAGCAAACACTGATCTCTTTACTGTCTCCATAGCTTTGCTTTTACAGAAAGTCTTCTAATTGGAATCAAATAGTGCATAGCCTTTTCAGGTTGGCTTTTTTAACTTAGTAATATGCAGTTAAATTTCCTCCATATCTTTTCATGGCTTAATGGCTCATTTCTTTTTAGTGCTGAATAATATTTCATTATCTGGATGTACCACAATCGCTTTATCCATTCATCCTGGACATTTTGGTTGCTTCCCAGTTTTGGCAACTGTGAATGAAGCTCTTATAAACTTTCTTTACTAAAAAACAAAAACAAAAACAAACTTATTGAGATATATTTCACATACCATACAATTCACATATTAAAAGTGCATAATTAAATGGCTTTTAGTATATTTACAATGTTGTGCATCCATCACCTCAATCAATTTTATTTTACTTTTATTTATTTTTATTTTTTATTTTTTTAGGTGAGCCATCCTGCCACCTGTTGCAGCTCAGCGGCAACTCAGCTCGGGCTGGGAATCAAACTGGTGACCCTGTTGCTCAGAGCTCACACTCTTGAGTGAGTTCTTAACCAACTGAGCCACTTGGCTGGCCTTACAATCAATTTTAGAACAAGTTCAACACTCAGAAAGAAACTGTTCCCTTTAGCCTTCACCCTTCAATCTTCTTATTTCTCTCAGCCCTCAGCTACCACTAATCTACCTTCTCTGTAGCTTGGTGAATTCTGAATATTTCATACCATGGAATCATACACTATGTGGCTGTTTCCTAGTTGTACCCCACTGAATTCAGTTTATGTGATAAACTTACCATACGAATGCAGAGCATCATATATGTATCTGTAATATGCTTCCAGTGAGCATTCCTAAATAAGCACCAGTTGGTTCCTGCAGGAAAATCTCAATGCTCAGAGAGCAAGTAAAGAGTTTGCCAAGATGTGGGCAGGGCTAAGGGATACTTAGCTGGTCAAAGAGGGCAAAGCAGCAGAACTAGCAACAACAAGGAGACCTCAGCATCCATAGGCCTAACGGGGGAAGGGGAGGGGGGGACTGCCCAAGTCCAGAGAGGTTGGAGCCGAGCTTCTCTCTGACCTACCGGGGTCTTGGCCATCAGCCGGCAGGGAAGCCCAGCTGGTGCTGGGCACAGAGCAGGACAGAGACAGCTGGACAGCAAGCTCACTGGGATTCACATGTATAATGCACTTCAGCTTCTACATTCTGGCAAATATAATTGTAATCAATATATAGAATACTGTAATTCCTTAAAACTGGCAAGAAAGTAAAA
>NW_017732665.1:185062-196179 GCF_001890085.2 Hipposideros armiger
AGAGTTCTGTGTTCTTCCCTACACACACACACACACACACACACACACACACACACACACACACACATGCACACACACCCTCCAATTCCCTTACTTTCCAAAGAAATCCTTCAAGGTTCAGATTAAATGTCACCTCTTGTCTCAAGTCCTCAGTAACCTTGCCCCATACCATGGCCCCCAGGAACCACCCCACCCTCCATCTGACCAACATAATTAATCATCCCCTCTCCTCTGCTCACCTGGCACTTAATCCCCAAACTTTAGAATGCTCCTCATCACCTGGGCTATAGTTAGCTCTTTCAGTGACCATTTTCCCATTAGATTGTTAGCTCTTGGAGGCAGGAATCATGCAGTTTACCTTTGTGTCCCCAGTAACAGAGGGAAAAGACTCATAATTTATGCTGAAAGAAACAAAAAATCTGAAGAGGTTTTCAAAATATCTTTGAGGATTTGTAAGAAGATAAGTAACCTTTATGCCCTCCCCTCTGCTCCACTGGTAGGTACATCTGGGCCAGGGTGACAAGGAGATAGATAGCAGACATCCGAGTTTTGCACTTGATCCAGAAATCAGGTCAAGATCATCGCAAAAATCCCTTTAAGACAAATACAAGAACAAGTAATAAGTTAAAACCTCCTTTTGCCACTTAATTCTTAGCCAAGTTCTGCATGTGAAGTTGCTTTAAAATGAGTGGTAGTTATTTATTAATATCTTCCTGTTTATTAATAAGCAATGAACTGTGTTTACAAAATAGGTTTCGGCTATTACACATATACATAGTTATGAATAAGGCAAACTGCAAAGAAATTAGCAGTGGAAGATCTGACATTTTGTTTTCACGAGGACCCTCCCAGTGACTTCACGCTTATGGCCAAGTCATGACTGTGCCCTAATATCTATTTAGCCAAGACTAAGCAGCCGGCATAAGCCCCATGAATGCCACAGCAAGCTTAGGGAAGCTACGTATAGACCAGGGAGGAGAATGATGTCACTTCGCTTTTAATAGACGCGGTCAGTAAATTTTGATATTTCTTTGCAGTCAGTAAAGACAGATCCCAAATACAGCAAGGGAAGTTTCTGACTATCAACTTTCAAGAGCTCCCTTCAAGCCTGCCCTCACCTGAGTCATGTTTACTATGCACATTAGATGGTTACACAGCGTACAGTAAATATTTGCAACCCATTGTTCTGTAAAACTGCTCCGGTAACTATAAAATTCACTTGTTTTTCTGCCTGAGGGAGGGACACTCTTTCTCCATCTGAAATTACCAGCACACATATTGCAACTACCTACCAGTGAGGATGGACTTTCCCTGATTTCTAAAGCAACATATTGACAGATAAGTCTGTGAACTTGTTGGAACTATATTGCTAATCTTTTTTGATATCAGAGGGATTATCTATTATGAATTTGTACCAACTGGACAAACAGTTAATCAAACTTACTATTTGGAAGTGCTGAAAGGCACAATGAAAAAGTGACACGATCTGAACTTTTCGCTAACAATTCATGGCTCTTGCATCATGACAATGCACCAGCTCACACGGCGCTGTCTGTGAGGAAGTTTTTAGCCAATAAACAAATAACTGTATTGGAACACCCTCAATAGTCACCTGATCTGGCCCCCGATGACTTCTTTATTTACCCAAAGAGAAAGGAAATATTGAAAGGAAAACATTTTGATGACATTCAGGACATCAAGGGTAATACGCTGACAGCTTTGATGGCCATTCCTAAAAGAGTTCCAAAATTGCTTTGAAGGGTGGACTAGGCACTGGCATCGGTGCATAGCTTCCCAAGGAGAGTACTTCTAAGGTGACTGTAGTGATAGTCAGCAATGATATATGTAGCACTTTTTCTAGGATGAGTTCACAAACTTAATTGCCACAACTTCATATTACCTTGGAAAGAATGCTTGGAGAACGAAAGGCTTATGTCCAAATTCTGGCTATGTTACCAGGTCTTGGACTAGGATGACATGAGCAAGCGGCCTAGGGAGCAAATTTTAAGGCAACACTCCCTCACAGGTCCACCTGGTCCTACCGCATCCATTACAACATCTGCAATTTTTTTTTTTTTTTTTAGCTGAGCCATCCTGCCACTTGTTGGCAGCTCAGTGGCTCCTCAGCTTGGGCCGGGACTCGAACCGCTGTTGCTCAGCGCTCAAACTCTTGAGTGAGCTCTTAACCAACTGAGCCACTCAGCCGGCTGAAATTTTTTTTTAATTGAGGGAAAATTCATGTAATATAAAATTAACCATTTTAAAGTGTAGAATTCAGTGGAATTTAACTCAGTCACAGTGTTGTGCAACCACCACCTCTATCTAGCATCAAGTGCATTTATCACCTCAAAAAGAAACCGCGTGCGCATTCTGTAGTCACACCCAGTCCTCCCTCCCCACAACTTCTGCCAACCACCAACTGCCTTTCCATCTCTATGGATACAACATGTGTGCTTTTGAGTAATAGTACTGATAACTAACTGAACTTGTGTCATGACACTATTTGAATAGTTGTATGTGTATTAATTCAATTAATCTTCACTAAAACCCAATGAGGTAGTCAAGAATATGCCCATGAGAATTACTTATTAGTCTCCAAATATTACTCCTTCAATTGTAAAATGAACAAAATAGCAACGTACACGTAAGTTTGCTAAGCATATTGTGTGAGAGCATGGTTCTAGGTTGGGAATCGCAAATAGGATTCACCTCCAACCAGTTGCAAGGGTCAGACTTCCTGCAGAAAAGAGGGAGAGGGATTCCTGAGCTGGCTCATAGAAACAGAGTGTGGGCATCAACTCATAATGTCTGTCATGGACAAAGCAATAGGTGACGTGCCCTAAAGAACAGAGAAAAAAAAATACACACACACACACACACACACACACACATATACACACATACATACATATTCTCTCCTCCTTATAGGACGCAGAATGGACAGTAAGGAGGAATCAAGTCTACTTGCATGAGGGAGAAGAGGTCAGAAAGGCCTTCATAGAAGACAAGGCCCTTAACATACTTGAAAGAATAGACCACATGCCTGCCTCAGTTTGTGGTTTTAAGGATTGGTGACATCATTTGTTTAAAGCATTTAGCACAGTGCCTGCAGTCCACAAATGTCAGCTGAACATAAATATTTTTGTTATTTGCTTTATTACTCAATTGTGACCTTCTGAATCAGTCAGGGTTCTTGATGGAAAACAATAGAAACTGCCTCTGGCTAACCTAAGCAGAAGAGAAATGTCTTGGATGGTCTCTGGAGAGCTCAATGAATCAACAGGAAACAGGCTCAGAGCAGAGGTGGGAAGCCGAGAGGCCGGGCAGCTGAGAACACAGCCAGGATCAGCTTTTAGGAGCACCGCCACTGGATACTCAGCACTGCTGCCATCACCAGGAGTGGTTCTCAGTGTCCCTGGGATTTTATGCCACTTCCTCAGGATGGAACACCCTTGGTGGGAGGACCCAGCATCTGATTCTAGGTCAGCTGTCCACATCTCAGCTGCCAGTGGTCATGGAGAGATGGTATCTGACATCTTCAACTCCCACAGTACAAAGCGGATCTCTTTTCCCCACTAAGAATCACACAGCAGGGCCTATTTTAGAAATAGAAAGGGAATTTGATGTAGGGTTTCACAACAAAGTTTCAGTTGTACCTTAAAGAACACTGTTTTGACATAACAGAGAACATTGTACCAAAAATGTAGAAAATCATCATAAACCCCAGAAATGTATCTTCACAATTCAAAACACTTAAAAATCAACACTTTCAGGTTGTCTTTTGGTGTTTCAGGCCAAATACCTGCTAGATAGTAAGCAATCAAGAAAAAAAAAACAGTGAAATAAATGCAGAGTCAGTAACTCAATGTGTGATTAGTATAATAATCACAGTCAATTATTCAAATCTTTAAAAAGTGGTCTAAAGTGTTGATTACTCAGTTTGAACTTACATTCAGGCCAATTTCAAATATGAGAAGATTAGTTATGCTCTCTTTCCCCCTATTAACAAATTTGAGAGATATTTTTAATTAATGTGAATAGAGCAACTGGAAAATAGTCAGAGGGGAATGGAGGCTTATGAGTTGATAACAAAAGCCAACTGTTCAAAGTTAGTTGATAATGGATTAGCAAGAGATTAATTCTGATGCCCCTAAGAGATCTGCTCTCATATTTCCAGGGACCACACAGACCTTTAGACAGAAGGCAGGAGCCAGAGACGAGAAAAAAAAATACTTCAATAGAAAAACTGGCCTCTCACCATCAGCACGAAATATGCCCAACTCTCTCCCATATCAAATAAAACCCTCCCTGCACATCTTCCCCAGCAGGTCCTGCAGTACTTTTCCCCTCCTTTTGACTGTCCCGAGCTTTTTGATAGTTGCTTATATTCCCTTTTCCTACCGTGTTTCCCCAAAAATAATACCGAGTCTTATATTAATTTTTGTTCCAACAATCTACATTTATTCACTTATTCATGTACAAAAATCTACATTTATTCAAACAGTCATGTCTGGCTGATGATCTTAACTGGCAATCATGCTTGGAGTAGGGCTTATATTACGAGCATCCTGAAAATTCATGCTAGGGCTTATTTTCCAGTTAGGTCTTAATTTCGGGGAAACATGGTACTTCCTCACCTCCCACTTATTTCTTAGCCCACTGCAGTCTGGCTTCTAGGACTGCCACTCCGCTAAAGTGTCACTTGTCAAAGTCACCAACAACTTCCTTATAGCTAAATCTAACAGACACCTTTCCAACTTTGTCTTACTTGGCCTTACAGCAGCTCTGGATGATAACTCTCTTGGAAACACTGTCTTTACTAAAAGTCCACAACGCAATAGTCTCATGGTTTTCCTCCTGTGTATATTCAACTGGAATACATTGTCTTGGATTTAAAAACAAACAAACAAACAAAAAAACACAAAACGCAGCACTCCCAGACTGAACTCATAATCTTTCGCTGCACTGTTCCTCCTATGTCCTCCTTTAAATGAATGCCTTCCATATGCGCGGGTGTTTAAGCTAAAGACTCAAGCACCATATTTGCATTTCTCTCTTTCCCAGTACCCGACCTGCCAGCCTGCCACCAACCAGTCAGTCAGGGCTAGTTATAACAGTGCCTAAGTAGCATTCACATTTTTTTACTTTACTGCATCCTTTCTAAAACTGCCCTAGTCCAAGTAACCAACTAAATAACTGGATAATCTGAATGTCCTCATACCTTTGAGCCTCAATTTCCTGATTTGTAATATGAGACATTTAGAACGAACACCAAGTTTCTTCCTTCTCTATATTGTGTCATCGTAAGAATTTAAAACCAAGGAGGGGCTCAGGGCAAATCCAATTCTAGTACTTTGGGAGACCATCTCACTTTTCCCATTTGAATTACACACTGGGGTGACCAAGATTGTGCTTCACATCCTCCCGTAGCACTGCTCTTAAGTCGGGCACAACTGATCTCACAGATTCATTGCACACAAATTTTCAAATATAAAATACATTTTTACCGTACTAAGTCACAAACACGACTGGCAATAGGTTACGGTAGGGGGAAAGATACGGAAGTGATGAGTCATGATACTTAAGTTAACTGTTAGATATTTGAAAATTTGTGTGCAATGAATCTGTGAGATCAGGCGCGCCCGACGGACTGTTAAAGACAACTTCAGGATCTTCAAGACAGCTTATAATAAGGCCCTTTCTTTCAATAGGGTCTGATGCCACATTTGAGCTATAGAATATATTTTTTAAAGAGAGTCTAACATTGGTAATAAATGTATCTATCTTGTTTAAGTTGTCTGAAAATTCCTATTCTGAAAAATGGTCTGTGTAAAGATTGAGTCCATCTTTGTTGAATATCACTTGAGTATACATACACAAAAGCCTGAATAACAGGAAAAGGTTGATGGAGATTAGGGGAGAGGGACAGTGATGAAATAATCTGGTTGATTTTCTGCAGTAGAAAGGTGAAAATAAAAGCCTTATAAAAGAAGAGTAAAGGAATTAGGTCAGCACTTTATATGAAAACAAGCACAAACAAACAAAACATAAGCATTGAAAAAATTTAAGTGACACAGTAAGTTAGATTCCGATAAGGAGTTTAATTGGCAGCCATTTTAATGGGAGAGAAGGTAGACTGTGAGAAATTGAGCAATTTAAAGAGGCAAGAGCCAAAAACATAAGGGATCCCTTCCTGCTGTGGGATTCTTTTGGTTCTGAAGTGTGTTCGTCCAGCTCAGTAAAGACCTGGTGAGGATATCATATATCCTCCAAAAGGGGCATCCATCTACTGGAGAAAGATGGGCCATCTCTGTCCAAAGCTCATTAGCAGATTGAAAGTGTGACACTGCATTACACTGATTAAGGATTCATTTCTAACTCCAGGGACAGAACTCTCCTCAAATGAACAGTCCTCCACACAAGGCACAGACTTGCACGGTAGAGATAAAACACGGAGAGCCTTTAATGCTGCTTTCCATCTTCCCAAGACCTAGTGGGAAAGAAAGGGGAGGTTCTCTAGCAAAGAGGGGAATTAAGGGCTAGAGTTCTCCAGCTCTCCAAGCCAGGTACTTTTCCCACTAATAAAGGAGAAATGTGATACTACATTACTGGCAGATAAAACCTTGGGGAAACTTGGACCTCCTTGTGTGTTTAGGGAAAACACAGTACATCCAACAGCCCACCCCAGCAGGGCAATAACAGCATCACAGACTAGATGAGTAATCTGCTACCTCAGACCCTCCCAGGCAGATGGCACATGGGCTCCTAACATTTATTGAGTTAGCTGGGTCCTGGCCCTTTGGAACATACCTAGACATTCCAGAGTTAGGCTTCTCAGGCAAAGTAAACTGCCAATACCTTTAAAATATGTAACTAAAAACTATCTACATTTTTATATTTTAAATTAATTGTTGGGGCTTCATTTCAAACTGCTATATTGTAAAACTGCTGCATATAGCTTTCAATCCAAGGCAGTGGCTTTCAAACTCCTTTGACAGAGACTCACAGAAATATATATATATAAAAAGTTTTATCATAGACCAGTACACACACACGCAGAAAACTAATAACAAAGTTTTATGGAATTTTACTGACCCTTATTATATAGAGTGCAGTCTAATATCTATTTCATTTTGTTTCATTGTTTTTTTAAGTGTTTGTCATGACCCCATAATTATTTCATAATTCGCTCATGGGTCAGGACCTGCAGTTTGAGAACTCTATTTTAAAATTGTAGGTTCCAGATACTCTAGTCTGTAGTCTGGAGTCCAAATTTTAAAAAGTTTCAATACATCGCATTATCAGAAAGCAGTATTTGCTAAAGGAAGCTCGGTCTCCCTAAAAAGCATTGATTCTAAGACAGTGAAGGGAAAATACAAGATGGTCCTGACCTATGTTGTATAAGAAAATAAGAAAATGTTAAAAAGAATGATGGAGATGTGTCAAGAGGACCCAGAAGCCAGTTTAAAGTGACACCCACTGTCTAAACCTGTGACAATATGAACATCAAAATAAATATGGATTACAGACTAAAAAATAAAATAAAATGAAGGGCCCACCGAGTGGCTCAGTTGGTTAGAGCGCATGCTTTTAAAAACAAGGTTGCCGGTTCGATTCTCCCATGGGATGATGGGCTGTGCCCCCCCCCACAAAATTGAAAGTGGCGACTGGATTTGGAGCTGAGTTGCACCCTCCACAACTAAGATTGAAGGACAACAACTTGACTTGGAGCTGATGGGTCCTGGGAAAAACACACTGCTCCCCTTCCCCAATTCCCCAACACTGTTCCCTTCCCCAATTCTCCAGTAAAATCTTTAAAAATAAATAAATAAATAAATAAAATAGAAAACCATGAGCTCATCTGAATATAAATGAATGAAAAATTTGGTGTATATATATATATATATATATATATATATATATATATATATATATATATATATACACACACACACACACACATATATATATATATATATATTGTCTCAAAGCACCAATACACAAAATAGTAATAACAAAGGAAAGAAAGAGAACTTTACAGTATAAAAGTCTGGCAGAAAGCACTGTAATCAAATGCCTGAATTGCACTTCATTAGTAATGGGGTCAATAAAAGTCATGCAGGATGAAATAAAGTCGGCCTCACTTATGTGCTATTCCTACGAAAGACATGTAGCCTAAAATTAAACATGCGGAAACGTCAAACAAATCCAAATTTAAAGACATACTACAAAGTAGCTGTCTTATAATGCCTATGTTAACACTTAGGAGAATCAAACGTCAACTGAGGAACTGTTCCAGACTAAAAGACATTACCTTTGGTTATACAACTTTTAATGATATTGTTTTACCGTGTGCACTTAGTAGCAATTCAAAAAGTTAATTCATTAAACAGTTTAAATAAAGGAATGCATGCTTTTACAAATGTGAACAGTCTGACCCAGAAATTCAATTTTTAACTATATACTCTAGAGAAGCACTTGAAAATGCATGTATATAAAGGTGACTGATAAATCATAATTATTATACAATATCAATATTATACATTGCATCATATACTCTCTAAGATCCTAAGAAATATGCTTAAGTTTCTTTGGGAAAAATCATAAGGGAGAAAACTAGATGTTTAACAAAATCCAGGAAATATATACACGAAAGGGACAGCAGCATAAAAGTAAATATTTCCCTTTGAAAGCCTTAGTAAATAAAATTGAAGTGAAGGAATCCCAAAATTTGGAGTGAATCCTGGTCCTAATGGGGGACAAGGCTGACATTTGTACTCATATAAGATAGAGCTAATTTTGGCAGGTCAGAATAAAATGAAATGTACTGATGGCTCTAGCATGGCATTACTCTGGGGAGAGCTAAGGCTATATTTCCCAGTGTGTTATAGAAAATAATGAAATTTCTAACTGCCTTTAGAGACAGAAAAACCCATATGTCTAGATTTAGGCATTCCAGTAGATTAGATTATTTTTCAAAATATTCATTCTCCCTTCCCTCCTCTATGGAAAGATTATTTTACCCATCAATTGTTCATGTATCTTCTGCAGGCAATGGGATGTTAGCAGATGTGACAGGAGCAGAGGTTGAAGTGTCGTTGTAGGGTTGAACCCATCTTTTACAACTCTGCTATATCCATAAGGAAGTCAATATTTCCCAGGTAGCCACATTCCCTTTCCAAGTGGGTCCAGAATAAATTCATCCTGAGTACATCTGAATAAAGCTTACAGGTAAATATGCAGCTGAAGACAGAGCCACTCAAAGCAAGCCCAGCTTGTGTCAGCTAACACCTTAGCTGACATAAACCTGTGATAAGCAGAATAAATTGTCACTTTAAGTCCCTGATTTTGTGTGGTTTGTTATGCCACACAGTATTTATATTTATACCTAATAAATATAGAAATGAGTAACATAAAGAGCATGTTACTTTAACAGAAACCTAAACTGTGTGGCAATGAATTTTGATATCAGATAGTAAAGAGAGAGCAGGTTGTTAAGCAAGCCATTCTCCTCTTAATGATTATACAAAAGTGGGGAGGCAGTGTAAGAATTTATTATCCAACTATATGGAGGAACCTCTGTAAGATTATTCATTACAGGGAATTGAGAATAAAAAGTTATTATCATTCTTACACACAGAGATGGTATTGAAGTATTTAACAAGTGGAAAAGAAACGGCACCATCCTACTTAAATGGGTCCAATAAGCACAAATGGATTTTGGTCATAAATGACTGTTATGGCTATATGGTGCAACCAAATTAATACACGCTTTAATTCCATATTCTTTAGCTCTCCACAGAGTGGATAGATTTCTCAATGTTGATCATAAAAAAAAGAGTAGAATAACAGCAAGTAATTTTTTGCAACAAAAAAGGAATAAGAACATTCCAATTCTTCAATAACTTTATTTACAATTATTTTTTTCTCCCACTCTACTTACAGCGAGGACTCTTTTTTTTTCTAATTTCTTTCTAAGATGAAAAATTAGATATCAGTCTCAGTTGCCAACTAGATCATACTGTAATATAAAATATAAATCCAGAGTGAGTCAATATTTTACCAGAAGTTTTTTCAATTTTTTTTTTTGTAAACTCCATAAGGACCTGTTCTATTCATCGACTGTATGTTGCACATAAGGAAATAAAAAGTACTCTGAACATATGCCTGCACTATTCTCACCACTTTGAAAGCATTTCCTAGTCATTTCCTTATAAAGATCTTTTTTAGGACACATTATACTGCTTATTCTCTACTTGTTCCACCAGATCCTCTTTTTTATTCTTTTCTGCCTTGTTCTTTGCCAAAGGGTCTGGGCGGTAGTAGATCATAGGGATAAAGGAGAAAGATATTGGCGGTGGAGGACTTAATTTTGCACAGCTAACTGCTCACTCACTCCATCCGGGATAGTTAGTTATACCCTGATCCAGATATCACACTCTGGCGTTATGCCCCAATTAACTTACAAGAGAAACCATAAGGCTGGCAGCTTTCCATGAGGCCCAGAGCAAGATAAAGTTTTACAGTAGACAACAAAAAATTAGCATTACCTGGCCTGCCATATTGACTTTAGGATCCATGATGTTGAATTATCCCTGGCAGATAGGTGATGTGTTTGCAGCCTCAACTCGGGAATTTTCCAATAGGAGAGATAGAGTGAACTGTCCTGGGATTTTGGAGTAATGCAACGCCGCTCTCCTGTGTTAAATAGTCTCCTTTTGAAAAGCGGCTCTGGGGTTGCTTCTGGGTGTTTGTAAAGATTTATCAGTGTGTAGTGGGATACCGAGTGACTATGGAAATTGAGATGAGTATCAGAAACTTTGGGTTACCTGATTCGCCAAATGATAAAGTGGGATGCACATAGTTGCATTCTATTATTAAAGAGAAATATGTATAATACATGAAACAAGGATTATGTTTGCCTGGAAGCCACAAGGAAACTGAATGAATAGCAATCATGGTACCTAGTCCTACTACTTTGTAATATTTCTGTCAATGCAACCCAGTGGCTTCATAGAGAATTCTCAATGATGAGGTGATTAGAAAAGAAAAAGTTTAGGCCTAGTTTATAGATGAGCATGCATTGTGACTTTGCCCCTTACAGGAAAAAATGGCCA
>NW_017732665.1:203373-214185 GCF_001890085.2 Hipposideros armiger
ATATGTATAAATTATATATAAAAATATATAAAAATATATTAAAAAATATATATATATATTTGCAATGCTCCTTTGTTTGGTAACATACCTTTTTTTTAAATTAAGGTTTATTGTGGTGACAATTGTTAATAAAGTTACATAGGTTTCAGGTGTACAATTCTGTAATACATCATCTATGTATCACATTGTGTGTTCACCACCCGAGCCAGTTCTCCTTCCATCACCATCTATTTGATCCCGTTTACCCTTGTCTACTGCCTCCCTCCCCCCTTACCCTCTGGTAATCATTAAATTATTGTCTATACCTATGAGTTTCTTTTTGTTTGTTTGTCTTGTTCCTTTGTTGCTTTCAGTTTTTTGTTTTGTTTTGTTTTGTTTTTGTTTTTTTTAGCTGAGCCATCCTGCCACGTGTTGGCAGCTCAGTGGCAGCTCAGCTTGGGCCAGACTCAAACCGCTGTTGCTCAGAGCTCAAACCTTTGAGCGAGCTCTTAACCAACTGAGCCACTCGGCCAGCCCCTGTTGCTTTCAGTTTTATATCAGTGAAATCATATGGTTCTCAACTTTTTCTGTCTGACTTATTTCGCTTAGCATAATAATCTCAAGATCCATCCATGTTGTTGCAAATGGCACTATGTCATCTTTTCTTATGGCAGAGTAGTATTCCATTGTGTATATATACCACATCTTCTTTATTCCATCATCTATTGGTTATATTTAAAAAGTAAAACAACTATTATCAAACCTTTGATTCTCCTGTTATGAAACGTATCATAATGCAGTTGTCAGCCTACATGGCCTTTGCATTTGCATTACTTAATATCTTTATACAGAAACAGAACAATGATTAAAACATTGTCAGCTCTCAAACAGCAAGGGATAGTAAACATGGGTTTTAGTATCATTTGCCCCATCAAAAGAAGTTTGATAAAATTAAAGCTCACATAATTCATCTCTGACTGACATGTAGTAATGAATGCAAAGGCAGGATATCAAGACTAGATAAGCGTTCATTTATGGGATTTGATAGGGATTTGGAATTGTGTCCCATTTGTGTCACTTACCAGCTGTGTGACATTGGGTTGGTGTAAAGCTACTATAAACCATCAGTTTCCTGAAAATTAGAAATAAAATAAAATTCTTGCAAGAAAAGAAGAGTCAACAAATTGTAGCTGCAGGTGGTGAGAGAATATTCTTTGTGGTTATTTTGATGCTGTTTTTCTCGTTAGAACTCCCTAGTTTCATACTTGTTTGCTGTAGTCCTTTGGCTTCCTGGTGACATGACAATAAGTCAATGACAACTTGAGTCTAAAAAATTAATTAGAGGTCTTATGTGATTCTGTAACCCAGTACATCATTGAAGAAAAGAAAACTTCAGGGCTGGATGAGTGGTGCGATGGTTAAGAACTGGCTTGGGATGCCAGAGGGCCCCNCATAAATCTTTATGGATAAATGTTTTCAGATTTTTTGAGTAGTCAGAAGACGAATTCCTAGGTAGCACAGTAATTCTATTCTCAATTTTTTGAGGACTCTTCATACTGTTTTCCATAGTGGGTCTACCAATTTACAGTCCCACCAGCAGTGCATGAGGGTTCCTTTCTCTCCTCAGCCTCTCCAACACTTGCTATAATTTATCTTGTTGATGACAGACATTCTAACAGGTGTGAGGTGGTATCTCATAGTGGGTTTGATTTGCATTTCCCTAATAGCTAGTGAAGTTAGCTATTTTTAACAGTTCTATTCCTCAATTTTATTACTTATAATTTAAGAATTGTACTTATGTCTATCTTATAAGGTAACCACCATGATTATATGTCATAAAACATACAAAGTGCTTGGAGCAATAACTGGCACATAGGAATTCATCAATAAATACTTGCTCTTAATAGTTGCACAAATTCAAACCCTTTAAAAGTTGAGTATACGACTTGCTCATGTTATAAAACTAATTCACTATGAAATGTATTCATTAAAACAAAACTGGATGTCCAAAATTTAAGGTTTAAGGTTTCATGGGTATGTGAAATAAATAAAAGAAATAAACCTTACAGTATATATATATATATATATATATATATATATATATATATATATAAATGTGTATATATATACATTTATATATATATATATAATATATGTTTGTGTGTGTGTATATATATATATTATTCATATGTTATGGAATGGGTGATGCATGATACAGTGAAGACTACAGAGCAATTAGATTTCCAAGAAAGAAAGGCCTTACATTAAAGGAGGAAAATAAAATGAGGTTAGATGTAAGGTGAGTGTTGAAGCTTGGTTACAAATTAGGAAGTTGACGAGGAAGAAAATGGTCATTTGAGATAAGAGAACAAACATATACAACGGCATTGCATTTCATTCATTTAGTTATTGAACACATATTTATCGGTGATTTATAATCTAACATGCACCATACTAGGCATTGAAAGTACAATAGTGAGTTGAACAGAATCTTACCCCTATAGAACTTATAGTCCAGGGAAAAGGAACAGACAAAAAGTAAACATACATGTAAATGTGTAACATGTCAGGTTTTTATAATTGCCGTAGAAAACATAAGTCCACTTAGGAGCATGCAGGGTGTGATGACGTGCGTTATCATTTTATCCTGGGTAGTTAAGAGATGACCTCACTGAGAGGTAACGTTTGAGTAGAAGACAGAAGGATGTGAGCGGAAGTAACGGTACATCTTGGGAAAGAATATTAACAGCAGAAACAAAAGGTATTTTCAAAATTTTGAGTAAGGAGTATGTTTATCTTGTTTAAGGAATATAGAGGAAGAGTTGTAGTAAGATGAGCAAAAAGATAATATTAGGAGAGGTTGGAAAGATAGTGTTAGTCTAGTCCATGTAGGGTTAAGCTGGCTACTAAACGGAAATTTGTAGTGCGTTGGAAAGCCCCTGAAATACTTTGAGAATAGTGCAATTATATAAATATTATTTATTGACTCTTGGTATCCATTACTGTTCTCTCTAAATTTCTCTTTATCATATTGCCTGGAAGGCTAAAAATTACATTTCCCAGACTCTCTTGTAATTAGGGACCTGGGTTTGGGTTTCACAAGTGAGATAGATTCTCATCAGATTTGGAAAGCAAAAATAAGGCAGTGTCCATCTCCTATGATAATTAAAAATCATATGATGATTAAGAATATTGTAGTTTTCCTGGTAAATATGCTACATTATAGGGGAAAAATTGGTGTAAATGAGCCATCACAGATGGAAATCTGGGATTGATTTTCTGACCAGTTAGAATATTGTGATGACCTTATTATTAGTGCAGCATGGGCTAAAGGTAGTTGATGTTATAAAGTGGCAACAGATTTAGTTGAATAATCTGCTTGTAATCACTTGGAACAAGATTTATACAAAAGACAACATTGCCAAGGGCACATTTAAGATTATATCATGGAAGCAAAAGAATGTTAGACTTGGAGCATAGGTTGGATGGGGTTATGGATAGTTGCTTCTGGCAGCATTAGAAGGCTGTAAACAATAATACACATTTCAGGATTTTAATTCTCTGATAAAGGCATAGTCAGAAGATCAGAGAACTTCCATAACTACCATGAAAAATATTTTTTAAATATGTATCTTATAACCACAAGGATGATGTAGTCCAAAATTAGCTAAAAATTATAATTTCCTCCTATAGTTTGCTTTATTACAATGCTAGCTAAATTAATAATAGGCTTGCCAGGACTCATAAGTGAAAGTTAGAGATTTATAGGAAATGTGAGTTTATAAAAATTGAAATGCAATAATGTGGGTGAATTCTAAGTATTATGAATCTTTCAATCGACTGAGGTTTTCTTCCCAGCAGAATAAGTTGGTATCTTTTGTGTGATGTGACAACACTTGCTTGATGACAGAAAATTATCTTTTCTCGAGTAACTACCCAGCCAGAGGAAGGCAGTATTCCTCATCCATCAGATTACTACCCCTTGTTGCCTCTAGGTTATAATTGGTATCAGATCCTGCATCAATCATGGGGGAAGTACCAAGACTGACCCAGGAGTAGATAGATTAGTTATAAAAAATATTTACACGATTTTATTAATGTTTGTGAGTAGGAAATCTAGGGATATCTATGTGGATGGATGCTAAGAAAGTCATATCAGGAAGAAAGAAATATACTATATCCATCCATAGTTATATATGTGTATGAACATACTGGAGATTCTCTGTTATATGTTAGCTCAAGAACCTAAGGGTACTTCTCACAGATATCTGAGAGTTGGCTGAAATCTCTACTGAGTTAAGGCCTATATTAATGGCTTATATTAAATTAAATTCAGACACAAGACTTTTTTTATGTGATAAAGGAAAAGGAAGACTTAGATAGGAATGCTGTAAAGTGTTTATCATGTGATAGGGAGCTTAGTAAATGGGGAAAACACCAGACTCATTAAAAACCATTTTAATGTCTGTAATTTGTATGCCATTGATGAAGAACAGAAATTTGGTCATGGAAAATATGTTCTCTTTTTTCAATGGTTGTGATTAAATAACATGTGACATAAAATAGGGGGATACACGGGCATTATTCTGTCCTGTTACATTACTGACATATTGTTAATTAGACCTATTGACAAGAAGTAGCAGCTATCCTATGACTTGTTTATGCAAATATGTGAAAATTGACCATTTCTGTAACCCAAAGTATCCTATGAGTCACCCCATAGTATTTTTATGACTAGGAATAAATATAAAGAGAGGTATAAAACCATACAACGCTGTCAAGAACACTACGGCTCAGATCGTGTGACAATGAAGGTTTGAATCATTCTGTATTAGGTGAAAAAAGTTGAACTTGCTAAAGTGATGCCTGTGGTCCAACAGAGCAAAGATTGAATAGTGATGGACCCTGCTAAAGAAACAAAGACTAGAATACTTGCAAATATTTTCTGAAAATTTTATATATGCATATGTATGTGTCTGTGTGTGAGAAGGCATTACAACATTGTAAAAAGTTTTTATCCTTTATCTACAGTTGCATGCGAAGGCATATTAGTTGTGCTTAATTTTAACTTAAAAAAGAACATGAATGTGAACAGCATTCTGAGATATAGATTGTCTCATACAATAATCTATAAGTTGCAACTAAATTTAGAAACAATCCAACATTTGGACTTCCAATAATTGCTTTTTAACAATGAGATGTTCATTTATAATTATGGATAAGGGCTTGAAACACCCTTGTACAGTGGGACTTGTCCTCTTGTACCTCTGCCACTGACAAGAGAAGTGTTTTCAGTGTATTGCAGCTTCCCCTGGGGACTCCACCTCAGAATGAATTTATGGGGTGTGGATTAGAGTTTAAGCACAGTTAAGATCTAATCCCAGTGGGACCTACTACTTGACATAGAATTCCTCCAAGCTATCCTTAACTGCAAACACATTGGGGAAATATACTTGTTAGGCTATGCCACTTAAATTCTGCGGTTAGTTCTTTTACAATAGATAACTGATACAGTAACTATGATGATGATAGTTACAGAGATGTTTAAAATGTGTTTAGGAAGCCATAGTGGTTTTGAATTCTGGCTCCACTTTATGAAGTATCAGAGTTATTCCATCTTTGTAATTTAAAAGATAACTTTCATATTAAAACAAATACTGCTTCTACTTAAAAGAATAAAAAGCATCTTGTGGATTCTTAAAATTATTTAGGAGAAATAAAAGGAGTTTTCGATGTACAGAGAATTGCTTCTGTCTACACTTTAAGTATGTAAGCTGTCAATTTCATCTACAGTTAGGTGTATTATGGCGCCAAATTTTGACAAGCATTGCTACATGCTTTGATAATTCTTGAAATGTTTTAGAGTAAGTGAGCTGCACAATCAAACTCATTTCAGGAATCTCTCTCTGTCAGGGTTGTGGAAGATAGATATGTATGGGTTAGGGATCAAAGGAGATTTCCCAATGCTGAAGACTGAGGGATTAATATGTAGTACAGTAGGCAGAAGACTGATGATAGACTATCGTGGCAGTAGAAGTGCGTGAGAGGACAGAATTGTGAAAATCTGCAAAGATTAATCTGATGAAGCTTACTGACAGAAAAATACAGGGGAAAGAAAAGGGGTCAAGGCTGAGTAAGAAACTACTTGTTTAGTCTGTGAGATAAAAAGCAATCCAAGACTGACGATAATGTTGGCACTCTAGAAACGGAGGATAATTCTTCAGTCTGTCTCTTTCATAACACTTGAGACAATTATTCAGTAATTTAATTTTAAATATCTATTTTCCAAACTCTGGCAGAAGTACACAATTGGGGAATACTTAGATAAGATTCCATATATGATCTCATGGAGAAAGGTGACATGCTTTGGTTTGTAGTATTTCTATTCATTTTGTAGCAACAACCAAGGATTGTAACAGCATCTAAGGAATGATGTGCAGACAATTTACTGTGTTTGCAAAATTTCACTGAACAATAAACTAGACAANATCCTCAGTTGTAACATGCAATCATTTCACTTTACTTTCTGACACGGATATATCTCTCATATCTTTGTGAACTGACCAATGACCTTTGAGGCAGAAAATATCTCTTGAGGTAGGGAAGCAGTCCTTCTAAGGTGTATTTCACTCAGAGAAAACATTTTTTTTATAAATCTGTTAGGACATGAGAAAAACTGAACTTGTCATCTTGTTTATAGCTAGGTGCAATGGGTTTACTGTGTGTGCTTCGTTCAATTGTATTTTCTTCTATGAACACTATCATCTCACAGGATTTTGAAAACCTATTGAAGAGGAAAAGGTAGTGGATAAAATATCTTCAAATACATATGACTTTCCAAAGCAGAATTTGAAATAACAGACATGCACATATGCTAGAAAATAGACTTTAATTCATCTTTAAACTTTTCTACAATGCTGTGTAGTCATGACACTCAGCTAGCACTTTACACATATTTGTGATGTACTAATTATTTTGGAAGGCTATTTAATAATATCCTAATTGTATTTAAAGTCTGTCCAGGGGTCATATAATGAGTGTTTACTGTTTAGTGTACATTAGTATGCCTGTGGTTAGGATTAAAATTTCCAATGACAGCTTTTAAAATGATTTAAATATTGTGCCGCAAACATTCATGAACTAAAAGACAAGTTGTTCAGGGAACTGCGGTTAATGATTCCAAGATAATTATGGTGTAGCCATGTTTCTGACAGGGTATATGACCAAAAAGATGTGGGAGAAAAGAAATTGTGTGTATATACAAGGTCTGACAATTAAGTTTGAGAACTTGTTGCAGCGATGTTGCTAACTTTTTTTGATATCAGAGGGATTATTCATTATGAATTTGTACCAACTAGATAAACAGTTGACCAAGTTTACTATTTGGGAGTGCTGAAAAGGTTGTGTGAAAAAGTTAAATGACCTGAACTTTTNGAGGTTAATGGTTCTCTTAGCTAGAGAAGCCCTGTAAAAACAAACAAACAAAAAACGCTTATAAAGTGTTACTTGGGTAGAGACTAGAAAGAAGCGAGGTGTGTAAACATTGGGAGTAAGGATATTCGAAGAAGAGCTAATAGCAAAAGCAAAGGTCCTGAGGCAGTTTACTAGCAAGTTAACGAAACTGAAAGGAGGCCAGTGTGATTTGAGCAAGACGAGCCAGGAGGAGAATGCAGAGGACTAAGGCGGCCTTGGGGGCTAGGGTAACAGACTTTTATATCAAAACATGTTTTAATCCAATCTGCCATGAGAGAGGAAGCCATTGGAAGGCAAAATCAGCCTGGTCTTAAAAATACTTTGAAAATATGTCACGTTAATGTGAAATGATGCTAATTTTGCTTACAATTGCATAGGGTGGAGTGGATGGTGGGGCGAGAGGTTAACCTGCAACTAAAACTAAATTCCCTGATGCCCTTTCATAAATGTGTAAAGACAGTTAAGCCTCTCACCTGAGTTTAGTGAAAAATTAAAAGTAACAGGACTCATATGAGACTGGAAAAATTCACTCGTAGAATCAAATAGGTTTAAGAGCTGAAAGAGGACCTTAGGGAGCCAGCTGAACCTTCAGACCCTGATCCCTTATTTTACGCTCGTCACTTCATTTGGCAACTGTGTGTGTCTTTTATAAAATGGTTCTCTCTCACACTTTGTATCTAGCTGTGCTACAAAAAAATAAATTAATTAATAAATTTAAAAAAAATTTTAAAAAGTGAAAAACAGATTATAAATGACACTAAATTACCTTTAAAGTAATGTTTTTATATTTTAAAACAGTAATTGAGTGCTAGTAATAGTTTTCTAATTCTCCAAATCACTAAATTATTTTGGTATGTCATTATAACTAAACCTGTGTATTACAAAATTGAAGGTTACCTATTAGAGTTTTTATTTTATATATACACACAAAGTTCTATATCACTCTAACAGTCTCCTGCCTCCCAAACCTGGAAGTCATTTTGAGATAGTTTACATCAGACAGGCCTGCCAGTTACATTATATTTAATGTGCTTATTGTATCTGGGTACATTCAACTCATGATTTTTGTGTTTGTAAAAATGTATCTACTCAGAAAAAGTGACACTATTTAGGGCAGAAAACTTAACTGCTTCTTTTAACTCATTTTATTTTATTTAACTTGAATCTACAAGTTCAAGATCCTATTGATTCAACAATCAAGTAATTATTCAAATGCCAATTTTCTTAAACTTGGCAGTCATTTCCAGAATGTTCCATAGTGCATTTATTTGATTAATCTGGTCATATCAAGACCCTAATTTTCAGTTGTCATTAAAGCCATTCAATTTTTAATAATATGTTTGAGGTTAAAAAGTATGAGCCTAAGGTTATTGGTTATACATAAATGTGTTTTTCTTTCATCATATCCTCCTTTCTTAAACTTCTCTTTTGAATATAGCATGCTATCTGCTTGTGTGTGTTTGTTTTCTAGAATTCTTCTCAGCAGTCACATTCCACTATTGAACCTATACTAAAAATAATGTTAAGCATTTCTGACAGGTCAACAATTTTCCTAAATTGGTGTAATTCCATGAGATACACATAGGAGAATTGTCTTTAGAATGCTAAATAACCTAGTTAATTTGAGTCATTTGTCCAGATTTTTTTTAAATAGCCTGCCAAATATCAATTGCAATGAATTCTTTTGTACTAAGTTATTTAATGACATTTCTTAACATTATATAGACCTTGTCCAAAATACTAAGAAGTGTAGATATAAAACCCACAATAAAAAAATACATTCAAGCTAGCACAGAATCCAGACTTGAGAAAAGTGGCTCTAATAGATTGCTGTGGACCAAACATTTATGGGATGGCTGTAAATTTGATTCTAATAATGCTGAGGATCTACAGATTTTCATAATGCACGAAGTCTTTTCAATAACTGGATCACTGGAGGACTAGGAAATAGAATGCACTAGAAACATTAACTGTTATAGAACACTGGGTGCAAAACAAACAAATTTATAATTGTGAACTTCTAGCAGGAACGTAATGCTAGAATGAGTCACAGTTTCTTTCCTGGCACCTTATGCGCACTCTGCCTAGCACTGGGCTTATGGTGTGATTTTGTTTGCTTTTGTAAGGTCCACAAAAGCTTGAAAGTAACGGAAGTGCATTCCCCCAGACAAAAAATGACATAACATAGTATAACATAACACAAAAAATACTAAAACAAAGATTACACACATTTCTTATGAAACTAAATAAATACAGTACTTAGAAAGGTGGAGAAGATAAAAACACTTAGACCCCACCCCTCAAAAAAAAGGCAACTGAGGAGATTATTCTGAACTTCAATTATCATTGTTCTTGGTTTGACACAACTGCTGTGTCATGGAAAGACTTAGCTTTGATTTCTTTCAATACAACATTTCCGATTGCTTTGTTTAGATAAGGCAGAGATGAATGGTTTGTCTAGGTTCTTCTCAGAATAATTATTAAAATTTCCCGCCATTTGTAAACAAAATGTTGTGTGTTTCATAAGTAAAAATATATAATATTTAGATTTAAAACATTTGCCATGTATTAGTTTTCTGTGCAACTTAATTTTTATCATTTGTTGTGACAAATGAATTAATTGTTAAATTCTGTTAGAAATTTAGATTTTTATTTAATTATATTAATGTTGACACATTTTTTGTAAATATTTTTAAAGAAATTTCAAAAGCGTTCTTGCTCTGAAAGTGAGATACACACACTGGAAGAAAACTATCTGAATAGCTATTAAGGACTAGTAAATAGAGAAGAAAAACTATAAAGAAATACATATGAGTGGGTGGAACCAAAAGCTGAGTTATATACATTCAGCTGCTAGCTTCTTCATACACTTTTAGACTATAATCTTGGTGGATAGCCATAAAATTTAAAACATAATTGTATGTATCTTCATAAAGTAGTCAACTTTTTTTTCAAAAGTGCTCAGACCAGTTTTGATCCTTCAACAATAATCTACTTGAAATAGATATCCACAAACATAATTTCATAATGATCATATTGTCTTTTTCAGTAACTTCACAATTATAAATTTGTTTGTTTTGCACCCAATGTTCTATAACAGTTAATGTTTCTAGTTCATTCTATTTCCTAGTCCTCCAGTGATCCAGTTATTGAAAAGACTTCATGCATGAAAATCTGTAGATCCACAGCATTATTAGAATCAAACGTACAGTCATCCCATAAATGTTTGGTCCACAGCAATCTATTAGAGCCACTTTTCTCAAGTCTGGATTCTGTGCTAGCTTGAATGTATTTTTTTATTGTGGGTTTTATATCTACACTTCTTAGTATTTTGGACAAGGTCTATATAATGTTAAGAAA
>NW_017732665.1:215275-219920 GCF_001890085.2 Hipposideros armiger
CAGTGTCACTGGCCCTCATATGTGGGATCCGAACCGGGCCGTCTGGCATCCCAAGCCAGCTCTTAACCATCGCGCCACTCGGCTGGCCCGCTAAGTGAAATATTTTTAATATAAACGAATTAGAAACACATAAATCCCTAATGTGTCTAGACACTAAAATTTGTTTGAAATGACAATGTTCTGTATGCTTTTAGATGTAACAATGGAAATTCTGAAGTAATTTAAAAACAATCATCAATCTGTCTAGAGAAAGCCTCAACATCTTTTAAAAGATATCAGCATCACTGAAAACTAAGACATCATCTTTTGTTTATCAGGAAATCTCATTTCATGTATCAACTTCAGTTTTTTCAATAAGATTGTGTACTAGTATTCTAAAAGCAAACCAGGTATTCATTATTTGAACCCACATTTTAGTAAGCAGCCCAGGTAATTCAGAAACTAGTAAATTATGAATTCCAGTATTTAATAATTGTGAAATAGAATGTGAATCTCTAAGAGTTAAATATAGTGTGAAAATGTTTCTGAATCTATTCCTTTACCTTGAAACCCCTTTGGTGCAGCACATTTCTTAAGACCAGTCATGAAAAAGTCAATGTAAGATACGCTACAGTGTGGGCTCCTTCGTTAATGGGAGCATAGATAATTATAAGGATAAAGGACTTTAGTCATCCAAGCAAATACCATTTTTTAAACTTGAAAATTAAATAAAATGATTAACAACTGGATATCAGCAACAACCTTGTTTGATACCTTGATCTTATTGATAAAAACACCTTAAAATTTGGTTTCTTTGTGCTTCTCAGACATCATGAAAACGTATCACGATAGTGTTCATACATTTTTCAGTGTTTCTCAAGAAGAAAGCAAGAGATAAGTCCAAAATAATTACAACTTGCAAGTATCATGTCCTGTCTTATCAACATTGTAGCTATTGTTGAAGCTAACTCTCACTTTGTGGGAACACACAGGGGATGTGGATTCTTGGTAATGTTTACCCATCTCATTCTCATTGCAAATAGCACTCACCCTGCCTTAGGGGTGAAACAAAACAAAACAAACAAACCAAAAAAAAAAACAAAAACAGGAAGAAAAATGCCTCAGATGATTATAAATGCTGAAATCAAGAAATGCCCCTTTTCTTACATTATGCTAAAAAGGCAGCATTGTTATACTAAAAATGGAACTTGGCCTTTCCCCCTGGGAACAGCATGTTGCCCAGAGACGCTGATATAGGATATTTCTTGTGCAGGGGATGGTAGTCTCCTGAAACCGAAGGATGGAGACACGGACCAGAGAGGTCACGTTTGTAGCAGAGAGGACAGTTTATTAGGATAGAAAGTAACAGCTCTCAAAACAAGAGGGGGTTCCCACTGGGGTACCTGTGTTAGGTGAGGAACTACTCCTTTAGCCATATTTTTTGTATACCTGGGGAGGAATTTAGCCTGGAGGAGGCATTTTCTTGAAACTGTTTAGTTGCCTCAGAGCATAATTGATGTCTCTGTTTTGATAGGATTATGCTAGCTCAAGGCTGGGGCTGTGAAGATATCAGTGTCTGCTGCTCATTCTATCAGGGAGTTCCTGGCTGTCTTACATAGTTAATTAACCTGTTTTAACCCTCCATTTTGGAGGTGAAACTTAACTTTTGACTTTCTTGTTACAGGCTTTTAAAAAAAAAGTCTCCTCCTCCTCCCAAGTTTGTCATTTTGGTGGGTTCCTGTGACTTAAACCTATCGGTCAGCTATTAAAATTATTTTTCGTGGCTTCTCTTATGGTTTCCACCCTGATTCCCTCTACTGGGGCTGGGTCACTTCCCTGACTACCTATAATTTTCTGATCTCAAAGTGACTTCCCCTGCGGATGGCACTAGCAGGGTTTGAGTGGGAATCCCAGCAGCACCACAAGGTCAAAACAGCAGAAACTGGAACTGTCATTGAAACTAAAGTCCAATAAATAGCCCAGACCCTACATGCCAAACCTATTCAGGACAACTGCCTGCTAAAATAGAAGACTTAAATAACATTAGAAACTCTCCTAACACAACAACCTGCATCTCTAGGATTTCTCCTAGAATCCTAAATATCAGCACTACTCATATCAAAATCCAGAAAAACCACAAATTTGAATAAGGGAAGGCAATCAAGTAATGCCGATACCAAGACAAATCAGATGTTAGAATTACCTGACAAGGATTTTAAGCAGCTGTCATAAAAATGCTTCAAAAATCAATTTAAAATTCTTTTTGGAAAAAAAAAAGAAATAATTAAGAGCCTAGGCCTTGTATTACAACAGAAATTTTTAAGCAATACATGCTATATGCTATACAAAAGATAGGTGGAAGCAGAAAAATCACATAATCATATCATTTGACAAAATTCAACACCCATTTATGATAAAAAAAAAAAATGGTTCCCCATCTAAGGAGCTTGGAAACCACCAATCCATTAAAGAACAAGTACAAAGGTAAACTAGGTGAAAATCAACTCTTTTTGATCCATAAGAGCAGGGAGGACACAGGGCAAACAGGCCCCCAAGACTGGAGAAACAGGCGAATCCGGGCGTGAGGCTACCAGAGCAGAGACTCATGAGTGGAAACTGCCTCTGAGAAGCAGTTAGGGCTGGGAAACCTGAGCGCACAACTCAGTGAAAAGCTTCAGGGGAGCCGGTCATGGTGCGGGGAGGTGTGTAGTGGAAAGTGGGGAAGTGAACACAATATTGTGAAATTTACCCCTAGTGTTAGGCAGGGCCGGAGGAATAAGTCCCAGGAGGCCAAAATTGGTCTATTCGAATTTATTTGGCATGTTTGAGCTTCGAGAGGCCAGGCTAGAAAAGACCATAACCTCCCCCAGCAAGAGGGGTGTGGAGTTTTATAGGAGCGGGTAAGGAGGCTGTTCTCCCTTCCATGCTGCAGGGGCGGTTGTAGTGCCTAGTCCACAGGAACAAAGGGTTTTGGGTCATGAGGAAGCCCTCCGGTTCCACATCCTGGCCCCCAGGCCACCATCTGAAATGCCCAGGCCCATCTATGGTAAAACCCTGGAAGACANTGTACAATTCTGTAATACATCATCTACATATCACATTGTGTGCTCGCCACCCAGAGTCAGTTCTCCTTCCATCACCATATATTTGATTCCCTTTTACCTTCATCTACCATTCTTCTTTCTAATCAACACTGCAACCACCCATGTATGAGTCCAGCAAGCAGGGAAAGGGGGACTTGTGAATAAAATGATACAGGTATTGGGGATTGAGATGCACAGGAGAGGGAGTGTTCTGATTCAGATTCAGGTGTGAGTGAAAAAAGCTCACTGATGGGGTAACAATGAGTACAGACATGAACGAATGGAGGAGGGACCTTCTGGCAGGAGGGTCTGTAAGCATAAGTCCCAAGCAGAGTTCTCAAGCAGAAGCAACTTTCAGCAATCTAGGAACATTAAGGAGGCTGGTGTGACTGGAGGCACGTGAGCTCAGGAGAGCGATTGAACACTATGTGATGCATTTGGACTTGAGCAAACACTCTGATTTGCATTTTTTCTTTAATTTTCATTCATTTATTAAAGATTCTGCACCTCAACTCAAGGACTACAGGCAGAAGTTACTTTAGAAGAATACTTACTGATGTTGAAATGAAAGTCACTTTTAAAATCTTCCTCCTTCTTAAAATATATAATGTCAGCTTTTCTAGTGAATTCCTGCCTAGCGGCACTTGTTTTTATCTTCCTTATAGACACAAGAGCCTGAGGCCAACCCTGAAATATGTTCAAGAAATGGCCCAAGTTCAAGTTCTGTAATGTCTTGCTAATCAGCTAGTGCACTGCCAATCTCCATGTTATTAATTCTGTTATAATCAGTGAGAAGATGAAATTGTTACTTCATAATTTCCTATCGAAACCTGTCGGAAGCTAACTCTTAGCTCCTAGAGTTTCCTTCCTTTTTTGATATGTTTTTCATGGTCAAGTCTCTCTGTAGTACCCACTAGTCTCTTTCAAGAAAACATCCAGAAACACCTGAAGGACAATATCACATCCAAAACTCTTCATAATGTAGACAGAAATAAAGTCACAGTTCCTAACAACTTAGAATGACAAAGAAGTAAGGGGGCCCTGTTCCAAAAGAGGCTGTTGCCTAGGAGATTTCATCACAGCCATCCTGCACAGTGGATGATTGGGTTATTGCTATTATTAGAATGATTATTGGTGTTATTCACCTGTGGTACAGCCATTAGTAGCTTTTACATTCAGACTAAAAGAAGAAATAAGTCATTGAGTTGCTGTGTTAGGGATCCCCAAGCCCACGCCCAGGTTTGGTGATTAGGGAAATCCACAGGACACAGCACATTGTGTATTCATGACTAGGACTTGTTATAGTGAAAGGATACAAAGCAAAATCAGAAAAATGAAAAGGGCACCTAGGGCGAACTTCTGAGGAAACCCAGCACAAGCTTACAATAGTCCTAAGGCTTCTCTCTGTGGAGTCACACAGTGTTCACTTCATCCATCCATCAATGAATCAAGAAAACACCCATGAAATGCTGTCCCGCAGAGACACTCCTCAGGCTCAGTGCCAGGGTTTATACCGGAGTTGTTTGCACGGAAAGCTTCTGCTTACCAGGCAGGAGAATTCTAGACTCAGAAGGAAAACGCGT
>NW_017732665.1:225440-227365 GCF_001890085.2 Hipposideros armiger
TCAGCAGGTACAAAGTACAAAGCAAGACAAGATGGCTTTTAGGATAAGTCGGTTTCTACTTCCAGGCAGTTTCTCCAGGCCTAAGGCAAATAAAATACAAGCCTGCAGGTACAAGGTACAAAGCAAGACAAGATGGCTTTTAAAATAAGGTTTCTGCTCCTGGACTAAATACGGCCTAACAGCTAGGAGCTCTAAAAGATCCCTCAGTAAATATCAGAAAAAAATCCCCTCCTGCTTCAAGCTAGTGAGGGAAAGAGGAATTATTCTGAAATATGCCAGAACATTTCATTCTTAAGAAAGTCTGCCTCCAGGAGAAACCAGTTAACCAGTGTCTAAACTGCTGAAGTATTATCAGTGCATAAATCACCCCGAGGAAGCGATAACCTCAGCTCCAACCTACTCTAATCTTCCATGTGAAGAGGGGAAATTAACAACCAACTCCAGCCCACTCAAGCCACCCTGTCCCACAAAGGAGGGAAGAAGAAAACTGAGAAACACCTGAAGTTCATATCCCAGAGGCACAGGCTTACTAAAAGACCGTGACCTCATCACAAGATTATCAAATGTCTTCCTTTCCCCCTCACATTCTCACCACACTACAAAAGGCCTACTCATAACAGCTCCTTTCACCGCTTATGTCTTATCTGGATACCAAGAAAAAAAAAATTACAAGTCATACCAACAGGCAAAAACACAATTTGAAGAGACAGGGCAAGCATCAGAGCCAGACATGGCAGGGATATAGGCTTTCTCAGACTGGAAATGTAAAACCACTATGATTAATATGCTAAGGGTTCTCAAAGGTAAAGCAGACAGCATGTAAGTACAAATGGTCAGTGTATGCCCACAGATGGAAATCCTAAGTAAGATCCAAAGAGCATTGTTAGACAAAAAAAAACTTTAACAAAAATGAAGAATGCCTTTGATGGACTAATTAGTAGACCGGACACGGCTGAGGAAAGAACCTCTGAACTAGAAGATGTATCAATAGAATCCTCAAAAACAGAAGACAAAAGAGAACAAAGACTGAAAAACAAAACAAAATGATATTCAAGGACTGTGGGACAACTAAAAAATGCGTAACATATGCTAAGTGGAAATAAAAGATATACAGATTGGAAAGGAAGAAATAAAACTGTCTTTGTAGATGACTTGGCTGTCTATGTAGAAAGTACAGAAGGAATGACCAAAGACAAAATCTAGATAATGAAATATTATTCAGCTTTAAAAAGAAATGAACTTTCAAGCCTAAATTCATATTACTCAGTGAAAGAAGTCAATCTGAAAAGGCTACATTCTGTATGATTCCAATTATATGACATTTGCAAAATGCAAAATGCAAAACAAAATGCTCTGGAGAATTTCAAAATGATTCCTCTTTCCCTCCCTCCATTAGAAGAAGGAGAGGACTCTCCTCTGATATTTACTGTGGGAATATTTTTGAGGTCCCAGAGGTAAATCTCACATTATTCTGCACCCCATCAGGATTGGCACCCCCTGAAGTTTCTAATTCTCAAGAGTTCTGTGCACTGAGCCTCCAGCAGTTGAAAACAATAAAAAGATCAGTGGTTGTGTGTGTGTGTGTTTGCGGGGGTGGGAGGGGCAAATGAATAGCTGGAGCACAAAGAAATTTTAGGGCTGTAAAAATACTCTGCATGTTACCATAATGATTGATACGTATCAGTATATGTTTTCCAAACCCATAGAATGTACAACACTGGAGTAGACCTTAATGTAAACTATGAGCTCTGGTGATTATGATGTGTCCATGTAGGTTCATCAGTTGTAACAAATATACCATCTTGGTGGGCTGTTGATAACGTATGTGTGGGGCCAGGTTATATGGGAAATCTGTGTCTTCTCAATTTTGCTGTGAATATCAAAGTGCTCCAAAGAAAGGTGCCTTTAAAAAAAAAAAAAAAAAA
>NW_017732665.1:227819-256572 GCF_001890085.2 Hipposideros armiger
CCACAATATTATTTATATTGTCCCAAAATGAAATAACTAGTTGTCAATCTAATGATATATATACAGGACGTATCCCCTGAAAACTACAAAATGCTAATAAAAGAAATTAGAAAGATCTAAATAATTGGAGAAACATGCAGTATTATGGATTGGAAGGCTTAACATAGCAATGATGAAAATTCTACCTAAATTGATCCACAGTTTTAGTATTATTCCTGTCAAAATTTCAGCAAAATATTTGTAGACACAAAATTTTATTCTAAAATTCATTGAAATGGGAAGAAACCTCTTCCTGATGATATAATTAAAACTGTGTGGGAATTGGCTGAGGGATATGTATACCTATGGAGCAGAATAAAGTACTCAGATATAGAGCTACACAAATATACCCAATTAATGTTTACTAGCAATCTAACATTGAAATCAGTCTGGTGGGTCTTATATTGAATGCATTTCTACTTCTTAATTGTATCATTGATTTCCTTCTCATTTTATTCCAATAAACAATCAATGGTGTGAAACAATTAAAAGTACATTTTAGATAACATTATGCAGTCAAAAAAGAAAAATCATATATAATAGTGTTTTAGCATTTTATATAGTATATGTACTATATAATGGAAAAATATAAAACAATTTAAAGTAGTAAATTATTAGTATTAATGACATCTATTTAAAGTAATGAATTGTTGTTGATGAATTCACTTATGAGTTCCATTTTACAACTGAAGGAATAATAACAAAATCCCTTCCCCAAATAAATCATCTTATTCTGTGACTGAAACTCGTATTATCGGAAGCTTGCTTTATTCTCCAGCATGTCTTTTCTTCCCATTGTCTTTTCCTCCTCCATTTTTTACATAATACAAAGGACTTGCACAAACCAGATATTATATGATCTGTCTTATAATGTTAATGTTCATTTATTCATAAGCCAGGAGACTGTCAACCTTGCAAGTTTGCCAATTGAACTCACTGACCACCACCTAAGAGGGAGAACGAAAAACAAACATAAACCAAACAAGCAACAAACTTAATGTAGTTTAATTGTCACAAACAGATTTACTGTTTCATTACCCAAAAATAAAAGCTTTGTCTTGGAAATAAAAACAAAGGTTGCTGGTGATTGCAGGAGGCTGTGCCTTCAGTGGGCAAGGCCGTTCACTATTTCTCGTGAAACTAACTCAAAAAATCCTAGATGGGTCCAAGACTATCAGCATAAATAAAGTTATTTTAATTACAATGTCACACATTTAACAGATTCCAATGAGTGTGTCAGAAACCCCCATCCTCTTGAGCATTCTACTTTGCACTCTGGAGGTATTTTTTGTTTGTTTGTTTGTTTGTTTGTTTTATAACTGCCCACGATGCTTCAATCCCGTTACAGATTTCTGGGACAGTTTTATAAATGTAGTTTGAATCCCTTAGAGCAGCGGTTCTCAACCTTCTTAATGCCGTGGCCCCTTCATACAGTTCCTCATGTTGTGGTGACTCCCAACCATAAAATTATTTTCGTTGCTACTCTATAACTGTAGTTTTGCTACTGTTATGAATCATAATGTAAATATATTTTTGTTTTCTGATGGTCTTAGGTGACCCCTGTGAAAGGGTCGTTCGACCCTCAAAGGGGTCGTGACCCACAGGTTGAGAACCGCTGCCTTAGAGAGTTCTTATAAAAATGGGGGTGGAGTTGGGAATGGGGAAGATTAGATATGAATATAGTCTTGGTCAGCGTTTTAGATTCTGCTTCTCCTTTCACCTTCACACATCTTACGTTAGCTCCAAGCATGCTTTCCTGAATCTTACATTAAACCCTCTAACTCTCTTTAGCTGCATATTTCTCTAGTTATAGTAGCGTAATGAGCTGTTTTCCTAAATCAGAGATGTTGTATTATGTGAACCACAAAATTTAAATCATATCAGAATAGGACAAAAAGTGCTCATTTCCTGTCCAAAATGATGACTTTCCATTTCCCTCCAGACTTCATAATCCAGCCTGTCTACAGTTAGAGCCTTTGACCCAAGAACACGATTGCTCCTGTTTCCTGTAACTAAGGTGCAGTAGATGCTGGAAACTGCATGCAACTTGTTCCACGCTGCTCTCCAAGCTAACATTTCCTGGGCTTTGCTCAGGCCCTCTCCAGTGTGGTCCTCATGGCTAATGATTATCCATCTTTTAATGAGCAGTTTTAAAGGACAGATCCCCAAGGCTAAACACTTCTGTGGGGCTGGAAGGTTTTGAGGCATTCTTTCTATCCTGCTACTCCTCCTGCTCCTCCACCAGAAAACATCTGAATTTGTCTCCTTAATATTCTTGTGCATATAACACCAAGGGATAGTAGAAGATTCTCAAATCCCAAAAGATTGGGTGTGAAGAACACAACATACAATTCAAAGAATGAAAATGCCTTTCCTATTAAGAAAATATCCCACACTGGCTTTTCTAGCTTTCCATATTTAAGCACATATACATTTTGAAATTGGTGTGCTTTCTATGGTTAGTGTAAAAACATGTTTGCTAAATCATCTGTGTAAATTATTTTCCTGTGTTCACCTGGAATAATGAGAGAGGAGGAAAGTAAGGTAAGAATAAAAAAAAGAAAAGATGGATGAGACTGTTTCACTGAAGAAGTGAGATGAGATTTAGAAATGTGGTCAACATACTCACCTTGATAGAAAAGGTGTCAGAGACTAACACCTCTACATTAAAAAAAATAAAAAAGAATCTGCACTCACCTATTTAGAAACACGTTTACTTTTTATTATACTCTTAATTACAAGAACAAGCATAAACAAGGCATTTAATTGTCCCTGAATACATTCTTTGCTTTATTCACCAACACTGACTAGAGTAATTATTAGATTTCCGTTCCTTAACTCCTGCCTGAGGCAGTCTATTACAAAATGTAACTTTTGAAAGGTGCAGAGAATGTCTCATATAAATATTTTATGACAGGACCAGTATTAATCACATTGGCTAATCCAAAGTTCAAGTTCTTAAATCTACTTTCTGTGCTAACTCTCTGTCTTGGATAAGTCACTTAACTTCTTTCACTCTCATTTTTCTTATCTGTAAAATAAAGCTAACAATTCTAATGGTCTAGGTATTTGGTTAGTGTTACTGTTTTGTCTGAGGTACTGTAATGTTTCTTAGAAGGTAGAAGGCAATTGCTATCATTCAACAAATTGGCTAATATTAGACAATTCTAGTCATTTAAATATGATCAATGTGGTGAAAAATACAGGTACACCTTGCTTTGTTGCACTTTGCTTTACTGTGCTTCACCCATGTTGTGCTTTTTTTTACAAATTGAACGCAAAATGATTATGACTAGCTTTATTGTGATACTCACTTTATTGCGGTGGTCTGGAACAGAGTCTGTAATTTCTCCAAGGTGGACCTGTATCTGAAATGTTTAAAATGGAGGTCATGAGGAAAGAAGGGACAGATATAGTAGGTGTTCCTCCATAGATTTTTCTAGGATAATGGAGTGGGTGATATGGGAAAGCTGGATTGAAACCTTCTCAAATTATCATTTCATAAATTTAGAGATTGCCCCAAATGGAATGAACTTTTAAGAAAAACTGTAATCCCAGGCTCTGTAAATGTTTATGCCAAGCCAGAATAGTCCTCTCCCAAGGCTATCATAAGATGGATTCATGCAATGGCTTCATTCAATCATAGTTAAGGTTCCTCCCACCACTCTAACTTTGAGACTCCATAAAATACCTAGAAGAAAACAAGTTTGCCAAATTGATCTACTCAGTGTCAGACCCAAATGTATCTCCCATTGTTAAGAAAAAAAAAATTAAATTAAAAAAAATATACACACACACACATATGTATACATAGGTTTCAAATTGTTGAAATTTGAGTGGTTCATGAAAAGAAAATACATCTTACATTTCTTACATGATTTACACAATGAACAAAGGAAAAAATAAGGAAGATAAGTATAAGGGAGATTTACACTCAACAATAAATGAATGTGCTATGTGCTAGATAACACAACAGACATTATATATCTTATCCTAACCAAAACACTATAAAATAATACAACACTATATTTTACAGCTAATCATTGAGCTAAACATTATGGGTGAATGATTAATGTAGAAAATGTCTCTTTTCCTTAAAGAAAATCAACGGAGACGGCAAAAGTGGGAAAGACTGTAAAACAGTATTTGGTGTGGTACGAACTAAAACTAATGTGGGAGTTCAGAACTAAAATAACTCAGTGAGAATTGCTAATGGCAAGGCAGACTTTGGAATAGGAAGAGCTGGGTGTGAAGTTTGTCTCGAGTTTCCTTATGTGTAAAATCAGTATAGTAATGCTTTGAGCAGGCTACTACTTCTTATCCATATAACCTTGGGCTAATTGCTTAATTCCTGTAAGTCCTGTGCTTTATTGTCCACATTTCCCACATTATGAAGGAAAGGACATAAAAGCCAGAACTTACTTCAATGGGGTTGATGTGAGGATTAAGTGAGGTAACAATATAAAGTACTTATTATATATGTTGGGGCTCAGGACAGGCTGCCCCCAAAGAATGCCAAAGTGGCATACTGATTATTTTGAATTAAAGTTACTTGAAAAACAAGAGGTGCGAAAAGAAGACTCTGGCCTTCCTTTATCACTCTGAAAACAGAAAATAAATCTCTGATGTGAAAGGTACCCTTATTGTACCATGTGATTTAGAGACATCCTTATAACCAAAAATAGGGAGTTTGTGGCCAATAGGCAATATAAACAAAGCTTGTTACTTTACTAATTAAGCACCCAAGCCTAAGTTTCTTGGTTTTGTCAATTCCTCATAAATTTATGGTTTCTTTGTCTAAAGAAGTATTAAAGATGCCTGTTTTGGTCATTTCTTAAGGTTCTACATATTTCTATTGAGAACTCCGTATGTATAAATTATTTTTTTTTCTCTTGTTACTCTGTCTCTTGTCAGTTAATTCTTAAACCATCCAGAAGAACCTAGAAGAGTAGAAGAAAAAATGTTCTCCTCCCCGACATATAGTACGTGGAACATGCTATATTCTCAATAAGCCATACCTATTATCATTATTACAGAAGCTTTCCTTATACACAGACACACACACATTCACAAAATGGTAGTTGTGTATTTTGTTTTGTGTGACCTGCCCAGTTTATGAGAGATTTAGTTCTGCACCAATCTTTTCAGACATATTTATACCTACCTGATGCCATCATCACCACTTTTGCTTTTCAACCACAAACACAACAAATACAGACTGTTGGCTACAACATGATAAAATTAAATCATTCCATTCTTTTTCTTGCAATGTAATTTTAATAATAAGTGAATGCAGACATTTTAGGCACAATTTTAAGATTAAAAATACCTTAAATATGTTTATGCCAAATTTTTTCACTTTGGAATTTCCTCTTTGAAGTGAATAATTCTCAATTATACCAAAAACTTTATAAATGGTTGAATATAAGTAGAATGGTAAATTAAATAATATGACAACAACAAACATGAAATAGTTTTAGTCATGGAGATAGCATTTCTTAAGAATGTTTTAGTAATGTAAGAAATACTTATTGTAGAAGGATGAAATGCAAATTATTGAGATGAGTATTTTAACTATACAAAACAAGCTGGTCAAATAAAATGATGGAAATAGAAAGATGAAATGGTGTGTATAGTTACTATCTTTAGGAGCAGGAGGTAGACAGGATGTTTTTTAGGTAGAAACCTCTACTGCTTATCATTTTTTGTAAAAATTTCTGAGAACACGTATTGAAGTCATTCAAAATTGAGAATCTTTATGCATCTGGAAATGTCTTCTGAATACAGTGAAACAAAGCACAGATGTTTGGATGCTGCTAAAGGGGATGTGAGAGAACTGGACTGAATGGGTACTGACCACAGAAAATGAAAATTCCACATTTTGGAAAATGTCTCTAGGAAGCTACCTCTTCATCTTTCACCACAGACCTACAAGTCAAGGGCAATAAACTCTTTTTTGTGGATATACTTTGAAATAATCATATCAGATGGGGATGGATGCAAAAGAAGAGAGAAGAAGGGAGGGAGGGTGAGAGAGATATGAATAAAGAGTATCAAATTACTCTTTCTCCTGCTCATTTTATCTCTGTTCCCTCTTTCCCTCCCTCCTGCATCCCTCATGCATTCTCTTCCCCTCTTTTCCCCTTACTTTTCCACTTTTACTTAACAGAGAAGGAGAAAGGGGCCGTAAAATTTAAAACACTGGCAGCAGATCTAACTTCTTATAAGTATTAGAATGAAAATTCAATCTGGATTGATTTGAATTGAAACTTTGTGTTATTTCCACCCAGCAGCAATCATATTCAGAAAAAAATACAGCAACGATTGAGATGGGTTAAAAACATGAGATTTGAAATTACACAGGCCTGAACTGAATTTCAGGTCTGCTACTTCCTTGATGATGTATGAGCAAGGAAAAACTACTTAAGGACTTAATTTTAGTGCTGTAATCACAAAAATCAGGCTAATAACATATAGCTCATATAATTATTATAAATGATATAATAAAGATACGCATTTAAAGTACCAAACATGTAATAATTTAATTGTTTAATTTCAATACCTCTCTCTTTCTCCTTTTCAAATTCCCCCTGGCTCTTTCCCTTCCAGGCTCTTTCTTATTTTATGTTTTTACAGTTGTTATTTTTAAACTAGCACACATGGCTCCACCAATCTAGGAAAAAAAATATTTTCATGGGGACATGATTATTCTGTCACTTTAAAAAGGAGTACTGCTATTTATAAAAACACAAGTATCTGTTTATAGGTGACCCATATACTTATGCATACAGGTATTTAAAACAATATAGCATTTGAGGACACAGGCTCTATATTCTGCATCAGTTTGTACCAAAGATTATCTTTCTTAAATGAAATTTCATAGCTCATGTCTCTCATTTACATTAAAATAAGCAAAATATTGTAATTTGAAAATAATAGGTATGCATGTATCTAGATTTAGTGAGTGACTGATTACATTTATGGAAGAACTACTTTATATATTAAAGCGGAGGTTCCCAACCTGTGGGTCATGACCCCTTTGGGGGTCAAATGACCCTTTCACAGGGGTCGCCGGGTACTCGTATGTGGGCATATCTGCATATGGGCCTGGAGACAGATAGAGGAGCGGTGTTTCAGTTCCTAAGACCATTGAAAATATATGTTTTCCAATGGTCTTAGGCGACCCCTGTGAAAGGTTGAGAACCGCTGTATTAAAGGAAACAAAAAATGAAAGTGGTAAGCTTAAGAAATGAACAAGAGTACAATGAAATGCTATGCACAGGCCTTCAAAAACACTTATATTACCCTGATTAGTTAAAAATTCAGCCTGATTAGAAGAAGTAGCTGCCTTTGGAAACTCAAGTAATAAAAAATGCAGTTTGATCAGGAAATCATGCACAAATTCAGGTGTTTCAATATGCAGCTTGCCCATTTAATTATACAGAAGACCTGGGGAGGGGCACAGCGGGTGCTGTAAATTATGAAATGGGATAAACCATGAATGTATCTTTTTTTTTTCTTTTTAGCTGAGCTATCCTGCCACCTATTGACAGCTCAGCGGCAGCTCAGCTCAGGCGGGACTTGAACCGCTGTTGCTCAGAGCTCACACTCTTGAGCGAGCTCTTAACCAACTGAGCTACTCGGCCGGCCCATGAATGTATCTTTATTAAAATTATTATATGTCTTCTCTCTTACATATGCATCTCTGTGAACACTATCAGATAATCAGTTTGTTTCTGTGCTTTGTGACAGCAATCTGCCATCTTCCAAAATCTAGCAACAAAAGCATGCAAGATAACACCAAAACCATATAGATAAGTAAATCCACCTAATTACTTAGCTCTTAGCATGAAAGACAACACATAATCCATGATGAAAGGGATGTTATACTGGTGTGTTCACAAATAATCAGAACTCCATTGCAGAAGGGAGAAAACAGACTTTGATCTGCACTTGAGTCCCAATTCTTCCCTGTATTAGCTGTGAAAACATGGCCAAGTTAAAAACATGTAGATTCCTAAACGTTTGCATTGTATTTAATAGTAACATTGAATATCAATAACTAAATTTGAGATTACCAAGTGCAGAATTTGACATCAAGACAAGTAAACTGAAAAACAAATTCACCTTTTACATCATAACACTCAAAACATAAGAAATGTCCAGTATCAAAATAATTAGTATGCTTTAAATTAAAAAAGGAAAATACATGTATTCATGGAGAAGTCACCATTTTGTCCCCATTATCATTCTTACAGGATATTTCTTCTACATCTTTGGATTGTTGAAATCATAGCAAACTATTCCTCATTGTGGATTAGTGTTTAGGAAACAGACTTAACCTCTTTATAAAAATGGATATAATGATCCATATTCTTAAAATATTGACAGTAGATTGAAATCAAATTGTGGATGCAACACACATCTGGGAAACTCATACATAGTAGGCACAAAACAAAAGTGATTTCATTTCTGGCCCATTTTTAGCTGTAACATAATATAGTGAAAACAGTGAAGAGTTCGCCTACCCTGTTCAAATTGCTTTACTACTTATTAGTGTATCAACTTGGGAAAGTTTCTTTATCTCATTGATCTCCTGATTCTTCTTCTGTAAAGCAATGCCTATTTTAAAGTGTTGTTAAACAATTAGATGAAATAAAAATATATGAAGATTTCCGGTAAAATACATTGCCCATAGTAGGTGATTAATTATGTTTTGTTTAATTCTTTTCCCAACCTTCTTTTCTTTCAATAAAAATGTCTGTATACTTGTATTAACAATAAATGCATGGGTCTTATGAGGGTGGATACAGCAACACTTATTTATTCTAATTTTTCTAGTTTTGTTGTCATCACATTGGCTAAAACATAGTTAGCAGATCTTCAAACCAGAACATCTGATCTACCATTTGGAAAGTTTTCATTATTTTATATGCACATCTTTGGTTTCAATACAAATATCCCATCTGGAAATTCTTGTTGAATCAAATTTATATTAAGAAGGATATATACCAAGAAGCCCTGAAACTGAGATTAGCAGCTTATTTTTTTTAAATCCTTTCAACAGGGGCTGTCATTTCTTGTTTGTTTGGTTTTCTTTGGATGACTTAATTATCTGGAATTAAAAAGTAAGACATAAGTAATGCCACTAGAGGGTTTAGGCTCTGCAGTGACTCATTAACAAGTCTTGGTTGAGTTTGTACCTATGCCCCCTGTCTGTATTACTTTGGTTCTATTGGGTTGTCGGAACAGTCATGTTTCCGACATATGGCACTTGTTCATTTTTGGAAATACTAGAGTTATTTGCATCTATGTTATTGCTATGTCATTTGACAGCTGAAAGTTCTAGCTTCATTCTAAAAAAAAATTAAGTGATTTGGTTGAGTTTTGGAGATTTTACAAGTTGAAGATGGAAGACCAAACTATGCATTTTTGCCATGTTTTACTGTTTTACTTCCATAAAGGGAAGAACGTGCGTCAAGCTTGTGAAAAGTTGCATAAAGTTTACAGTGACAATGCTCTACCAGAATGTCAGTGCCAATGATGGTTCACGAAATTCCGTGCTGGTGATTTTGATCTCAACGATGCTCCTCGGTTAGGGAGGCCCACCGAGGTTGATGACGACAAAATAAAGGCATTGATAAAGTCAAACCCATGTTACACAACATGAGAGATTGCAGAAAAATTGAACATCTATCATTTAAGCATTCACAACCACCTGAAGAAGCTGGGATATGTAAGCAAGCTCGATATTTGGGTTCCACATGAACTCAAAGAAGTTCATTTGACAGCGCTTATAAACATCTGCAATATGCTCATTAAACGTGAGGAAAACGATCCATTTTTGAAGCAACTGATAACTGGTGATGAGAAGTGGATTATTTACAACAATGTGGTGCACAAATGACCTTGGTCCCAATGTGATGATTCACCTCAAATGACATGGAAAGCAGACATTCATCAGAGGAAGGTTATGCTCTCAGTGTGGTGGGATTTTAAATGTGTCGTGTTTTTCGAGCTCCTACCAAGGAACCAAATAATCACTCCAAATGTGTACTGTTGGCAATTGGACAGTTTGAATGAATCCATCATCCAGAAACGTCCAGAGATTGTTAATTGTAAAGGAGTTGTGTTCCATCACAACAATGTGAGACCACACACAAGTTTAATCACCCATCAAAAATTATTGGAGCTTGGATGGGATGTGTTGCCACACCCACCATACTCGCCTGACCTTGCACCATCAGACTTCCACTTGTTTCGCTGTCTTCAAAATTCCTTGCGTGCTATAATGTTCAATTCAGATGAGGCTGTAAATCAGCACCTTGTCCAGTTTTTCGCAAATAAAGATAGGTCTTTCTATGAACGAGGAATTATGAAGCTCACCGAAAGATGGCAAAAGGTTATCGAACAAAATGGGCAATATATCATTGATTGATCTTTGTTCTTTATATAAATAAATGACCTTTGAAAAACATAGACAAAATATATCATTACTTTTCCAACAACCCAATATATTATAAGAGAGGCTCATTAAATTGAGTCTAAGTGTTATTGTTTTTTGTAAAACCTTTAAAGAACACACCAAAATCAAAAGGAAATGTGTAATTGTCAAGCAGAAACTGCAGCAATTAGAATTATTTATGACAGAGCAAAGTCCAAACTCCCTACCTATTTAATTAAGAGATAGATGAAGTTAGAAGCTGAGATTAAGCATTTTTTCCCTAGACTATTACAAAGGAGAAGAAAATGCTATTAAGTTCTAAGTTGCTTCGGAATATGTGTGCATTTTGGGACAATTTATCTGTGATATGACTACCATTTGTTGCATTTTATTACAAAATGACACATTAGTACTATTTAGCTATTCAGAATTTTTAGATATTGGAATTAAATAGGGAGAAACAAAGCAGTTACAAAAGGAAAATAAGATTCTTAATCAAAATAATAAAGCTGAGGCCAGTTGCCAATGCCAGTAAGAATAATTTTAGACTGGGGAGAGGGTCCGTGGGGGTCTCGATACTGATTCTCCGTTAACTGACCAGGTGACTCTAGGTCTATACTCCCTCTTCTCTCAAATTCATACTCAAATTATTCATTTTTTGAGATATACAGTTCCTCTAGCTTTAATATGTAATTCTATTTGATAAATAACGTTATACTTTTGCTATGACAAGTATTTTGGTAGGTGCTGAATGAATACCATGACTTACATAGTTCTTGTTCTCAAATTTCTCACAATCTAGAGCTAAACAGAAAACCTTTAGAGGTAGTTAAAATTCTAATAAGAGAACTTATGACTGGATGAGATGGCAAAGGCCCATTTCAACAAACTATAACTATAATCTTTGAATAAAATGTAAGATGCCATTAAAAGAGAACTGACAGGTGGAGAAAATAAAACAAATGGTTAGAGACCTCAGGATTGGAGGGGCAACATACGGACAGACAGGGCATCTGATGACCCTAAAATAATAATAATAATAATAATAATAATAATAATAATAATAATAATAATAATACACCCATTTCACTAAAATAGTATCTAACATTATATGCTTTGCCTTAAGTAGAAAATACATAAATAAATAATAAAGTATCCCTCTTCCTTTATACTTATCCAAGTTTCTTTTAGTTGTGGGATGCCAATAGGCATACTGCTTTCCCATTTTCTCATTCTGTCTGCTTTTGTCCTCCTTCTGCATGTTTAGGTTTTCTGTTATCTGCTCTGAATATTCCTTTTAAACTAAGAAAATATTTAAGTTGGTTAAGCTGGAAGTCAAACTTTGGAGTTGGCCTTTAAGCTAACACACAGGCCACCACACTGAGATAGATGTTAATGGTGGAAATGAGATGACGAACAAGTCCTTGTCCTCAGAGAGATTATGAAACCTCATTGTTACTTACATAAATGACTTCACTACAAAGCAGATTAAATATTGTAAAAAGGAAAAGAAACAAATTTTTTTTTGGTGTTGAAAGTTGTGCTTTGATTGAAAGGGTTGAGAGTAAATCTATTTTGAATACTAAGAAAACACATGTTGGAAGGGATATTGTTTTGAGATGGGCTTTGAAGGAAAGGAAGAAGTTTAACAAATTATGGCAACCACGAGGGAGGGCATTACAGGTGAGTGAAGTAACATGAACAAAGCCTTGGAGGTAAGAAACATGATTAAGAAACAGCTTGCTAGCCAATTTGGCTGGCTATAGGGTAAGAGAAGTGTAGAAAGGGAAGATAATGCTTGAGAGGAAGGAAGGAGCTTCCAATATTTAGCTGATGGGTGTGTATTTAATTGAATAATTCACAGGGAGCCACTACAACATTTCTAATGGAGGAGTATGCCATCACTAGGTTCCTGCCAGGATCAGGTGGCACAGGTCAGTATGAAGATTAAAAATAGAAAAAATTTGGTTGGCTAATCCAATTAAAGGGCTACTTAAGATTAGGTGAAGATATTAAAGGGAGTTATGTGACAAAATCTAGTAGTCCCCTGTTGTCGATAGGGGTTATATTCCAAGCCCCCAGTGGATGCCTGAAACCGTGGATGGTACCAAACCCTACGAGTGTTTTTACTGTTTTTTTTCTATACATACACACACCTATCATAAAGTTTAATTTATAAATGAAGCACAGTAGAGATCAACAACAATAAAGTACAGCAATTATAACTACTCATATACACTGTAATAAAAGTTATGTGAATGTGGTCACTCATTTCAAGGGATCCCTTGCCGAAGTCTATACAGGCCCAGTGCTTTCTGGTGCAGCATGTTGCTGTCAGAACATGTTTCTGTTCATGGATTCCACCCACAAACGTAAAGCCACTTCAATCCTACCTAAGCCCTTCTCACACACTGGGGCCACAACTTTGCTCTTTGAGGTGCAACAGCAAAACTAGCAGATTTCTTTTCTCTTTTTCACAATTATATAGACAAAAGATTCTTACTGTAGGTCCTAGCAACCGCAGCATACAATGTTTTTCTCTGCTTATTAAGTCAAGAACTTTTACCTTTTCACTTAAAGGAGGTATTTTATGGCTTCTCTTTGGCACATCTGAATTGCCAGCACCATTATTCTTGTGTTTTGTGGTCGTTGTTAACTAAAATAAGGGCTACCTGACCATAAGCCCTGCGATGCCACAGCAATGAATCTGATACCTGAGACGGCTGCTAAGTGATAAGCGCAGGGCTCGTACACAGCGTGGAGATGCTGGGGTAAGGGATGGTTCACCTCCCGAGCCGGACGGAAGGGGATGGCTTGAGATCTCATCACACTACTCAGGACTGCACAACTTAAAACATGAATTGTTTATTTCCGGAATTCTCCACTTAATATTTTCGGACTACAGTTGACCACAGGTAACTGAAACTGCAGAAAGTGAAACCATGAGCAAGGAGGGACAACTACACACTTCTCTTGTTTGGAGAAAAATGGTTAGAACCTAAATAGTTTGGAAAATGCAACTGGAATAGTGAGAAAAGGAAAGGGCGTTCAGTTTAAATAAACAGAGCTTAAAGCTCTTGCAACTCCCAGACAAGATTGAAGTAAAAAGCGGAGCATAAGAAGTAAAAAGCAGAGCATAAGAAACGGTCAGGGGAAGCACTGATTCAACCTAATATTAAATATTTAACATTCAATACTTTTTTTCCTATGGCTGAATAATTGTAGGTATGAGTACAAAGCTACTTAGAACTCAAGAAGCATAAGTAAACACTAGCACTACAACGACAATCTCTCCTGGTATTCACAACAAAACCCTGGCTGCAAATAAGCTAAGTGATGGAATTAAAATCGCATTGACAGGCAACAGGGTAATTTTAGCATGTTTCGTTATTAAATAATCACAAAACCGAATAAATAGCTCAACTTATTTGTATGAGTTACATTTATTGTATAAATAGTATTATAACTCCATTAAAATAAATTAAAAATAAAGCACATCTATAATTTCAGCATTAGTTATTTTTATTTCTCTGGGTTCTCAACTTCTTTGTCCATATTCTTTTTTTTTAATATTTTTATTGGGGAATTGGGGGGATGGGAACAGTGCTGGGGAATTGGGGGAAGGGGAACAGAGAGTTGCTGTCATTTTTGTTCTTCAGTCTAGTTGTGTAGGACGTTGCTTCACTGGCCCAAGTTGGCACCATCATTGCACTCTTCCCAGGTGAGGCAGATCAGTCGCCAGCTTCTGGACGGCCGCTCACTGCGGCTGCTGGCCACTCACGCTGGCTGCTGGCTACACATGGTAGCCCATGGCAACCCACTGCAGCAGGGGCTGCAGCCCATGCCGTCGCCGGAAATTCACAGCAGCCCAGCTCCAGGTTGAGCTGTTGTTCAGCATCTTAGCTGTGGAGGGCAGTGTCACTGGCCCTCATATGTGGGATCCAAACCGGGGCCCTCTGGCGTCCCAAGCCAGTTCTTAATCATCGCGCCACTCGGCTGGCCCTTGTCCATATTCTTATATGTGCATATTTAGCACAGTCAAAATTACAGTGCCTATACCATTTTATATTCTATTTTTCACACGTTTTTCATGTTGTGGGTTATATATTTATATTTTAAGTTTCTGAATCATATACTATCAATTAAAAATCATCAAAAAACAGAATTAGAGATTTTGTTATTAGAGTTAATACTGTGATGAGCATCAGGCTGCATATAACAAGCCTGTACTCTGTCATGTTAATTGATTTCAGACTTTATTTTTTTGGTATCTTTCTTGCTAGGCTGTTAACTCCTGCCGGGAAGACATCTTGCTTTATTCCCCATCACATCTGCTGTAACGTGCACTTATTATGCCCCTAATAAATATTTGTATAATGTGTTTTTTTCTTTTTCATCGTTCACTAGAATACAGAGGGCAATGAAGAATATATACTGAATGATAGGGAAATAAATGTTTTTATGGGTAGTAGAGCAGGGTCAAGATGTGGTAATTTAATTTACTACACTCAGAGTGAGTCAGAAAACATTTATTCAGCAGCGACTATGTGACAACATTATGCTAGGTGCTAGAAATTAAAAAAAAATAAAATAAAAGCTGACTTTAAAGAACACATAAACCAGTTAATAATTACTCTTATTTTCCTTCTTCTTTCCTAACAGTCACTGATACCATTCTGGAGGCTTACTGCTTTCTCATGAGTTAAGCCCAGTGCATCCCATGTATATTTGGCACAATGCATACCCTGCCACATCCTGCCATACCCAAAGAATGGGATGTGAAACAAGGTAAGTCAATTGGACACTCCCTCCCTAGAATTTGAATATTGAACAGAGTATGGAGTGTCTACAAACCGCTGTGTACACTCATTCCAGTAGGAGGCGCCGCCCAGATTTTCCAGCCTCCTAGGTTTCTGGGACAGTCTTTGTTCCAATCCAAACCGAGGCTTGTTTCTCCCGTCCTCTCCTTGATACTGTAAAATCCTGATATTCTGTCAGTTAAACCCTTTGGTTTAACTAGTCCAGAATCAATGCTTTTGCTTGTCACCAAAGATGCCTGTTGATAAAAGGTAATCAAACCAGTAAGCCCAAAATGAGAAAAACAATTATATAATCATGTTACCACCTATAGCAGTAATCATGTTATACATATGATTTTATGTTAAAAGATGAAATAACTTCAGTGCTCTTTTATAAAAGTTGAGTTAGGCATGCTTGGCTTTGGGCTGCATTGTAGCAACACTTATTTGAAACTCGGTTTATCTGAATAGAGATTTCTGCGTTCTCCTGGAGAGAGGTAGGTCAGAGATGAGAGTATACTCTTTTCGGTAATTTAGTAACATTTTAGACTCATTCCCTGAACTATGAATGTATTCTAGGACCCAAAGTCAAAACTATACATTTAAATGTTTCCTTAGTAGAATATCTCAAGATTTCACCTGAATTTTCTGCTGAAAAAGCCCAAAGCCAAGCATTTAAAATCTGCCTGAGAAAATGTAGACACCCGTGCATACTTCACCTCTGCTACTATAATCATCGCCATTCCTACTGTGGCAGAAGTTTACACTGGGAAACCACAAGAGGGAAGCCTAACTCAGCTCGCAGAGTGACACAGCTGTCTAACCAAGATGGATGGTCCATTTAAAAATATTTACTAATTTAACATATATCAAAATAAATATTATTTTAATTAACATGCCGTGTTTGCTTATTCATTGTATTTTCTCCTATAAACATTGTGCATTTCAATAAATTAATCTAGCTTTTAATGGAGGATGAAAAGGAAGGAAAGTGTCTATAGCATATAGTGTCTTTGTCAGTTTCATTTTAAAATATATTTTTAATTTTTTTCATGCTGAGATGAAGGTCCTTGCTAACCACGCAGAGGATTAAGAGGTCTGAATTAATGATGCTGGTGCACAGAGTTGGCAGGTGTGAGGGAATGACACTGTAACTTCCCTTCATCAATTAAGGCTTCCCATTAAGCAACTGGCATGCCTAACTTAACTTTTATAAAAGAGCACTGAAGTTATTTCATCTTTTAACATAAAATCATATGTATAACATGATTACTGCTATAGGTGGTAACATGATTATATAATTGAAATTTGCTAAGACAGTAGAACTTAAATATTCTCACCAAAAAAGATAAATATGTGAGGTTATGGATATGTCAATTAACTAGATAATGGGGACTCTTCAACATTGTATACATATATCAAATCACCCCATTGTACACTTAAAATATCTTACAATTTTATTTATTAATTATACCTCAGTAAAGCCAGGGGGAAAGCCATATATGACTTCAAACAATGAGAAATAATTATTTACCACTTCTCTATTCTTATACTTACCCACAGCATGAGAAACAAAGGTAAAAAGTTCAATTTCTTTAAATTCTGAAAGATGTTTATTGATGAAAGAGTGACTTGTGATCAGACAAAAATGAGCATAATCTTCAAAATAGGTGTCTTCTGAAAATGGGATGGCGATTTCTGAAAATAAGTTTTATTTCCTCTGATACAGTAATACCAGACTGAGATACCACTGACCTTGGGGAAAGAGAATGAGTTTTGGAGTCAGAAAAAATTTGTATTCTGACCCTGGCTTAGCAACTAAAAGCAATGGGATCGCAGCCAAACTGTGCAGTTAGTTCCTCAGTCTTGTTTTCTTCACCTATCAAACGGGGGATAGAAAAACTGCAGGGTTTTTCTTACAAATGAAAAAAAAATGAGCATTAAACACTGACATCTGGTAGACACTGCATTGTAGCAACACTTATTTGAAACTCGGTTTATCTGAATAGAGATTTCTGCATTCTCCTGGAGAGAGGTAGGTCAGGGACGAGAGTATACTCTTTTCGGTAATTTAGTAACATTTTAGACTCATTCCCTGAACTATGAATGTATTCTAGGACCCAAAGTCAAAACTATACATTTAAATGTTTCCTTAGTAGAATATCTCAAGATTTCACCTGAATTTTCTGCTGAAAAAGCCCAAAGCCAAGCATTTAAAATCTGCCTGAGAAACCATATTAAGTATTCTAAAAGTTTCATTTAAATAAAATGTTTCATAAACTGATCAAACTAAGACCCATAGTAGGGTGTTTGTCAAATCCAAATTCTCAGGAAAAATGATGTGTTGGCACCTTTCTGTGTCCTGTTCTAGAATACACAGCATGCAAATTTCACATTATGTTGCTCTAATTGTACCTGCTTTTTCAATACTTTATTTTTCTATAAAATAAAGAAAATGTAATAAACGACATCTGAAATTGTTTATAAGGGAGTGTCCACCTTAAAAAATGAAATAGCCAGTTACCGTACTAGGAAAATGAGTTTATTTGGCAATAGCAAAGAATTGCAATTCTGGACAAGCAGGCTATGATGAACCACAGGCAAATCCAAAGAGCCAAAAGGAAAGCTGGCTTTTCTAGGGTTTTAGGAGGGAACTGGGGAGAGTTGCTTTGAATTAGTTTCAAAGGTGGAAAAAAAAGTTCATACTAGGAATGACTGAAAAAAAATGCTGTATTAACTTTGACTGAAGTATTTATTGTTGAAATGTTTTTTTTTTATTCCATGATGATATAGCTCTTCATTTGGATCAATTTTTAAATATTAAAATCTAATATGTTGAGATTTTAAAAAAATGCATTGCATTCAGTTAACCATGGGTTTCTCATATATATATTTAAAGTTAAGAAAAAGAAAATAAGGTTTTCTTTAAAATCACGTGGGTCACTCTAATGTCTAGTAATATTGTGATCCCTTTCCACATATATCTAAAAAGAAATAAAATCCCACAAAGGTTTAATTAACACTTCTGTGCCTTTTTGAAGTCCTTGAATAAAGGTACTACCAGAGTATAAATAATTATAATTAATATTCTTAAAAATGTAGATTTTATTTGTTTTTCAAAAGTTAGGGATCTAAGATTTGAGAATGTGTGATGCTACACATCAGGAGGGCTGGTATTATTAGGCACAAAGAGATAGTTCAAGTAAAATTGGTGACATTCACCCTGAATTTAAGTATTAATGGAATTTACAAAAAATCATAAAAGTCACAAATATTTTTTTGTGCTGAGGGTCAAATTAAATGACAATGTGACAGGGCTCTATTTGATTTACATTGGAATAAGAACAAGTGGATAGGGAAAGGGGATACTAACCATTTGGAATTATACTCCCTTTAAGCAAATTAAATTAAATTAACACAGTGGTTATAATGAAACATTATTAAATAGCAATTTTCCCCCATTGATTCTGGATGATTATGTGAAAACAAAGCATTATAGCTTTATGTATTTTTTTAAAATTATATTTGTATTTTAACAAACATTTATTGAAAGTTCTTAACACTGTGCAAGATACTGGGAAGGTTACATATATTCTGATAAAACTTCACTACTTTACTTTTTCCTGAAGGAGCGAGGAGATTGTCCTGTAACAACTGTAGCAATTTTAGCTAAAAGTGGCTACGGATTTATGATATATTCTTTATGTGCCATAATTTTAAAGTCCAAAAACCTGTATATGATTTAATACAGAATTCAGCTTGGTTCTTTAAAAAAAAAAAGACAATATAAAAACAACTATTTCTCTCTCTCGTAAAAAAATCATAATTCCCTTCTTTCCTAATGTAGACAAGGAAGGCATTTTTGAGAATTAGTTCATCATTCCAGAATTTGGAACCAGGTAGTCTGAATTGAAACCCAAGCTTCGATATTGGGTTGGTTTTATGATATTCAGCAAGATACTTCTTCTCTGTGTTTTAGTATTCTCATTTGTAAAATGAGGATAATAATAGAACATATTATTATAAGTATTAAATCAGTTCATTCATGAAAAGTGATTGGAATAGTACTTTCTGCATTGTGAATTTCTAGCAAATAATTATTTAAATTAATATTTATCTATTACTGGGTTTTAAGTAAAGGGTAAAAACGTGTTTTCTGTGCTACTTGGTGAAATACCTAGACATTTAGTTAGATGACATGTTTAAAGAGATTTGGGAAACAAGCAAACATAAGTAATAAGAAATGTCATGCAATAGGAGTTCAATTTTAAACCCATAAAGTTGAGTTCGTATTAAAAAGAAATGCTGACTGCATAATGTAAAACTCACGGAGAATCTCCCTCAGGCTGTCAGGACGGCACAGCAACAACAGATCCTGGACAATTAAATCTGGTAATTGAGGAGGAGCACGCTCTATGAAAACGGATTTATAATGAACTTGCTCTGCAAGCAGATGTCATCTAGGAATTAATTTATTCTGTTTTGGACACTCCAAGATGAGAGAACAAAATGAATTCAGGTCCCTAAGTATCGAAATCATTAACTTGTATTTAGGTGTGAATGGGGTGTTACCCTTTTGGGTTAAGTGGAACTAAAAGAAGGAAATTATAAGCTAGAAGGGTGGACTGGGGCCAGATCATAATGAGCCATATATAGACTTGATGTGGTAGTTGCTGAGCATGATGGTGAGTTCTGGACTGAGGAATGGTGTAATAGAGATCAGTGATTTAGACAGTGGAAGTCAGCCATGGGCCCAAAGTGACTGGAAGGAAGCAAGCGATCAGGCGAAAGAAGAGGAAATCAGAGGCTATGGAAATAGGCCAAGATATTGATGCTCAAGACCTGATCTAAGGCTGTGAAAACTGAAATTGAAAACAAAATCATAAATGTAACAGAAATGTACAGGACCATGGATAAGCAAATACATCCTCCCTTAGAAGACTGCCTAATTCTTAATTCTTTTTGAGACATCTAAGAAGTTCTAATTCTTCCAGGAAATCTTACAGCTTTTTATATATTCTAGAACTTGGGGAGGTGGCGCAGGCAGTTCCTGGAGGTAAACACATGAAAGTGTGGGGATCCCCTTAGACTGCCCCCCGCCCCAGGAGGTTTAGACTCTCAGACTAAGCCACACTCAGCCTCCAGCAGTTTCTCCAAGTTCCTGTGGAAGTGCTCCTCTCGGTTGCCCGCTGCAGAAGTTTATGCTTCAGGAAACAGGTTTGGACTCTCTGTATATACTATCTCACCAGTTTTCAGGGTGGAATTCTGTCCTATGACCTCAACAGTTAGAGAGATCTAAAAAAATTTTAGTTTGTTCATCATTTTTGTTGTGAAGGTGGGAGACAAGACTTCTTTACATGTTGGGACAGAAACCTGAAGTCCTGGCATCTGATTGAGTTCAGTGTGCTTACTGTACTGTCATACAAATCATTTCTCCCTTTCTCACAGGTGCTAAATAATGTCCTAGTAGCCTGGTAACAGTTAAGAGTGACCTTCCAAACGAGGGCCTCTGGTGGTGGAAGCTGTGTTGGGAGGGGAGGCCCTGGCTGGCCAGCAGGTCCCTGTGGAGTCTGTGGTAGTCTTCTCATCCTAGGAAGCAAGAAAAGTTCTGTGCAGACACTGACCTTTATTGCTCAATATGTATGATGATAACGAGTAAGTGGCTGGGGATGATTTGTCTTCACATTTTGCACGTATTTCTTGCCCAGAGTGAAATCAAGACTGTATTTTTAAGGTTTGTAGGCATGGTACTTTTGTTTCTGAAACAAAAAAAAGGAGCCTTCCTATCGCCTGCTGCAAATCTGGCATGATGATTAGAATTTTACATATGAAAAAACACTACTCGAAGGTTTTACATGGGTGAGCTCTGATTTAGGCAATGAGGCAAGATGTACTAATGCAGATGATCCCTTAGCCCATCTCGCCTGCCCAGCTGCCACTATTACGAACACTTCAAAATGCTGATAAAATACAACCAAAAATATAAATCTGAGCTCAAGTGAAAGTGAAATTATAGACACCAAAATATTGAGGGACATAAAGCGACAAGGGAAAACTCATGAGTTTGGCAGCAATTTGGATGGCTTGTTAACATCCATTCATTCAGGGAGGGAAGCTGTGGCATTGAGGTATGAGAGACATGGGGGAGGGTCTTCGTTCCCGGGACCAAGTCCCCTGCACAAGTTAGGACAAAGATATGCCCCATCATAGCATCCACTGCATCAGTGAGGCCAGACGACTATTTTCTATGTTTGATAATATAATGTACCAACCCAATTGTAGCCCTGCTTTATATGTACCAGGGGTCAACTTCTTAAAACACCCTTAATCATATCCTTTTTATAAATCCCCCATTTAAATGATTAGATTCTTGAGGGTTGAAACCATGACATATGAGTAGGTCATTCCCAGTCCCTGGTACTATGTTTTCTAATCATATTTGGCACATCGAAAAAAAACCATGTAAAGTATCTCTAAAAGCAGCAGTATTGGAAGTAGTTACTATCAGCACTAGGCATGCATTAGAAATTGGACAGACATGCTCTCACTTCTCAGTGATTTGCCTTCTCAAGTTGTCTCAGACAGGGTAAGCGCCTACAAAAAGATGAATGGACTGGTGGTGAAACATGGTAGCAAGAATGCTAAACAGAAATTAATATCACATAGAAATTGATTGTTTTTTTTTAAATTAATCATCTTGTGTTTGTTACCCTTATAAACATAGAACAAGCTTATACAATCTATCTCTATTGTTCAACACTGTATAATCAGCACCTACCTCAGATTCTGATATTATACATACGAGTAGGACTAACCATATCGTTTTCTCAATGAATGATTTAACACACATGAACTATGTATTCTTTCTCTTTATGGCAGTGGAAGAAAATGATAAGCTATTCCATTGGAAAAGAAGCACAAAATGAAATGTACTGAATGACTGTTTCTATGGGCATCATGTTGGCAGGCCTCTCCCTTCCTCTCGCAACCAGCCAGAAAGTCTCAGATTGCTGTGTTAGGAGTGAAATCAGCCAGCTGGCACTGAGCAATTTAAACACATTCTCTCTTTTGCATATTGATGTGGGATAATGGGGACAGAGTCAATGTGATAGGGTCAAGCGTGTCTTGGGCTGGATCCAAAGCTTATGTGGCTTTGCAGTGCAGAGACACTCGATGCTCAGAGCAGGCGGAGAGCCGCAATGCTTGCTGTCTTGTTGTCCAAGGGCCACATATTCTGTTTATTCAGATCTCGGCTCTTCTTACCGCTTCACGTATCAAAAAGTTAGATCAATAAGTCTTTAAGGCATAGCTCTCCTTAATTGATCTATCAGAATTAAGAATGAAAATGAACAACTAAGGTATCACAGCACACAGATGCTGAAAAGAACCAGCATGCACTGCTCAGGTATGTCTAACCCAGGCCGACGGCAGGGTCTGAACCTCCATTATACTACATAGCATTAATAGATAACCATTTTGTACTGCTTGCTATAACAGGTCACTGTTCACCTTGAAGTTTACTATAACCAAATGTCACTTGATGATATACAGGTGCTGTAAATTTCATGCAATAGAATTTACAACTCTTTCCAATGGCAGTCTTACCTTTTGACCTGCCTCCATCTCCCCACATCCAATCAACAAATCCTTCCACCCTGGTTTGCAATTAATAATAAAATAAAATGCAAGCTCTTTCCACGAAAGATCTATATAATCAGACCCCAACTACTTCTCTCACATTATTTTTCACTTACCCACCATGTCCAGACCCCATTATCCTTTTTATCTTTTTTTTTTTTAATGTTTCTCAAATCCAGCTATTTCATTTCTACTTCAGGGCTTCTGGTCCCCTGCCTAGAATACTCTTCCTGCAGTAATTCACATAGCTGTTTCCCACTAAGCATTTACATCTCATTTTAAATATCATCTTCTTGGTGATACATACTTGATCACCCTGGCATGCTGTTGTCCAGTCTATGAGACATCATCTATCGCATTTCCTTAGCTAATATCTTCAAGAACTCACCACTATTCTGCATTATCAAAACTATTTATTTATGTTTTTATTGTACAACTTCCTCCCTTAGGATGTAATTTATATTTGAGGGCATGTACTTTCTTGTGGCATATTTTCTCTACTTTCAACAGTAACTGGTAGAGAGAAGGCACTCAGTAGATTAAAAGTAAATGTACTGATATTGTTTTAAATCAGATGCTTATGAATAATTTTTTATGTCATTATGTTTTTTAAATATTATGAGCAAAATTTCAATTCAAAGTAGAATAAAGCTGTGCAGTTTTCCTGCAGAACATGTTTACCTTATAAGCTATTATAATGTATATAGTAAATATTATAAGCAAATTTTAAACTTACATTAAATTCCCTTGGGCTGCAGACATACATATCTTAAAAGATATTATGTGAAAAATACTTCAAGAACCATTGTGGTAGCTAAAAGAGAAATCTCAGAATGGTACATTTTAGTTTAGGAGAGATAATAGCTTATTTATTTTTTTGAGTCACAGCAGAAAATGCAATTTGTCTGGGGATAAAGTAAGTCATCCATGATCCCAGCTCTTAGCTTTCTACCAAATGGAACTACGCACATGACAGAATTTATTTATTCCTTTAACTCCTTACTTGAAGGTACAAAGTCCCCACAATGATCAGCCACTGGCCATGGAACAATCATGGGTGATAGCGATCAGAAAACGTGAACCTTACTTTATCTATTATTTAGAGAGTTGTACGAACACTGCAAAGTCATTTAACATTATGGTTCTGTATTTGTATAAGATCTGTTTGGGCCTTCCCAGATTTAATCAGGAGTAATCATATGTGTATTGCTGTTCATTTATTAATTCCTATGTTCATTTATATATTCAATAATAAAATTGTTTCTAGCTGTTCTGTTAGATAATGGCTGTTGCAGAAAGAGTTATAATTTTTATAACTCTTAGGTCCTATGAGTCTATGAAAGGTACTTTACTTCTCTATGTTTTAGGTTCATTAACTGTGCGGACCCCAGGAAGAAAATAACTAATGTGAACCCGAAGAAGGAATTTATGTATTGAGGTGGACTTGGACTCCCTATGATTAATTGGACCTAAATTCAAAATCAGAGTCTACTGCCTGTTACTGACTGGGGCCTCTTAAGTGCTCTGTGTGCAGGGGGAGTGGGGGGCACAGCTGAGCTTTCAGTTTCTCACCCTATGCCTTGCCTGTTTACACTGAGTCAGCCACGATAGGAAGTTCCGCGTCCCTCATTGCCATGCTATTACCAACCAATCAGAACTATATACAGTATACCTTTATTTGCATTTTTAGTGACCAATCCAGACTGTACAATTTGGAAACCTCATTTGTATGAAACAGACTTATATGGACACTATGGGTAGGAAGTTTTCTATAAAAAAAGGCCCCTCTTTTGTCTTTGTCAAGTACACGTTTGATTTCTACCAGAGGCTGCGCATCTCCAGTTTGCCAAATGTATCTGAATAAAGTCTCCTTGTTTTTTCTCCAGTGCCTCTTGTCAGATTTGTTTACAGCTATAAAATGATTACATCAAAGTATATCTTTCCTGAAAGTTGTTATGTGAGTTAAATGTGATGCGGTTTTTTAAAAAGTATAAAGTTCCAGAAAAATGCAATACATACTGATAGCTTAGATGACTGAGTAAGCAAGATTTCCATAACAATAAAGATGTTTTTACTCTTCTAGTAGCTTAGGCAAACTATAATTCATAAGGTATCGTCCAATAAATAACTGAATATGGAAGGAACACAAGGATGATTCTGTAACCTAGAGGTTATAATTACTGATATCAGGAAAGTCGGTGATACTTCAGATACATGTTATGAAGTATTCTGGAATGTTAAAATATGTTCATAATGTTTTGATTTATTTACAATATTTAAAGTGCAGGTATAACAGTCATAGAAGGTATATAGCTAAAATGCATAAAAAATCATATATATATAATACAGAAAGGTGAGCTGCTATTTTATTAAACTGTGGTTTCTGCCCATTTTGAAATGAGCAGAGAATTTCTTCCTGGATTTATGACTGAAGTTTATGAGCCCGGTAGGCAGCTCACAGGAGCTTTTTTGGACTCTAACACCCAAAAGGAATGGAAGGTCCAAAGTTAAGGGTATGATTCTGTTCATGAGTAATGATAACTACAGGTTTACTGGGCACTTTCCATTGTTCTAGGTGCTTTACATTTACTACATCATCTACGTTTTGCATCAGACTTATGAAGTAGGTTCCGGGATCATCTCCATTTTACACTGAAGCATTAGAATGTTTAAGATGTGCACACAGGTCATTCAGTGGAAATGCTAAAGATAGGAATGAGAAGGAACTGGGAGAAGAAAGTCCAGGTGGGGAAGAAGGAGAAAAACTCCACGTTAAGGATGATCAAGTCAAGGATAAATTTTCCTTTATCCAAACTGCTCTTCCCTTTTCCAGGCTAAATATAATTCTTCAAAGCTGGCTGAAGTCTGCTGTATGAATAAAGTCCTTCTCAACTAGGTCATCACACATTTAATTTCCTTGCAGCGCAGTACTGGCCTGGAGGCTCAGCACTTAGTCATTCCCTTATTTTCTAATATATACCAATTTTTTGTGCCCAGATTATAAGACATTTGAATCCTAGGATATGGCATATATATATATATATATATATATATATATATATATATATATTTTATATATATAGTTTATATATATAGTTTATATATAGTTTAATGTTAACATGCTATACATATTCTTCAACAATTTTTTCTCAATATTACCTATTTGAGATTTTTTTTTAGTGTTTGCATGTATACCTATATATACACATCTGTATGTATATGTTTCATTCGTGTTAGTTTCTGTATACAATTTCATTATGTAAGAAAACAAAATATGCAAATTCACTTATTTGTTTTCTAACTGAAAGATATTTAAGTGACTTTCCAGTTTTTCTTATTTTAAACATTGCAGCAATTAGTATCCTTGTGCAGTTGTCTTGGCATATATAAAAAAGTGCAAAAAAATTTTTTTCTTTTGACCTTGGTCTCCAGAGTGGTCATGACAATTAAGAGTGTATGTAGCTCCTGTTCCCTAGTATCTTGACCAGAATTTGATAGCATCAAACTTTATAATTTTTGCTAATAATTTGCCACTTTTGCCAATCATTTTTGCCAATTGTTTGGATTCATATTTTTCAGGTTCCTACTGGAGTTGAACATATTTTTTATAATACTTAATTGGAACTTTTATAGGATTAATTTCATGAATTAGTACACTCCTTGGTGACTTTTACAAAACAATCACAAAATGTTACAACCACCCAGAAGAAAAAACAGAACATAACAAACACCACAAAGGCTTTCTGTTTCGTGTCCCCTTCCAGTGCCTACCTGCCATAAAAGGTAACCACTATCTTGATATATAATTTAACAGATTGGTTTGTCTATTTCACGACATAATACATTAAATTATTCAGTATTTACTCTTTTCCATCTACTATATTTTGGTAAATATTACAATTTGGAGACTTTTCCATGTCTTTCTCTGTAGTCATGATTTGTTTATTTTAATTGCTGTGTATTTTATTTATGTTAATAAGTTCTTTATGCATTTCATTTTACATGGATATTTGAGTTGTGTAGAGCTTTTGTTATTAATAATGTAATTGTTAATAATACTGCTCTCTATATATTTACAATTGTATTTTTAGTTTGCATATGCACACAGTTCTGTTTACATGTATATATATTTATGAATATACATTTAGGAGTGGAATCTATCTACATGTATATATCTATACACATATACACACTTAGGAGTGGAATCACTGAGCAATGAATTATGCTTATGTTCAGCTTAAATAGACATGATCAAACAATTTCCCAAAGTAGTTTATCTAGTTCCAGTGTACTGAATTTATAGATGAATGGGTGAAAATGTATATCTTTATAAAATTTAATCTCCCTTTTCATGAATTTGGACCTCATCATATTTATTAAGGTCTTCTTTATACTCTTTCAATATTGTTGCGTTGTTTTTACACTTTGAATATTGTTCAATACTTCTCTCTGAAGGACTCACACATCTTATAATAGTTTCATTGCCATCCTCATTAGTATCTTTGGTTGACCTATGATATTTTCTATTTTGTTTTTTCCACTAGGTTTTTATTTCTTTGAATTTTGTTTGATGCTTTTTAAATTTCACGAATTTGGACTTTGTAAATATTTTCCCTTTCATTTTGGGATAAATATAAAATATTTGGAAGTAATGGGTGTCTGAGAGCTAAATGTCATCCACAACTTTAGTGTCTTCCTGAGCAACATAAGAAACCAGAAATGTTTTAACTAACACAGCCCCATCATCTTCTCTTTAACCACTGCTTAACTGTTTAATGAAGGATAATGCACATATAAAGGCACGCATTGCAGAGATGTGCAGATTGATACATCACCCAGACTTAACATATGCATGACTATCACCAGATTAAGAAAAGAACACTACCCATGAACCAGAAAGTCTCTCTTTGCTCCCTTTTAAATAAAGATAATAGAGAGTGTCAGACAGAAGACTGTAAAGATATATAAAGAGGAGACCACAAAGGGATTCAAATGGCAGTTTAAACATTGTTACTTAGTAAATATTAGGAAGCTTTCCATGCTTTCTAATCTGATAAATCTTAAGACTGGAGTTAAGAAATTGAGAAATGCTGGGTGTGAGATGTTTTAATCGAGGAAGCAAAGCAAATGACAAGGAACTATCTGGCACAGAGATCCCAGTGCTGGAGTTTACAGAGTTCAGTGAGCAATGTAGTATTGGTGTAGATGAGGGAGCATATAGGTGAGGGAGATGTGCTAAGAAAATAATGACCATTATAAAGACTTGCGGAATTGAGACTATAATCTTGGGCTTGAAACTTAAGGTGCAACTGTGTTCAGGTGCAGGTAACCAGCTTTCACTTAGAAATGAATGCCTGGGATTCAGAAATAAAGATGGGTTATCTGATGGAAAGTGAATTAATATGTTATGAAGAGCACAGCAGAAGCTATGTGTGAGCACACAGAAGCTATATGTATGAAAGTGGTCAGCAAAGAAGAAGGTACAGAGAAAATCAGAGCAGAGAACACTGTAAACTTCACCAGTTGTGCACAAGAGAGTAGGATGAAGAGTGAGTGAATAAACAGCAGACACATAAATGGATCACAGTGAGCTATCCCGGATGATAAGAAACAAAAGAATGTCCATGAAACAGTTGGGTCCACACTAGAGAGGTAACAGGGAATTCCAGGAGAACTAAGTGAGAAAGAAGCCATGTAACTTGTCTTCTTAATTTATAATTCCCTTTTATCTTTCTGCCTTTGTCTACATCTAAATTATTTTTAAATTGTCACTTCCCCTGTCAAAGTTTGGTTATGGTTGAAATAACTGATGCCAACATGAGAAATATGCTTT
>NW_017732665.1:256952-258112 GCF_001890085.2 Hipposideros armiger
AAAAAAAAAACATGCCTGATGAATAAAGTTGAAGAACACTTCCTAGCCAATTTCAAATTGTACTATAAATCTACCATAAATGAGACAGCATGGGTATTGGTGAAAGTATAGGCTTATAGATCAATGTAATAGAATACAGAACCCAGAAATGGGGCTACATAAATATAGTCAGCTGATGATTAAAAAAGGAGCAACACGAGCCAATGGAGAATGAATGAATAATCTTTTCAGCAAGTGATCCTGGAACAATTAGACATTTACAGGAAGAAAATTCAACCTAGGAATATTCTTTACACCTTTTACAAATATTAACTCAAAATAGGTCATAGAGCTACGTGAAAAATAAAAAAAATGAAAAGAAATCTGGAAGAAAAAATAGGAAAGTCTCTCTGTGGCCTTGAGTTTGATGATAAATTTTTAGATAAAACAGCAAAAACACTATCCATCTAAAAATTTAAATAGTACTCTGTATTAGATGAATAAATCTTAAATGCATATTGCTAGGTGAAAGAAATTAGTCTGAAAAGGCTACATATTATATGATTCCAATTATATTAAATTCGATAAAAGACAAAATTAGAGATGGTAGAAAGATCAGTGTCTCCTAAGGGTTCAGCGGGCAAGGGGCAGAGTTGAACAGGTGAAGCACAGAGGGACATTTAAGGTGAAAGTATTCTGTTATAATTATACTGTAATGGGGAGATAAATGACACTTTTTATCAAAACTCACAGAACTTTAAGCACAAAGAGTGAAACATAATGGATAAAACCTTTTTAAAAATCACTTAAGACATTGGAAAATCATGGCATGGAAGGCCGAATACAAGAAAACATAATCAATCTAGCTGTATTACAAAGGTATGAACCAATGTCACCAAAGGGGTTGAGATGAAAAAGGTTGGACCTAAGTCACTTTGGAAATAAGTGGAGTGTCCATAAGGCTTAAGGCAAATGGAGCTGCACAGAAGCCCTGTGCTCTAGCTGGCAAAGTTGTTTTCCTCAGGGGCAAGATTGAAGAATTATAACAGTGGAATTGAACAATTAAGTAAATGGATGGGAGATGGTCGGAACCAGGTTTCTTATTGTTGGAGTGAGGATTTACAGATAAGCATGAAAAGGAATTTTGAATGATCCAGATAGTAATGAATTAGAGTTGGAAA
>NW_017732666.1:0-20380 GCF_001890085.2 Hipposideros armiger
CACACACACACACACACACACACACACACACGCACGCACGCACGCAGCAGGAATGACGCACACACCTGAAGCAAAATTCAATAAGCCCCCTCCAGAGAGCGGAGCAAGCGTGGCAGAGCGAGATGAAGACAGAAGCGGGGGTGGGGGGTACATCAATAATCGAGTTAAAAAGATGAAATGAAGAAGGGGAGGTGGGACCCTCAGGGAGACAGAGGGGCAGGCTGATGCCAAAGCGCACGTGTGCGCACGCAGACACACACGGCAGATCAGCGAGCGAGGGAGTGGAGGGGGAGGGGGAAACCTGATAAAGAGCCTATGGAGAGAGGGACACATGTGACCCACATGTCCACACAGAAGCAGACACCAATTGTGACCCTTGGGGCAAGAGCCAAATCTGGAGAGAAGGAGAAATGAGGGAAAAAATGAGGCAGAATGAAGGAGGGGAGGAGAGAAGCAGACTGACAGAGCTCTGGACAAATAGTGTGAATGTTCAGACAGACCGATAGATGGAAAAGAACCCACATGCTGCAGACAAATTCTGGGGAGATGTCCTGACACAGGGTGGTGCTCCCAGGGGGAGGTCAGCAAAGAGTGCTTTGAGGAGGATGTGGGCTTCCTGGAGAGTGTTTGTGACCCCGCGCAGCAGAGCTCTAGGCGGGACAGGGAGTGGGGCTGGGCCTGGTCAGCATGGCACCTGTTACCCAGGCACTGGAGGGAGATCACCCAGGGGAGCAGACAGAGCCGTGGGGGCAGGGAGGATGAGGCCCTGGGAGCACAGGCACAGAGAGGTGGGTGAAGCAGAGGAAGCTGCAAAGAACACAGAAAAGAAATGGCCCAAGAGATGGGAGTCAAAGAAGTAAAGGGGGTCCAAACGCCAGGATAGACCTCCAGCCGAAGAGGCCCTGGATGGGCGAGGAAGGTGAAGGGAAATGGGTGTGGTGTCTGGAAGCGTCGTCCAGCCACACTGGTGGGCACAGAGCAACTGCCTTGGGAAGTTGCAGAGGACAATGGATTGAGGAAGAAGTGCATGGACACGCCCAGAGCTGAGAGTCGCTCCCCACCTGTTCAGGGGATGGAAAGTGAGAGGACAAGAGGGAGACAGGAACAAAAGTTCAAGGGACTCGTCAGGTGGGAGGAAGGTGAGCATGTCCAACCGCTGAGAGAGCCCGGAGGAGGAAGAGGGAAGGGGACAGCTGTTGCCAGGGCAACCACATTGCTGGGGAAGATGGAGAAGAGGGGACATCAGAGGGAAAAGCAGTCATAGGTTGGAAGCGGGAGGCAGGTAGAAGGAAAGAGGCTAATCTATGCTTCCAGCCCTGGATTTGGGAAATGGGGGGAACACGGAGCTGGTGGTGGACTTGGTAAGTCTGTGATGCTGATGGGGTCCTCAGTGGGGTGCATGCTTAGCTGCATGGTGCTTCAGCTGAGGGCCCTAGAGTGGACCCAGGGATGTGGGGGAAACCTCTTATTTACATACACAACTACACACACTGTGAGGTTCAGAGTGACATAAAAACATGGAATGCACTTACCCTCATAGTCTCATTACAGATGACTGTTTCCCCACAGACTCAGCTCCACCAGGAAGTGACCTCGGCTATGGGGTCTGTGTCCTTAGCAGAGCATCCAGGAGGTGTTTAGTGTGTGCTGTTGGATGGATGGATGGATACCAGATGGACAGGTGGGTGGAAGAATGAATGGAGTAGTTGGTCCAGGCCTCTGGTTCAGGCATGAGCTGCCAAGGCCTGGGCCATGAAAGAGCTAAGGGGTTGGGCTGGGGTCTTGAATAGCCACTTAGAGGGAGATTCGGCAGGACGGGGAGACAGACGGGCATGGGTGGCAGGAGAGGGAGGGGTCAGAGATGACTCCTGGTTGCTGATCCTCAGGGAGGTGGTGATTCAGTGCTAGCGAGACCAGGAAGTATTTGGTTGACCTTGGGAGGTGATCACTCCATGGGGTGGGGGGGGTGAAGATGACTTGAGATACTCTAGGTCTGTGTGTTTCATGTCTGAGGCTGAGGTTGTGTCAACCAAAAGAGCGGGGCCAGGACAGGGAACAGGGGCCTGACGTGAGGGCGGGGGAAGGAGGTGGTAAAGAAGGCCATGGAAGGACAAAGACGGACCACACCTGGGGCTCTGTGAGCACTGCGTGTGCAGATAGGAAGATGAATAGACAGGTGAAGCGTTTACAAGAGTGACCCTGCCCCTGTCCTGGAGAGAGAAACAAGTTTCCGACATGTATGTACACGGACACATACACACGCCAGTACACACAGTGGGACTGACATAAAGTTATAGAAAATGCCTCAGACCCAGAAAGAGGGGCCTGGGGAGATGGGTGGTAACAGTGTGCACACGTGGACCCATATGTCATGGGATCCGGAAAACAGGTCAGGGAGGCCTCCTCCAAAACCATCTGGGCTCAGGGCCGACCAGGGTGGGTGGCAGTGGAAAGGCTAGGAGAGGTGCCATTTCCTCCCCAGCCCCTCTGGGATGAGGGCGCAGGAGGGCAGGAGTTAGGTGGGAACAAAGGGTCCAGGGGGGAAATTTTGTTTCCTTGGGAGAGAGGTGAGTGGTCCTCTGGATGCTGAACGTTGCCTTGGGGAAGGAGAGGAGAAAAAAGACTCTGGGAGAGGTGGTTGAGGGAGGAATCAGCACAACTGGTAGGAAGATTGGAGGTGGGAGCCGAGACACAGGGAGGAGGGCTCTAGGTTCCTTAGCCCAGAGATAAGGCAACAGGGAGCATGACTGAGGGATGGGAAGATGAGGACGCTGGTCCTGCCCTGTCTGCACTGCTAGGGCTGAAGAAGGCACCGTTGATGTGTGAGTCTAGTGCTTCCCCGGGAAGGCCTGGAGTGGACACAGGAATGAGGCCGCCATCTATATCAGGGGGGCGTCTCTGAAGCCCTGGACCTGGATGACGTGGCCCCAGAAAGAGAGCCGGGAGGAGGAGGACACTGCCCTGGGAGCACTGATGTGAGTGTAAGGGGAGGATGAGGAGAGGTCCAGAGAAAAACAAGACCAAGATAAGAAATAGGCAGAGCCCCACCCGCAATCATCCTGTCTCTCTTTCTTTTCTCCTTCCCCTTCCCCCATGTACACACACACACACACACACACACACACACACACACACAGCATAATGCTCAAAGTAATAAAAAGATTTGGGACTCTTCTATTATTGTACCACTGTCTTCTCATGGTGTGTTAACTTACCTGTCTCCTTCCTGGAGGCTGAGGTTCTGTGGGGCCAGCATGGGCTCTGAGGTGGGTCCTCAGCAAAGAGCCCAGTGGATGCTCAGTTAGGTTAGAAGGGTGGCATGGTGGGTGGGTGGGTATGATCTAGGCATCAGGTTCTTATATCTGAACTGAGGCAGGAGTTGAGGGGATGGAAAGGGAGTCTTGACCTACACCTTGGAGGAAGACTTGGCAGGAAGTGACAGGGGCAGATGGGCCATGGAAGCAGGAACAAGAGGAGTCACAGGTGACATGGGGCTCCTGGCCCTGGGTGACGGTGATGCCCACCGTTAATGACAATGGAGACAGAAACACATCTAGCGGGTACAGAAACAGTGCAAAGGGATCACGGTGTGAGGGTTCCCTCAAGCTCAAGTCTGTGGCTGGAGGGAAAAAGACAGGGATCTGGGCTGCAGGGAGCTTGGGGGACGGGGGTGGGGGTGGGGGGATCAACACAGAAGACAGTGGACAAGCAGATCCAGGGAATGTGCGTGGAGAGAGCAGAGAACCTGGGACAGGGCTTTGGGGGCCCGAGGTGTGAGGACAGAAGGAGAAGGAGTAGGGAAAGGAGAGGAGGACAGACATGCTGGATTCATTACGCAGTTTGTGGGTACATAGAAGAATAGGCAGATACACAGGCAAGAAGAATGACAGAGGGAGTAGGAGTCACTCTAGTCACGCCTCAGAAGAAAAGGCGTGACTTACACGTGTCCACACAGGGTGAGATGGAGCAGAGAAAGGACCTGGGCCCTGGCACCCTGTAGCTGGTGAGTGTTTGGGGATGATGGGTGGATGGAGTAACTTACAGAGTAAGAATAAAATCAGATAATGGAAGTAGTTAGAGAAAAACTCATGTGTGAGTCCCCTTTGCCAGTCACCTTCCCAAAAACAGCTTTCCTGTGGGGAAAGGGAGAGGGAATCAAGGTCAGGGGAATCAAAGAGAACTTCAGGGCTTCAGAGCCGAACTCCACAAGCCCCCTGAAAGGAGAGAGCTGCAAGGGAAGGGCGGCCAGCGCAAGCACACGCACGCACGCGCACACATATACACAGCAGGAATGACTCACAGCCTCAGAGCGAAATTCAATAATTCTCCTCTGGAGAGAGGGAAAGAGCAGAGATGAGCAAGACACAGTCAGATACAGAAAAAGAAGAGGGATTATATGTCAATAAGAAAGTTGAAAAGAAGCGGGGGAGGCAGGACACGCAAGCAGACAGATGGGGACAGGCAGAGACCTGGGCACAGGCTCACGTGTGCACACATGCCCCTTGACAGGTGCCTCATCCCACTCAGGGCATGTGAGAGGGGCTCTGTGAGATTTGCTGGGTAGATGGATGGATGTGTGGAGGAGGGTAGGTGGGTGGATGGGTGGATGGATGGATGGATAGATGGATGAAGTAATCCAGAGACTGGAAACAAAATCTGATAAAGGGCCCAGACAGAGAAAGTTCTGGATGTTTTCTGCTTGCTCTTGCGATTCCCCTGTCCACCCGTCTCTGCTCCAGGGGGCTGACTAACAGGGTGCTTCCTGCCCTCTGGCTTCCAGTTGGGTTTGGCCAATGGGATGTCCTGGCAGGAGACAGGTCGGGGAGGAGAGAGGTACCCGTGGGTCACCTCAGACTGGGTGGTCACAGGGAGGCAACCTTCCTGTGCAACTGTTTGCTTCCAGGTTCTGGTACTTATTGCCATCTCTCATCCTCTAAGTACTAGGGATGGTCACAACCTCACCACAATTAGACCCAGATTTCTGCAAAATTCCTCAGGTTTTTCTCCTCGCACACCTTGCAATATAGTGCCTTTATACATAAGCTGTCCTCAAATGTCCCTCAAGCTGAACATTCCACCTCTTTCCTGTTGGGACCCTGACTAACACAAACACACATGAGAAGAACAGACAACACACATGAGAGCACACACACACACACACACACACACACACACACACACACTGGGACACACAGAGAGCCACGACCAAATTTAGAAAGAACAGAGAGATGAGAAGCTGAGAGGGGGTGAGGAAAAGAAGGAAAGACAGAGTGACTCCAAGACCCAGGAGGCAAAAGGAAGAAGACTCACACAGACAGAGAAAGGGGAAGTAGGGACACAGGTGTCCACAGCAACCTTGTTTCAATGGCAAAAAAAAAGTAGAAATCATCTAAATGTCCATCATCAGAAGAAAGGCTGTATAAACCATGATGTTTCCACCCTCCGGAATACTATGCAGCTGATGAAAGGACTGATGTTCCCCTTTGTGTACTGAGATGGAAAGAGATTTTTAAAAACGTGTTTAGTCAAAAATCTCACTGAGCAGGCCAGCCGAGGGTCTCAGCTGGTTAAGAGCGCGAGCTCTGGGCAACAGGGTCACCAGTGAGCTGCGCCAGAGCTGAGCTGCCGCTGAGCTGGTGATAGCATTTGCTCTTAGCAGCAAGGCTGCCGGTTCGACACCCGTATGGGATGGTGGGCTGCGCCCCCCGCAACTAATATTGAACACGGCACCTTGAACTGAGCAGGCGCGAGCTGACAACGGGCAGCCAGATGGCTCAGTGTGCAACAAGGTTGCCGGTTCGACTCCCGCATGGGATGGTGGACTACACCTCCCCGCAACTAGATTGAAAGAGGCAACTGGACTTGGAGCTGAGCTTGTGCCCTCCACAACCAAGATTGAAGGACAACAACTTGACTTGAAGCTGATGGGTCCTGGAAAAACACCATGTTCCCCTTCCCCAATTCCCCAACACTGTTCCCCTCCCCAATTCCCCAATAAAAATCTTCAAAAAATAAATAAATCCTACTGAGCAATATACAAAGCTCAATGTAATTTTTACGGGGAAAAAAAAACCACACCCTAAGCCAAGGCCTATCAAAAACACTTTATAGTATATACACGCATATATTTTATTTTACATATATATGTATATATGTATTATGGGTGTATGTATATGTGTCTAGTAGGAATGATGCCTGCTAAAGTATTAGCTACGGTTTCCCCAAAGGCAGTGGTTGGAAAAGAGCACGGGAGGAATGTCAAAGGATACCCTTTCGTCTTTATGTGATATTTTGCTTTTTCTACAAAGATGATGTGTTCATGTGTCACTTATGTAATTAAATAGTAATTTTGAAAGGAGAGGAAGCAGCAAGAGAGAAAGAGAACAAGAGAGCTGAAGGAAGAGACCCTCTAGGCAGACACAGTTTCCATCCGTCTGTCTGTCCGTGGTGCCCTCCAGCCACAGTTGTCCAGCCCGTCTGTGGCTGACCCTCTGTGGGCTGAGGCGCAGACATGCAGACCCTGTCCCAAGAAGCTCAAAGAAAGACATCCAAACCCATATGTGCCTGGGTGCTCCTGACACCCCTGGGGGTACTCCCCTCAGGGAAGGGTCAACGGGTGTTTCTGTGAGAAGGACACAGGCCATCTTCTGAATGGACAACGAGAGAGGAACAAGGAGGTCCACAGTGGCCACGCCACGGGGAGCCACCCCTCAGGCCAATGGACGTGGGGTCCCAGCTCCACAGGAAGAGGCTGAGCCATAGACACAATCAGAAGTGGCAAAGGTGTGAATGGTACCCAGGCCCCTGTGGAACTGGCCAGAGGATGCAGGTAGAGCGGGAGGAGGAAGGCAGGGGATGGTCCTGGCCAGCTCTGAGATGCAATAGATCACGGAGCAAGAGAACCCTTTAAGGGAAACAGGAGAGATGGCCCGAGAGCTGGGAGGAAACCCAGGACCCTCATTGACCCTGGGGCTAAAGGAGGAGCAGAAGTCTAGATGGCAGCGCCAGCCCCCAGAGTCAGGGACCCTTATGGACAAGGGGAGGGGAGGAGAGAAAAGACCTGATTCCATTTGGCAAACAGGAAGTCGGTCTGGGGAGGACTCAGTTGCGCACCATGAGGAGCTCGATGTCAGCTGCAGGTGATCACAGAGGAGAAAGTCAGAGCCTACTGCTCCCTCCCAAGCTCTTCTGTGGACTGAAGGAGAGAGCAGACAGGAGGGAGATGGGACTGAAACGTCAATGGAGGGAGGTGACCGTGTTTGTCTCTGAAAAACCCAGGAGAGAGGAACATGGAGTTGCCAAGGCAACCACACTGGCCAGGGGTGATGGAGAGAAGTGAAGGGGGAAGGTGGGGGTGGGATAAGAAGCAGAGTTCGGAGGAAGAATCAGCAAAACTTAAAGGAGGGAAGCAAGAGTGGGAAGGAGGCCTGGATCTCTGTTCCCTGAGATGGGGAAAGGGGAGCATGGGATAAGGTATGGGAACGCGAGGGTTTCCCCCCAGACTTAGTGAGTTTACAGTGCTGGTGGGACATGCAAGTGGAGAGGAAATACATTTAGAGATGTGGGCCTGTGGTGTAAATAAGAGGGCGTGGGCGACACAGGCACAAGTGAAGAGGGTCTCAGGAGCCCCAAATGTGAGGAGCATGGCCCAGGGGGACTTTGTGGGTGAGGGGAGCAGAAAAAAGAGAATGCAGCCTGGGGCACATTGATACTGGAGGGGTGAGGAGGGAGAAAGTCTGGAGAAGTGGGTGACACAGGAAGATCACACACACATGCGCATACACACACACACACACACACGCACGCACACACGCACAACACACCTTACATATGATGCTCAGAGACCACAACTTAGGGAGCTTTTATCACCCCCTTATCTTCTAATGATGTAATAACTGGTCTGTCTTCCCCTGGACTCTGCATTTCTTCAGAACATAGCATGGGATGTTAGGCTCTATACCCTCAACAGAGCACACGGTAGATTCCATTTGCATTTGTTGACTATCTACCAGGTGAGTAGATGGATGGATGGATGGGTGGATGGATGGATGGATGGATGGATGGATGGATGGATGGATGGATAAATGAGTGGGTAGATGGGTGGATGAATGTCATCCAGGTACAAGATTCTGGGTCCTTGCTGAAGCAGGGCTAAGGAATTAGGCAGGGGTTCTGAGCAGTTTATTTGAGGATCACTTGGCAGGAAGTGGGGACAGATGGGTCATGGGTGGTCAGAATGAGAGTCAGAGTTGACTCTGGGCTCCCAGCAGAGGAGTGATGTTCAGTGAGAATAGAAAGAGATGGCCATTTGGATGCAGAGATGGTGTGATGCTCTGGATTTAAGACACCTGAGGAGGGTCCCCATCAATGTTGTTGCAGAGAAGCGCCCATCTCCAGGAACATAGTGGGAAACATACACATGGAGGGCATATAGGCAAGATGGTCCAGAGAACATGTACAGAGTAGAGAGGGTGGGGCACCGGAGAGGACCTGAGGCCCCACCTCGCCATGAGCAGAAGGGGAACCAGAGTTAAGGAAGAACATAAAGAGAGACAGGATGGACAGACAGACCCTGGCCCAGTGCTCTCTTCGCACTCCCTGGATGGAATGGTGGGTGGGTGCATAGGATGACGGACAGGCTGACAGACAGGAAGACAGAGGAAGCAGGACAGAAAATATGGAAGCCAACTTTGATCATGAACACACACACATACACACACACACACACACATGTGCGCACGCGCGCGCACACACACACACACTCACAGAGCAAGAATGACGCACAAACAGCAAAATGCAATAAGGCTCCTCTGAAGAGCAGGAAGAAGTGTGGCTGAAGGAGATGAAGATAGAGGCAACGAGAGAGTGGGGTGGTAGGTCAAAGAAAAGTTTTAAAAGTCCAAGAAGGGGAGTAGGACCCTCAGGGAAGGGGAGGCAACGGTGCATGCGTAGTTCACCACAGACAAAGCCCGGCCCAGGCCCTGGCTCTGAGGAGATGCCCATGAGCCTTTGCAGGTGGGCAGATGATGGGGGCAACCCAGGAAGTGAGAACACAGCCTGAAGAAGGCCCCAGAAAAAGGAAGCCCCCAGAGTGACACAGGGTGCTGATAACTCCCTTGGCGCTGCAGCTCCATCTCCTCCTTATCCTCTCTGCTTTCAGCCCCCAAGAGGCTGAGCTGTGTGGATTAAGGCAATTGCCCCCCAACCTGAGCACCCCCACTTCCAGCTTCTGGCTGGGCTTGGCCAGGATCTGAGGGATGGAGGAGTGAGGTCAGCGTGTTTGACCCCCTGGAGTTCCCCTGCTGTGTCCTGCTCCTCTAGGCAACCCTCTCTACTCGGTTCTGGAAACTTCTCCCAGTGGTAATAACAGTTCACTGCCACTATCCTTGTGTTCCTGCCCCAGCCCTCGCGGCTCCCTACGTCCACACCTCGATACCTTTGTAAACATTCCCCAAATTTCCTTCATTTCAGGAGACATCTGTTTCCTGTTGGGGCCTGACTGAGGCTAGGATGAGAACAGGGGTCAAAGGAGACCTCAGTCGTGTATGTAAAGCCTTAATTTTTATTTTATTTTATTTTATTTTTTACAAATACAGGAAGTCCTCATATCATTTGTGGAATTAAAAATCATTTTCAAAAAGGAGCGATGAAGCGAGAAGGGGAGAAAGAACAAGAGCGTGGAAGAGAAGAGAGTCGCAGACGCCTGTCCAGCCTCCCTCCAGTGCAGGCCCTAAGAGAAGGCAGCCCCAGGCCCCAGGCTTCTGGCCGCCGGACGGGGAGACGGACAGCCGTATGCACATGCTTGGTGCTCCTTGTGTCCAGCAGGACCTCAAGGGAGGGGTCAGCATGGGCTTCTCTGAGAAGGTCACAGGACCTAGGCCCTTTTCTCTGCACATGAGCAGGGTTGAAAGCAAGGGAAGGGCCGTGGCAGCCACTCCAAAGGGAGCCTTCCTTGTGCCAATGCACATGAGGTATAAGCTCAGCAGAGTGGTCTGAGGCAGGGCTGGAGTTTAGCATGGCGGAGGTGCAGGGGCCAGGACAGGGTCCCGGGGAGCACCGAGATTCCATGGATGTTGGTGGACAACAACCCTTCTAAGGAAAAGGAGGAGGCACAGCCTCAGGTGGAGGAGGAAACCTAGAGCTTGCGTTTCACAGCACCGACCCCCCAGCATCTGGGCCCCCAGAGTGGGTGGGCACAAGTGTGAGGAGTGAAATGGATTGGCCAGGTTTGTCCGATGGGGGAGGCCTTGCCTAGTGCTGCAGGGGGCTTAGGGCAGGGGTCCTCAGCTGCAGGGGATGTGCTGGGTGGGAGAAAATGACCGGTACCTGGATTTCCCTCCCCTGCTTGTCTGTGGAAGGAAGGAGAAAGAAGACAGGAGGGAGAAAGGAGCATCTCTTCTCAGGTGGGAGGAAGGCAAGCGATCCCACCTGCTGAGAGAACCCAGGAGAAACAGAGAGGACAGCTGTTGTCAGGGCAACAACGCCGGCCATGAGGATGGGGAAAGAGACGGGGAGGTGGGAGAAAGACTCTGGGGAAGGAATCATGAAGAACTGGGGGCAGACTAGAGATGGGGGCAGAGAGAGTGGAGGGGTGGCCAGATTGCTGGCTCTGGAAATAGGGATGGCTCTAACAGGAGGATAAAGACTTTGGTCCTGATTTGATGAGGCTGTGATCCTGGTGGGACCACCAAGTGGAGCCAAGGAGGGGATACACAGTGGATATACAGGGTCTGGGGTCTGAGCCTGAGGGCCTGGGTAGGTGGGGACACAGAGGTGAGGTGGTATCTTGCAGAGGAAGCCCTCGAACCCCCAGGAGTGGATGACAAGGCCAAGAAAGCTGGGAGGGAGAGAAGCAGAAGGGACAGTGAGAGCTGGGGGGAGCATCAGTGCTGGAAAGCCAGGAGGAGGCAGAAGCGCCTGGAGAAGTGGCCCACACACAGACACATACACACATACCAATGCTCAGAGTGACATTACGTCTTGGGGAGCCCCTATCAGGCGTCTTGTAGTGCAATGATGGCTAGTCTGTCTCCACCTGGTGTCTGAGCTCCTACAGGACATAAGCTGGGGCTTTGGGGCCTGTGTCTTCAGCAGAGACCCAGTGGGTGCTCAGTGCAAGTTAGTTGGGTGGGTGGATGGTCCAGGCATCTAAAAGCTGATGACTGGGCGGCCGGTTAGCTCAGGTGGTTAGAGTGCAGGCTCATAACACCAAGGTTGCGGGTTCAATCCCCACATGGGCCAAGGAGCTGCGCCCTCCACAGCTAGATTGAAGACAACTACTTGACTTGAAGCTGATGGGTCCTGGAAAAACACACTGTTCCCCAGTAAAATGTCTTGGAAAAAAAAAAAAGAAGCTGATGACTGAGATGTGGCAGGGGCTGAAGGGATTGGGGTGAGGAGGGGATGGCTAAGTAGCCCCTCAGGGGGAGACTTGACAGGCAAGGGGGACAGATGGGGGTGAGGGGCAAGACTTAGTGGAGTCAGAGACGACTCGGGCTCATGATTGCAAAGCCCCAGGTGGTGGTGTGCTGAGCACTAATGAGAAGGGGGAGAAAAATACGTGTGGGGCTGGGGAGATGATGTGCTGGCTCAAGGGCAGGGTCCCCGTCTGTGTGAGCTGGGCCAGCAGAGGAATGGAAGTGAATGAGAGGGTCTGGGCTGCAGGAGGACGCTAGGGTGTCAGTGCAAAGAAGGACTCTGTAAACTTGTCCAGGGATCAGGTGAAAAGATACGCGAAAGACCCAGGACAGGGCCCTGGGAGCCCCATGATGTGAGAGTGTGTGAAGCAGGAGGAGTCAGGGAAGAGAAAGGGTCAGGACAGACGGACAGGCCCTAGTATGTAGCTCAGCAAATGTGTTTTGGGTAGATGGACAGGCAGGTGGCTGAAGCGTCCTTAGAATGACAGAGAGGGTAGAACCCAATTGCGACCCTGCCTGAAAGAGAAGCATGACCCAAACAGGTGTGTACACATGGACAGGGCACACACACACACACACACACACACACACAGTAAGACAAGGAGAAAGTAAAAAACTTGACAAGCTTGAGAAAAAGAGAGACGGAGCTGAGGGGGTGAGCTGTGTGCACACGCACACAGCAGGAATGACACACAAACTCGGAGCAAAATTGAATAACGCTTCTCAGGAGAGTGGGAAAGAGCGTGGCTGAGTGAGAGAGATCAAGACAGGAGCAAGAGGAGCAAGATGATGTGTAAATTAAAAAGTTAGAAAGTAATAAAGAAGCAAGGGAGGTGGGGGCTTCGGGGGGCCGGCAGGCAGGCAGATGGAGAGGCAGGCATGTGCAGGGACACACACTCTCTCACCTACACGCCGAGTCTGAGCCCTGCTCCTGGAACAGGCTCGGTGTGTCTTGGTGGGTGGGTGCATGGTGTTGGGGAGGACAGGTGGATGGACGAGAGGATGGGGTCGCCCAGAAAATGAGACCAAAACCTGAGAAAGGCCCCAGAGAGAGGAAAGCTCCTCAAATTATTCAAATTTGATTATGACATCAATTTCCTGATGGGGCCTTTACTGATAGACATGCAGAATGGGAAACAGACAACACACACACACCCAAGAGCTAGGGCCAAGTCCAAAAAGCACTTGGAGAGATGAGGGAGAAACTGTAAGAGACTGAGGCAAGGAAGGAGGTAGAGTTCTCAGAGACCCCCAAGAGACAGGTGAACGCACAGATAAGGTTTGGGGTGCCCCTAGACTCTAGAGAAGAGGCAGCCGTTAGAAGATAAGCATGCATTGAGTACAGCCTTACCTGTGCTGGTGAAAAAGCAGAAACCACCAAAATGCCCATCCTTGGGAGAAGGGCTACATCCACTTAATGAAACCCTTCTCTGGAATCCTGTGTAGCAAAAGAAAAGAATTGACTGAAATCTATGTGCTAATAGGAAAAGGGGCCCTCGGGGAACTGTTAAGAATAAAAGCCCATCGGAGAATTATATACACAGCGTGAGGCAATTTCTTTTAAAAACAAAGACTAACAACAGTATTCTGAATACTGCTTAGCAAACCATACTCTTCATGTTGTAGAGGAATCTGCTATATGCTTCCGTTTCCAATTGTTCACTGATTTTTTTATATTGACTTTGTATCTTGTGACTTCGCCAAACTCCTTGACTAGTTCTAGGAGATGTTTTTTTCTGTAGATTCTGTAGAAGTGTCTATGGAGGCAATAATGTCATTTGCTCACTGAGACACTTTTATTTCTTCCTTTCCAGTCTGTATGTTATTTTACTTCTTTTTCTTGCCATATTGCACTGGCTAGGATTTCCAATATGATGCTGAATGGAGTGATGAAAGTGGATGTCCTCGCCTTGTTTCCAGTCTTAGGGGGAAAGTAGTCTTTCACCAGTGAGTATGGTTTTAGCTGCTCTTTAGGAATGTGTGTGTGTGTGTGTCTGTGTGTGTGTGTGATATGAAATCCCCCCCCGCCCCCACTAATTTGATAACCCTAGTTTTCTCTTGAGAAAGGAATTGGGGACCAAGATGTAGGGTGAGGCGGGACAGTGAAAGACTTTAGTTTCATATGTAATATTTTACTCTTTCAAGAACACACTTCAAACCAGCGTATTTGCATATCACTGGTGAGACTGAAAAGTAATTCTTATCTAAAAAAATAGAGAGAGGGGTGACAGAAAAAGGAGAAAGGGACTACTGATAAAGAACAAGGAAAAAGAGGAAACCCATAGACAGGCACACCTTCCATCTGTCTGTCCATCCCTCCTCCTCAACCCAGTTCCACATTATTCCCTAGCCCTTCCTCGATGCTAATGTCCAGAGAAGAAATCAGATGTAAGTGTCACTCTGGTGAGGAGAAAGGCACCCAAACCAAGGCATGCTTGGTTATTCCTGGGAAGAGCTCCTGGGGTGTAATAGGAATATAATGGGATATGGGGACAGGGGTCATCAGGGGCTCCATTGAGGAGGACAGGGTGCCTTATTCTTGAAAGATGGGTTTGGAAGGAGAAGGGAAAGGGGCCATTGTAGCCTTGCTGATAGTGAGGCAGAGCCCGTGGGCCATCCACCCATTGGGCAGATGGATGTGCAAAGGAAAAGAGACCAAAGATCAGTCAAATAGGAGAATGGTAGAGGGCTTTGCCGGAACATCATGGTGGGTACAGAGACATGGGGGCCGGCAGGGCTAAAGCCAAAAGTGACGCTCCCCAGCGCCTCTGACGATGGGAGGAGAGAGTGTGCTGGACTGAGACAGGGCAAGATGGACTATTTCTCCACAAGTTAGAGAGAAGTGAGCACGTTCCCCAGATTAGAGGGGCCTAGAAAGAAGGGAGAGGATGGCCATTGCCAGGGCAACCATGTTGGCCATGAGGGTGTGGAAGAACAAGGGGGAAATCTGGAGAGAGATGCTGGAGGAAGAACCAACAAAAATAAAGTTGGAGACGGAGGTCGAGAAAGAAGAGAAGGTGATGTCTGGATTTTTGGTCTTTGAGATGGGAGGAGAGGCTGTGGAACAAGGAATGGGTTAATGATAATGAGGAGTTTGATATCATCTTAGTAAATCTGTGATGTTGCTGGGGCATCCAAGTGGGGCTGAGGGAGGGACAGTGGATAAACATAAGGGAGCTTCTGCATGAAGAGGGGGCCTGAAACCCTGGGGATGGACAACGTGGTGCAGGAGAGCTCATGGAGGTAGGTTGCAGCCCTGGTGAGAACCAATTTTGGAGGGTTGGAAGGAGGAAGAAGGTCTGAAGAAGTGACCAGAGTAAATAAGACAGATGTCACCACCCTAAACACACACAGTGTAGTGACCACAGTGATATAAAATCTTAGGAAGCCCCTATCATGCGTCTTATAGGACCATGATGACTGGTCGGTCTACTTCTGGCCTCAGGATGTGGGCTGGGATTGGGTCCGCTGTCCTCAGAAGAGACTCAGTGGGTCCTCAGTGCAAGTTTGTTGGGTGGATGGATGGATAGATGGATTGATGATGGATGCAGTGGTCCAGGCTTCAATTTTCCAGACCTGGGCTGATAAGACAGTACGGGGTGGGTGCTGAGCAGCTTTTGGAGGAAGATTCTACAGGAAGGAGAACAGATGGGCTGTGGGTGGCAGGAGAATGAGGACTGAGAGATGACTCGGGGCTCCTGGCTGCGGACCCAGGCAGGCAATGACACTCAGCGCTAATGAGAACAGGGAGAGAAACCCATTAGAGGTGCGGAAATGATGTGGTGAGCTTGTCATATGCTGAGTTTGAAGTACCCAAGCCAGCTGGGGATTGGCTTCATGTTTTCAACTTGTGAACAATAAGGGAGTCTGGACTGCAGGGCTGTTAGGACCAGGGCAAAATGAGCATATGCAGAGGAGAGTGGGGGCCAATATACACACTGGGGGCCCCAAGGTGTGAAGGCAGGTGGAGGGAGAAGAGAGGAGACAGGCAGTGGGCAGCAGACAGCACTCACACAGCACCCACACACACAACGGACTAGCCAGAGTCTTGGCATAAGCAGGTGTTTAATAAACCTCTTGTGGATGAATCAACAAATAGATGGACAAAGTGTGAATGACAGTGACCCAGAGACTGGGAACCACCTCAGTCCAAGCCTCAGAGGGAAAGAGGTGAGAGATTGCAGATGTTCACACGCACTTTCTCTCTCTCTCTCTCTCTCTCTCTCTCTCTCTCTCTCTCTCNGCACATAATGGACACACAGAAATACAGACACATGCACACAAATACAGACACTGGACAGTCAAACACACACATGAACACATCCACAGACACACAGAGAGACGGGGAGACCAGAGACACACACATCGGTGCACAGGGACAGAAAGACGGACCTCAGACCACCTGACAAGGACAAAGGCCACAGCCCCTCACTCTGAGGCAGACCGAAACACGCTGACATGTGGAGACAAACGGGAGGACAGAGAGGTCGATATGAAGACGAGGAAAAGCACATGAGGCCATGTGCCCACACCCTAGCCACCGGGCTTGGGGTCTCCGCGCCACACCAGGGTACCAGGCCACGGATATGCTTGTGTCCCTCAGGCCTGCTCTGCAGGTGCTGCTCCATCACTGTTTGTTGACTGAACACACAACCAAATTTGCCTGATGTAGGAGGGTCACTCTGGGAGACCAACTGCAGGCTGGAGCACTGCAACAGGTGACAAGTGACAGGGGAACCAGTGAAGGGACTAAAGCATGGCCCAGGAGTAAAGACAAGGCCCAAACCCAGGCAAGGTGCTAAGATGAGCAGGATGTGGACAAGGAGGGGCAGGGATCCTGAGGGTCTGCCCTGGTGCCAAGTGAGCAGTGGTGCCTGTGGAATGAATGCCCAGGAGGTGGCTATACAGGCAGATCTGCAGACTGGGGGCGATCTGCACAAAGGGAGAGGTGAGGCCCAGCGTGGGCGAGGTCTCCAGGTTCGGCGGGAAGGGAGATGAGAGAAAGACTTTGGAGAAGGGCTGAGAAGGACCACTGGGGAGGAAGAGGCAGATTCAAGAGAAGGGTATCACCGAGGCTTAGGGAATGGACATGTCCGCAGGGTCAGGCCTCGCTCAGGTTTGCAGGAAGATCAAAGACCATGGTCAGAGCCGTTGCAGTGGGTCGAGAACAAAATGTAGCCACACAGGGAGTAAGAGGGAGGTTTGGATGTGAAGACAGCCCTGGGATGGGGAGGGGAAAACACAGGTGGGGACCTGGAGTGGGAGGAGGTTCTGCAGTAGGAGTGGTGGACCTTGGTGTGTGGGTAGGTCTAGGGTTCAGCTCCAAGATCCCAGCTAGAGACCCCAACGGCAGCGGGATGTCTGCAGAGCAAAGAGAGTTTGAGAAAGGAGATGGGGAGATGCCAGGGCAGGAAGAGAAAGGCAAAGCCAAAGCTGCAGCTGAGGTGGACAGGCCAGCCCCCCACCCTGCTCCCCTCCCCCGTACCCACCCACACAAGAAGAGCCAGCTCTCGCTGCCCCTCAGACAGAGCAGGGAAAGGAAAGAGGAGAGGGAGAGCCAGGGAGAGAAAGGAAGACACAGAGCCAGTCTCACCTGGAAATATCTAGATGGAGCCCCCAGGAGCGGGATGAGGGACACACACAGACACACACAGACACACACACACACACACACACACACACACTCCTGCAGTGATTCACAGAATAGAGGCAGAATTCAATAATGACTTGGAGACCATGCAGAGGGAGCGGGAGAGAAATGGCCCTGGGAGGGAGGGAGAGAGGGAGAGAGAGGGTTAGACACACATCCAGCTCATCTTAGGAGGTATTCAATAATTGTTGATTGAATGAAGGGATAAAGATGAGAAACTCCCAGAAGGGAAACAACTGAGAAAGTTTCAAGACAGACAGACTGACAGTCACATGTATACACAGTGAGTTAAAAAAAAAAAAAANCATAGTAAGATGTGAACAGGTGTCAGGCACCAACACCCAGAAGCTTATGTACTGTGTTACAATGCAAGGCAGAGGCCGAGCAAAATGGAGAGGGGGGAGAGAGAGAGAGAGAGAGAGAGAGAGAGAGAGAGAGAGAGAGAGAGAGAGACCAACAGCAAGAAACAAAGAGACCAGGACAAAGACCGCAGAGTTATCTGAGCAGGAAGTGACCTGGGCCATGGGGAGAGGCTGGGAGAGTCCGACTGCCCATTCCTGCTACCTGTGAACCGTGTCCCACTTCCCAGCCCCCAGCCCCTACAAGAGTAAAACAAGAGTGAGGCACCTCCATGCCCAGGTCCCTGGTCCTCTGTCACCCTCATCTCTCGGCAGTGCAAGGAAGCCTTCCAGGAACATTGTCTGGTTTTCTGCTTCCACTGGCTGGTGGGAGCTGTATCTTCCACCTGCATTATCCACATTCCCCACCCCGTGCCCCGAATACACACACACACACACACACACACACACACACACACACACACACACCCCAGCTCTTTTTCATTCTTAAGGAACCTGAGAACAAAGGGACAGAGGTAGAAAAAGGGAAAGAGGGACACAGGCAGGCACCCAGCACCGTGAGGTCCTTCATCCCGAGGGAGGTGGCAGTAGAAAGGGAACGGAGGGGAGGGGAGGCAGGGTCTCTTTCGATTTCTGTCTCTTTCTTTCCCCGGCTCTTTCTCTCTGCTCATGTTCTCTGTCTAGATTCCTCTCGCTCTCAAAACACACACACACTCACACACACACACACACAGACACACACATGTCTGATAAAGCCCCAGAGAAAAAGAGGGAGGAAGGGAGAAGGGTAGGAGACTGTCAGACAGACAGACCCCCCAGACCACCGAGACATTCAGACCACTCAGATGGGGCTGACAAAGACACACGGGCTGTCCCAAGTGGGAACCCCAAATGCGTTTGAAGGAAGGAATACGTCAGAATAGAGTGAAATCAAATTCTGCAGAGAAAGGCACACAGAGAGCAAAGGTTCACGAATACAAGGAAAAGATTGTGAAAAGACCCCCAAAATGTTAACAGTGGCTCCTTTCTCTCTGGGAAGTGGGATTACAGGGGATTTTTATTTTATACTCTTCTGCCCATTCTTTCTGGTATTTCCCATCTTCTCAGCAATGAACACATATTACCCCCGAAACCAAAGGAAAACAATGAATGTCATTTCTAAAAGGAAGAAAAGGTCCTTAGAGAGGGAACAAAGCCTGCCAGCGCTGCAGAGGAGGGGCAAGAGGTGAGGGAGGCGAGTGAGCGTTTACACACGCGCGCACGCACACACACTCGTTCACACACCCCACACCTACACACACGCTAACACACACATGCTCACACACTCACTCACACACACGTACACTTACTCCCACACACAGCGTGCACACACACAACCCCAGTCTTTAGGCTCAAAGCATGAGCAGCCAGAAGGAAATTCCAGAAATCTCCAAGGAAGGAAACGGGTGGAAAAGAGAAGAAAGAAGACACAGACCAGAGTTAGGTGGACAGAAGCACACTCACGCCGACCTAGCACAGGGCATGACTCAGTGTGGTGCTAACCCTGGGCTTCTAACACTCTCATTATTCTTATGGTGGTTGTGGTTATAACTTGAGTGGGTTTTTTCTTATTACAACGGTAATAATGCAATTTGTGTGTCTGGCAGGCAATTTAGAAAATCAGATGTTCTATTTTTTGAATGAGTAGAGGAACTTATGAATGGGAGTGACCCATGGAGACAGAGGGAGAGCAAACAGTGAGGGAATCAGAGAGGAAGCGAGTGAGGCCACGCACAGACACACACACACACACACACACATTGGATGGGCCAAGAGCAAGCTGGCAATTCAAAACGGCTGCAGACAAGGAGGTGGCAAGCAAACAGACAGGCAGATGGGTGTCCAGGGAGCCAGACCTATGGACACGCACCCTGACAGGCACGCCAGGATCTCACAGAGTGGAGGCAAATTCAAGGAGACCTGAGCCACGGGAGCGGGCACGCTCTCCCACAGACACACATGCTCCTGGTCCCGAGTCTTCAGGACAGGTTTTATGAATGAATGAAAGTGGGTGTGGGTGGGAGCCCCCCCAGGATGAGAGCAGAACCCACGCAGACAGAGATAGGCGCCCAGAGACAGAGGGGCTCAGAGACAGACCCGAATGCTGTGGAGAGTCCTTCCTTTCTAGGGGGGGAGGGGGCGGGGTCTGGGGAGGGGTGCTAATTAGAAGGGAGAGTGGTGAGTGGGTTGAGCGCTGCTTAGGGTACGGTCCAGGCATCTTCTTGGTAGTTCACTGTGGTTGCGGGGAGAGGACCAGGCTAACCTGAGCAGCTACGGGAATGATGGGGGTCCCCAAATCAGGAGCCCTGGGGGCCAGGAGCAGAGGGTGAGTTTAGCTTGGTGGAGTCTGCCCGATATGGCGGTGTGAGGCTCCCTCAGCACAAGGCCCAGAAGGGGGGTGACGCCACAGCTGGAAGTAAGACTCCCAGGTAGTGCCCCCCTGGGAGCCCCAGCAGGTTAGGGGCAGGCAGAGGGAAAGGAAGAGACCCAGATGTGGAGACGCACAGAGACCCACAGACACACTGGAGGCCGGGAGGAAAAGGGGAAGCCATCCTGAGAGAGGATGGGGGCGTTGGGGGGGATACGTGGCATGAAACTCAGACAGGGGCACATCTGGAAAAATTGAGGAGGAAGGAGAGGGAGGCCAAGAGAAGGAGAAAGAGGGAGAAAGAAGCATGAGATGGAGACAGAGACAGAGATGGGGAGAGAGGGAAAGAGGGATAGTTGTTGATGGGAAGAGAGGCGTAGAGGCCCAGAGGGTCAGAGACCGAGCTGAGAGTCACACAGAGAGAGAATGAGAGGTGAAGAGTCGAGAGGAGAGAGAGAGAGAGAGAGAGAGAGAGAGAGAGAGAGAGAAAAGGGAAGTGGGGGAGCTGCGAGCAAAGGGGGCTCACACACTCCCAACACACTCCTGT
>NW_017732666.1:20769-29215 GCF_001890085.2 Hipposideros armiger
CAGATGGACAGACAGACACAAACACACACAAGGCAAAGTGATGCTCACAAGGAGCATGCAGCCACTTAATGCTCCAGAGAGCAGGTGTGACAGACACCAGAGGGACAAAAGTCATCCTCACGCAGGGTGAGAGGGTGAGAGGAAACCGGAGCCAGAGGTTCTCAGAGGAGGAAATGACCAAGAGGCCAGGCCATGCGACGCCTCACCTACCAGCCCTCTCCATCCCTGACTGGAGAGAGGCACCACCCTGGGCACAGGTGGTCCATAGCCTTCCAGACAAGCCCGCCATCACGGCGGGGCAGGAGCTGTCCTGAGAGCCCCTTCCTTCCAGAAGCCACAGGGGGAAGACACTAATTCTGCTTGGGGATGGGAGGGATGGGCAGGGGAAGTCAGGGAAGGTGACTTGGACCCTGGGCACTTCAGGCAGAGGGGTGAGAATGCCAGGGGAGCGGTGTGGGCACTGGCATGGGAGGTGGTGAAGGAGGGGCCAGGTTTGAGAGGTGATGAGGGTTGAGACCTAGACTTGGCCTGGGGGTGACTAGGAGCCAAGGGCAGGACTGTAGCAGGTAGGACAGACGTGGTCAGATGCATGTTTAAGAGAGAATGGGTGCCTGGAGAGGGTGACCTGGAAGGAATCGAGGATGGCCAGCCAGCCAAGGGGTAGCAGGGGTGGGGTGGGGGCTGGCAAAGGGGAAAAGGGCAGTGAGATTGAAGAGGTGGCCATGGCAAGCAACTCAGGAAGGAGGGAGGGAGACGCAGGCTTGAGGGACTAGGGCATGCAGCCGGCCCAGAGTGGCCCAGATCATCCCAGGAACAGGAGGGCCAGAGAAGGGAAAGTCCAGCCTTCCCAAGACAGGGGAATTTCGGAGACTCCAAAGGAGGCATCGTGGACAAACAAAGTGTGGTCTGTCCATACGATGGAATATTATTCAGCCATAAAAAGGAATGAGGTCCTCACATGTGCTACAACGTGGATGAACCTCATAAACATTACACTAAATAGAAGAAGCCAGGTTCAGAAGATCGCATATCCTGTGACTCTGTGTATACGAACTATCCAGAATAGATAGTAAATCCACAGAGGCAGAAGGCAGATTGGTGGTGGCCAGGGATGGGAAGTGGGGGGAGGGGATAACAGGAAGTAACTGCTTGCTATGCACTATGGGGTTTTATTTGGGGGTGATAAAAAAGATTTGACACTCGATAGAAGTTGCACAGCATTCTGAACGTACTAAATGCCACTAAATTGTTCACTTTACAAGAGTTAATTTTATGTTATATGAATTTCACCTCAATAAAAAAAAATCTCTCTCTTTCTCTATTTTTTGTTTCATTAAAATAAAGTAGTTCACCAAGCAGGTACGTGGGGGAAAGGATTTCCAGGCGAAGGGGAGAAAGGATTTCCAAGCGGAGGGACAGACGAGCATGTGCAAAGGTGTAGAGGTTTGCAGGCAGGTGACAGGGGTGGGGGTGGGGTGGCTGAAGGGGGAAGGACTGGGAAGCAAGAGACGAGGCAGAGGAAGGTGGGCTTGAACACTTCTTGGAGGTGGGAGCCGGGGGAACTCTGAGGAGGGAGAGTACATGACCAGCGTCACTGGGGCTGTGTGGAGAATGTGTCCATAGAGTAAGGTCAGAGACAGAGAGACTAGGACAAAGCAGGTATCTGAGCCACTCAGGTGGAGTCTGCTGAGATGGAGGGGAACCAGTTAGCCAAGGAGGTGGGCAGATGGGGGGGGCAGGCTGGAACGAGGGGACTGGGTGGGCAAGAAAAGGTACTTTGCTGTATCCTGGCCAGGCAGGGCTTAGAAATCAGCTCATGTGCTCAGTCAGTGAACGTGCACTGGCTGCCTCCTCTATTCCAGGCCGTGTTCTAGAAGCTGGAGGCACAGCACTGCGCCAACAGACGCTCCCTGCCCTCCTGGGGCCGACAGCGCAGTGGCAGAGAGGGTGGCGTGAGAGACCGAAAATAAACCAATACATCGATATATCCATGTATGGGTTGTCAGGAAAGTCATGACGTATTTTTTTCTATGTTTTTCGTTGCAAAAATGCGTCATGACTTTTCCGACAACCCACTATAAGATGATGGCCGGGAGTGACGAGTGCTCTGAAGACGGATACAGCAGGGTAGGTGTACGGAGAGTGACAGGGGATGCTGTTTCAGAGTAAGTGGTCAAGAAGGCCTCTCTGAAGAGGGGACTCTGGAGCAGGGACCGGAGAGGGCTGAACAAGCACACAGATCTCAGGAAAGGGCACTCTAAGCAGAAAGGCAGCAAATGCAAAGGCCCTGAGGTGACAGCAGCGTGTCACCTTTAAGGAAAGGCTGAGTGTAGTGGCTGGGGTGGGGGCAGTGGCAGGAGGGGGTGGAGGTGAGGGGGGAGGAGCTGAATGCTGAAGCCAGGGAGCCTTCTGTAGAGGGTGTGATGAACGGTTTTTTACTTCTCCAGTGAGGTGCTCCTGGAGGGAGACGGACCCTAGTGGGGGGACAGGGGGATGGATGTAAAAGAGGAGGCATGTCAGACTCCCAGCCCTGCCCTGCCCCCCTGCAGGGCTTGTGGATCGAGGCCAACTAAACCCTGAAAGTTTCCCCAACAAACTCACTCAGCAGCAGACAGGCCACAGGAAAGGCAAGAATGAGGGGCTTGGACAGACGCAGGCCTGATGCGTGAAGGAAGAAGAAAGCTCGAGAAAGGCTCAGAGGAAGAGAGGGAGCAGGCCTGAGAGAGTGGGAGCAGCCAGGCGAGACCCCCACACCTCCAGATGACGCACACGGGCTCACGCGGGGAGAGGGGTCTCACCCAGGGCTCTGTACAAGGTGTGACGCACGCGGCCTGCTCGCAGGCTTGCGTGGCCGCCAGGCACAGATGGTGACGTGCGGACTGACAAAGCCCCCAGGAAAGAGGATCAGAGATGGAAAAGGAGGGGAGGGAAAGACGTGAGCTGGATAGCAAGGGGGCAGGTGATGTGCTGTCAGCCAGACATGCAAGGAGCCTGTAACACCTCCAGAGGCCTCAGAGAGAAAAGGACACATGGACAAAAATCACCCAGATAGACCCTTACACTCAGGGAGACACAGCCAGAGACCATGTGATCCTCACAACGCGTGGAGACCCNAAAAAAAAAAGATGTGATCGTGTTTGAGATTGAGTGGAGGACAAGGTTGTCAGCACTTCGGAGGTCAAGACCATGGTGTTGGCTATACCATCCATGTGGGCGATGAAGTCATCATGGATGGCCACAGGACTAGGAATAGAGAGAAGACAGAACCAGGACATACAGCCCTCAGTGATTGAGATTGAGGGGACCCCAGTGAGAAGCACTGGTGGACTGAGAAAAGACTGATGCGCAGCTACCACCCTTCATGGCAGGGCACATGGTGGTCTTATGTACCGACCCAGGGAGGAGCACGTGTCAGGGAAGATGCTGAATCCACTTTGGGACCCGTGGAGGGGCAGTTGCCTGAGGGACATCCAGGTGAAGCATTTAGGAATTGGCTGCTCCTACAGATCTGAGGCTCAAAATCACGATTAGGCCGGTGATGAAAACTCAAACGTCATCAGTATTAGGGACATAGTCCCGGGAACCAGGGAGGGAGGCATGTCAGGAGTGAAACTCTTGTTTTACTGTTGAGTGGGGGTTGTGCCCGTTACTGAAGCGAGAAAGGTCATGTGGGAGCCAGGCTTGATGGATGGAAGTCAAGGGCTTATTCGAAGCATGTTGACGTTGAGTTACCTGTAGACATCACACCCACAGGGCAATTGGACATAGGAGTCTGGGGTCCAGGCCCTGGCTGGGAGACATCAGCATAAGGCTTGCTGGGTTTTCAAGTCATAGGACTGGATGAATCAAGGTTCCCAAGGAGGTAGGAAGAGAATCAGAGAAAGGAACAGAGACAGACAGACAGACATCCAAAAACTGAGCCCTGGGGTCACCAACATTTCGTCAACATTTGCGAGGGGTCCTCTAGCTTGTTTCCAATCGTGGAAGGAGAGAAGGAGAATGTAGTGGAAACTGAGAACAGCATTGAAATGCTCCTGAGAGTTCAAGCTAGACGACTAAAATGTAAATGTCCGTTAAATCCGGCAGCCTGGAGGCCTCGCTGATGACTTGGGGAGGCGGAGCTGGTTGCAGTTGGTGGAGGAGAAGAGCTAATGTGGGGTAACTCTTGCCCCTAACTCTTCTGAGAAGGAAGGAGAGAGATGGAGCTGTAGTTGGGGGAGAGATGGCGGGGAGGCAGACAAAGCCTTTTCCTAGGATGGGAGAGATTTGCATTTTGGCCTCAGGGATGGCTTTTCAAAGGGTAGCCATCCTTCCAAAATGTTAAAAAGCGCTGCCTTGGAGACAGGTGGCGGGAAGAGGGCAGTAGGTACAGAGAGGAGGACGAGGAAGCAAAGAACGGCGCACCCACTGGGTCATTCATTCATTCATTCAGAAAATCTTTAATCACGGCTACCCATTTAATCTCTAATAACAGCTACGGATGGTGAACCTGGCCCTGCCGTAACAGCTTTTCAAAATTCATGTAATCCTCATAACACCCCATGAGGAACATGCTGTCAGTGGCTTCGTTTACAGATGAGGGGACTTTGGAAGGTGACAGGTGTTTGAGCAAGATGTGGAAGGGTGAGCGCAGAGGTGGGGGCTGGGGAGGGGGCTTTGCTGCAGGAGGGGCTGAAGCAGGGGCTGCAGAGGAGCCCCTGGAGAGAGAGTCAGCAGGAAGCAGGACAGATGGCTGTGGGCGGCAGGCGCTGAGAAGTCAGAGATGACTCCGGGCTCTTGGCTGCAGCCCCAGTGGGCGCTAATGAGAACAGGAGAAAAACATGTTTGGGGGCTGCGGAGACAAGGTGGTAGGTTTGAGTCATCTGTGGAGAGGCCCAGCCCATGCTTGCATGGACATCACATTGTGTCTTCATCCATGTGAACTGCAGGGGGTGGGAGGGGTTTTAGCCCAGGGGGCAGGGGGTCCAGAAAAGAGAAATATTCCAGGGACCTTTACACTTTGCGAGAAAAATGCCGAACACATATCACCTTATATCACTTAGAGAGTAGATCTGAAGCCAGACAAGCTGGTTCAAATCCTACCTCCACACCTTACTTGCTGTGTGACCAGGGACAAGTCACTTAACCTCTCTGAGACTTGGTTTCCCCATATGTAAAATGGGGATAATAGTAGCTATAATTATATTGTAAGGATTAAATGAAAAACACATGTAAGACACTTAGGACAGTTTCTGGCATGTGGTAAGCACCACATGAGAGTTAGCCATTATTGTTATATTGTGTCTTGCTCTGCCCTTGAGAATTTGCAGCTGTTAGGAAGGCAGACATTCAAATAGAAAACAACGATGTGACCTGAGATTTGTTTTAGTGGTCACATGTATGAGAGAGCCCAGGGAAGGAGCCACTTACTAAGAGGGGGTCAGGAAAGGCATTAGCAAGGAAGGCTCATTTGAGCTGGGTCTTGAAGGATGCATACAAGTGAGCCAAGTGGAGAAGGAAGGTTATTAATTGTTCCAGCCACTCTCCAGCAACCCACCACCCCTGCAAGTGCCCCATTCGTGCCTGGCCCAGTGCCAGGTGGGTGAGGCCAAAGCTCCAGAGACTGAGCACCAGGCTGGCCCTCATGTCACTCTCTGGAAGGCTGCTCAGAAGGAAGCTGTGGGGCCTGTGATGCAGGGATGGAGGAGGGAGCGGGGGCAGAGCCCTTCCTGGGACTTGCCGAAACTTTAGTGGCTGTACACAGACATGTGTGCACACACCTGCACCCAGCACAGAGCCTGGAGCCAAGAAAGGAATGTGTGGAAGGAAGGAGAGAAGGGAGGGAGGGAGGGAAAGGAGGGAGGGAAGGAGGGAGGGTGAGATCAACAAAAGGGACCCACAGAGTGAAGTGAGCTGTGATTCAGCCAGAGAGAAAAGAGGAGTGGCAGCATGGTGGCCCAGAGCTAAGCAGCATGTAGTGACACTTACTGCATGCCCTACACTGTGCTAAACATTCTTTACATGAGCCATCACATCTGAGCCTCAAAACTCTTCTTATCCCCATTTTGCAGGCCAGGACACTTAGGCTCTGAGGAGTGTCACTTGCCTGAGGACCATAGTAAGATGTGAACAGGTGTCAGGCACCAACACCCAGAAGCTTATGTACTGTGTTACAATGCAAGGCAGAGGCCGAGCAAAATGGAGAGGGGAGAGAGAGAGAGAGAGAGAGAGAGAGAGAGAGAGAGAGAGAGAGAGAGAGAGAGCAAGAACAAGAAACAAAGAGACCAGGACAAAGACCGCAGAGTTATCTGAGCAGGAAGTGACCTGGGCCATGGGGAGAGGCTGGGAGAGTCCGACTGCCCATNGCAAACCAAAATTCAATCAAAACCCAATAAGTGAAAGAGAGAAAGAAATATGACCCACTATGAGACACCCAGGCATGGGTGTGAATTCACACACACAAACACACACACACACACACACACACACACACACACACACACACACGGTGATCCACTCACAAAGGGAAGACAAAACCTGTGAGGGCCCAGAGGGAGAACTCAGAAGCTGGGAGAGAATGAAGAAGGGAGCACAGCAGAGCAAGGCAGGGAGGCAGAGGACTGGCGTTAAAGGTACAAGGCTGAGACCTGTCAAGGAACAGACTTGACAGGATTTGGTCACCCATCAGATTCATGCACAAAATCCATGAGTATTTATAGAGCACCTACTATGTGCCAGTCACTGTTAAATAAGCAAATTACAGCAAGGAGCAGAACCGACTCAGCCCCTACTCTCCTAGAGCTGATCTTCCAGTACAGAAGATAGGAAAAGGCTGAGTTAAGTTAAGGAGATCAGTTCTGATGTTGATTAAGAACTAAGAGGAGGATAAAGCAGGGTGGTGAGACAGAGCCCGGGGGTGTGGAAAGGAGACTTCAGAAGGGATGATCAGGAAAGGTCTCCCTGAGAAGGTGGCATCCGCGCTGAGAACTGAGTGACAAGAAGGAAGGGAGGGAGGGGCCTTGTGAATTTCTGGGAGAAGGGTCTTCCAGGCTGAAAGGACTTACACCAGGGCCAATGCCCTAAGACAGGAATGAGCTTGGCGTGTTTGTGGGATAACAAGGGGGCCGGTGGGGGTGCAGCTGAGCGAGTGAGGGGGGAGAATGGAAGAGAGGTAGCTGGACATGTGGTCAGGGCCAGATTATGTCAGGCTTTGTAGGGGATAGCACAAATCTCAATGCCACGGGAGACCACTGGAGGCTTTTAAGAAGGTGGTGGCCTAATCTGATTTACAAGATCCCTCTGGCTCTGAATGAAGAATGAATTGGGCACAGTAGAAGCAGGGAGCTCAGGGAGGAGGCTGGGCTATCGTCCCAGAGCAACATCAGGGGCTTAAGTTAAGATGGAGCAGCCGGGGTGAAGAACATAGAATGCACGTGGGATCCTTTGGAAGTTTAGTTAGTAGGGCTTACCAGTGGATTAAGATGGGTATGTATGAATGATAAAGGCAACAATGTACTCCAGGGTGAATTCTTTGCTTTTAGGGCGGCGTCATTTACTAATATGGGGAAGGATGATGAGGAGATAAAATGATTTCAGCTTTGAGCATAGTGAGCTTGAGATGCCTGTCGGGTACCCGACTGGAGATGTTGAATGGACAGTGGAGTCCGGACTTAGGGAGAGGTAGAGTTTGGGAGTCATCAGCAAATAGAGTATGTCAAACCACTGAACTGGATGAGACCACCTAAGGAGAGTGTGTAGATGAAGAGGACAAGGGGTCCACTTAGAGGCTGGGAGAAGTGGAGGCTCCTGCAAGAGAACGAGAAGGGAAATCTGAAGAGCATCGTATCATGAAAGCCAAGAAAAGTGAGTGTTTCAAAATTGAGGAAGTGCTCAACCACATGCAGCACTGCTGATGGGACAAGGACGATGGGAACTAAGACGTGAGCCTTGGACCTGACAAGATGGAGGTCACCGGTGATCTTGCCAAGAGCAGTGTCAGTAGCCAAGTGACGATGAAAGGTTAATGAGTGGGGATTCAAGAAAGAACGGTTGGGGGCTGAGTTCCAAGGTCTAGTTGAGATCAAAGACATGCTTGAGTAAATGAGATAGGATGAATCAAGATTCCCGAGAAAGTGAGGAGAGAAACAGAGACAGAGAGACAAAGAGAGATGATGGCTGAGAGTGGGATGGCTTGAAATTGGGATTTCAGAGTGGGTGCTGTTATTGTGTGACAAGGTCAAAGATGTGATCGTGGGCCAGCTGAGTGGCGCGGTGGTTGAGAGCTGGCTTGGGACGCCAGAGGGCCCCGGTTTGGATCCCATATATGAGGGCTAGTGACGCTGCCCTCTGCAGCTGAGATGCTGAACAACAGCTTGGCCTGGAGCTGGGCTGCCATGGGTCACCAGCAACAGCGTAGGCCCCTGTGGCAGTGGGTTGCCATGGGCTACCGTGTGTAGCCAGCAGCCAG
>NW_017732666.1:29691-30627 GCF_001890085.2 Hipposideros armiger
TGGATGGATGGATGGATGGACGGATGGACAGTTTGCCACATGCTCATCAGCAGAGTGAAAGCAAACACTAGACAGAGCCTCAGACATGGATGTGGAAGGAGAAAAAGAGACTGGGGGAAGTGGACCGAGAGACAGATACCAGAGTTTCTGGAAAGATCAAGATGGAGCTGGAGAGAAGAGGAGAGCAGAGAGCATGGGGGTGAGAGGAGATCTGTGTCTCTCTCTCTCTCTCTCACACACACACACACACACACACACACACTCATGGGGGGTGTCCAGTGTGTGTTGACCAAAAGGAAATTGCTCCCAGAGTGCAAGCAGAGGATTAGGTAAAGTGGCAGAGATGCCACCCTGACAGCTTGCCACACACTGATTCACACACATACACACCACCTCTCTCTGTGAGCACCACAGAGCCAGGGCAGGTTTCAGAGCTGCCTTAGAGACAGGCCAGCAACAGGCAGGAAGGACAGAGGCAGAGTCACACACACACACGCACAAGCCAGACGGCAGGAACAGCTGTTCTTTCATGAGTATTCTAGGAAGAGCCGAGGGAGTGAAAGGAAACAAAACCCCCAGCCCATAGCAGTGACCCCCAAGTGGAGCAAGGGGGCAGCAGCTGCCCACTGGAAATCCAACAAGCCTGCAGACTGGGAGGGTCGAGACTCAGGGGAGCCAGACACCCCCTCCCCCAGCTCGGTCACACACATGCACACGCCTGACAGGCCCTGTACAAGAGTTGGGGGGGGTGAGTAAACAAATTGGGGACATGCTGTAGGATAGAGAAACACATCACACACACACACACACACACACACACACACACACACACACACACAAGCACACATATGACTGTGCAATCACATCTTAATGGCAAACAGCTAATTAAAGCGGGTAACACACAGAGTTAAGCTAAAAGTGAGAGGCAGAGACAGA
>NW_017732666.1:31587-43423 GCF_001890085.2 Hipposideros armiger
GCTTGGCTGTTCCGCTGCCTGGGGTGCTGCGCTGTCCTCCTGCTGCTTCACCTGTTACTCCTACTCACCTCCAGGCCTCCCTCAGCTCCACCTCCTTAGGGGAGCTCTCCCTGACCCTCTGTTCAAGTTCGCGACCCCGTCTCTACACTCCTGGGACCATGGGCTTTCTGCACCTATTCTGCTCATCTGTCCTTCTCGGCAGTAAGTGCATTGTCCAGGGCTGCTCCCCAGCAGATTTTCCACCACCCCCCCTCCCCGAACCCTTAGTCTTCAACCAGGGTCAGGCTGACAGTAGATGCTCAATGGAAACCTGTGAAAGGAATGAATGAGTGAATCAGTGCATGGATGAATGCTTACACATGGAGTGAAAGCAAAGTTAGAGAGCATCAAGGATAAACATGGAACGACGAGAAAGCAGAGGGTGCAAGACGCGGGCGGAAGAGGGAAGACCCAGACCTGAAAGGGGACAGGAAGACAACGAAGCAGGCACATCTGGAATAATCAAGATGGAAGCCCAGGACCTGGGGAGAGTACTGGGAGCCGGGTGGGCAGCGTGTGAACGATGAGTGAAGCACTCGGCGCGCGCGCACACACACGCGCGCGCGCACACACACACACACACGCGCACACACACACACACGCAGGAACAGCTGCTCCATGATGAGTGTTTTATGAAGACCCTGAAGCGCCAAGGGACTGAAAGGAAAAACCCACCCCACCCCCCAGCCCATGGCGAGGGGAGGGGGCTACAGGGAGCATAACCTACACTGGAAATTCAACAGGCCTGAGGATTTGGGAGCACAGAAGGCCTAGGAGACAGGTGGGAAGCCGGACCCCTGCTCCCTGCCAGACCAGACACCAGGGCTGCATGTGTTCGTTGGGGGAATGAATGAATGAATGAATGAATGAATGAATGAATGAACCGGGAACCCAGAGAAAGACACAAACCCGCTACGGTGAGAGAAGTGGACAGAGATGGTGGGAGAGGGGGTGGCATACCTATAGTCTGGCTTTAATGCACTCACACGGAAGTCAAGGACAAACCACAGGGGGCAGGATGGAGAAGAAAGATACAGAGAGGGTAGAGGTGCTTAGGATACAGCCTGCCAGGAACATCGTTTGCCCAACCCTGGCACGTAGGAGGTGTTCGGCCAATCTACAGCCCTCAGTAATTTTAGGGGCCCAAGAAAATGTTTCCATTTCTTTTTAAATCAGAAGAAAAATAAACTTTCAACTCAAAGAACATGTTTTAACATATAATATTAAAATATTCAACTTTATACCAATATTGTCATAAAATATAATTTTAATATTGTTGATGGAGGAAGGGGCGCACGAAGGCGAAGCTAAGTAGGGTCCACAAAAGTCATAACTGAGCCCTGGTTGGGACCCAGCCTGGGACTGGGTAGCTCAAGGCCAAGTGTAGGACAGACCCTAATGCAGGGAGTGCCAGAGCCAAGGGAACCCAGGGGAGGGGCAATCAGGAAGCCTTCTCAGAGGAGGTGGGATTTCCAGGTTGAAGGAAAGACACGTCAGGTGGAAGGAGAAAGTGTAGGCAAGGCTTGTGGTCACAGTGCTGTGGGCAGCTGGAGCCAACCTAGAAAGGCCTGGAATGGCAGGTGGGGCTTCCTCTATCAGAAACAAAGGAATGTGAGCAGGGCCAGAGGTGGGAGGAGGAAATAAAAGGCCATGGCAGAGTGTGGGAGAGCGATGGCCGAGCCTCCCAAGGCGTGTGGCCCTGTGCTGGCCACTGAATGGTGAGCGGGAGGGACGGGAGAGGAGTTGACTTTTAGGGGACTGAGGGTGAAGTGTCCAGGGGACGGTCACCAGGAAAACCATCCCGGAGGGAGGCCTTGAGGCTGAGGCTGGAGGGAGCATGGGAGCCAGGGTGGGGGCTGAGCAGAAAACCACCCCAGAGGTCAAGTTTCAGGAGAAGGGGAAAGGGGGTGGGCCAGGGGTTCATGTGCAGACACACACACGTACACAGATGCACACACACCAAGCAGGAGGCAAGAAAAGAAAGAAGGGAAAGAAGGAGGATATTTAATAAAGCTGCAGGGAGGTGGAGAGAGACAGACCCACTGGCACTGAGACATGTGGACACACACTCACACTCCACCCAAGGGGTGGGGCAGAGAAAGAGATGGGCATTTAATGAGATGGCAGCAAGAGGGAGGTGGGGGGATGGGCAGAGGCAGGCAGACAGACGGATGCACAGGCAGAGCTCAGCAGGGGACACAGGTCTGGGGTCCCATGGGTCACACTCTGAGGGAAGTACAGGTCTGGACACAGGGTGGGAAGGCCCCAGGGAGAGGAGGGCTGGGGAGGGATAGAGTGAGATGGACGACAGACAGATGCACAGAGCTCCATCTCCAGGTCCCTTCCCCACCCCATGCCAACCCCCATCTGTGCCTCTTTCCCTGGCTGTTCCGTCTCTGTGTTTCTGTCTGTTTTTCTCTCTGCAGACCACAGCTTTTTGGAGCCCCCCCATAGACAAATGGGAATAGAAGACAGAGATGAAAGAAAATGCAGACAACAGACCATGTGTGATACCTATGTGTGTGTGTATGTGTGTGAGACAGACCATGTGTGATACGTGTGTGTGTGTGTGTGTGTGTGTGTGTGTCTGGGGCAGAATTTTATGAGGGAGGGAGGAAGAGGGTGAAAGGAGCAGATGATGAAGGAAGAGACGACAGCGGGCAGCAGGGGCTGCAACCTGGAAGGTGGGGAGAGCAGGGACATGCACATTGCACACACCACACACCACACGCATACCATGCACACTGCACATAACATACAAGCACACTGCACACACTGCACATGCAGCACACTGCACACCACATACGTGACACACTGCACACAACACAGTGCACTGCACACCACGTAAGTGACACACTGCACACATAGCACACAGCACACTGCACACACTGCACATGTGGCACACTGCACACCACATACGTGACACACTGCACACATGGCACTGTACAATGCACATACAGCACACTGCACACACTGCACACCGCACACAACACACAGTGCACTGCACACAACACACACACTGCACACACCCACACTGCTCACACACATACATACAACATACACTGCCCACACTGTACACATTAGAAGTGCAACGGTAGAAGCAAGCTCAATGAAATTGTGGAGAAAGGGAGGCAGGAAGGGGGCTGAGGAAGACAGACAGACCGCACAGAGAGGGCTTGACACAGATACACAGGCAAGCGTGTGAACTCACACACCCACACAGGCCCACGGCAGGACTGGGCCCAGGGTAAATCCTCAATACGAGTTTTACATATGAATGATGAGAAGAATGAATAGGCCAGCAGCCCAGAGTGAGGGCCAATAAATGCGGGCCAGAGGATGGACAGACAGAGAGACAAGAGGACACCTAGGCTGACGGGCAGAGAACAGTTGACAAGCCCAGACTCACACACACCCAGAAACATGCCCATTCTCTCTAGCTGGCAGGGATGGGGTAGTGGGCACAAATTACGGTCTTTTTTGTGCTTTTCTGTATGTATGTATATGTATGTATTCCTTATAGCAGAATAGGAAAGATATAAACACACACACACACACAAACACACACACCGGGGGTGTCAAAAAAATGTATACACATGACTTGTATTCATCTTTTGTTATCAGTATATATTGAGTATTACAATTTTAATAGTTTTTTCCTTTCTTAAAATGTGTATTTTTTGGCACCGTGTGTGTGTGTGTGTGTGTGTGTGTGTGTGTGTGTGTAATTTTTTCATGGGGGAAACAGCTTATTTTTCTCAAAAAGAAAAAAATGCATGCAGAGTAAGAAAAAAAAAACACTGAAACCAGGAAGGGCAGGAAGAGGGGGACGCAGGGCTCCTAGGGGCTCCAATAACCTGAAGTGGGCTGGACACTGGACAGTCTGCAGGAGCGGGCAGAGGAGTTACGAGGTGGTCCCGGCAGAGTGATGTCTCTCGCCCCTCCACTCTCTCTCACAAAGAATCGAGCAAAAGCAAACTGAACAAAGGTCCAGAGTGAGAGAGTCAAAACCAAAGAAAGGGAGGCAAGAGGTGGGTGTTCCACCTTCCTTTCCTGACCACACCACCCATGTGACCAGACCTGGGTGCATCAGAGCGAATCTCCCCAATCCCTCAAGCTCTTGTTCTAAAGTGTGAGCCGCATGAACTGCCACGACAACCCCGCAAGTCCCAGGGGGTCAGGGAAAGCTCCCAGGGGCAGTCTGTGGCCTCTGAGATGGGTTCTGAAGGATAAATAGGAGTTTGCAGAGAAGAAAGGGCATTCCCAGTCATGGAAACAGTCGAGGCAAAGGCATGGAGGTGTGAGAGGGCTGGGGAAGAGTCAGAGGAATGGAGAGATTGATAAGGAAGAAAATCTGAGAGAGAGAGGGGAGAGGCAGAGAAAAAGAAACTAAGAAACAGAGACACATACAGAAACAGAGACAGAAAAGCGGAAGCGTACAGGGACAGAGAGAAAGATCAAGAATTGGGGGGAAGGAGGATTAAGGCAAGGAATAGAAACTCAAAAAAAATTGTCAAAGCAGAGAACCAGAGCCATACAGAGAGAGAGAGAGAGAGAGAGAGAGCGGCAGAGTTGGACAGGTACAGATAGACAAAGAGACAAGGACAGAGAGAGGCATGCAGAGAGACGGAGAGAGACACAGAAGACGACACCATGAGGCAGAGGAGAGGAAAGGGGGCGGGGCCTCTCCTGGGAGACCCTTGGGACTGCCAGCTGCAGGGATACTCAGGTCATGCAACCCAGCCGCGACAGAAAGGGCTTTGTCCCCCCTGGGTCTGGGGCATGTCCACGTCATGGTGGGCTTGGGACAGCTCGCTCCTGTTCGAGCCCCGGGAGCCATGTGTGTGCTGAACCTGGAGCCGCTGGTGCTCTCTGTGCTCTCCGAGCCCACACTGATCTGCATGGACACACACTGCCCACATTGGAACCCAGCTACACACATCGCTGCCCAGGGCCCAGGAGCCCCCCCAGCACCTCCCACAGGTTCAGGCTCCAACGACTAGGATTTGTGTCCACGCAATACACACAAATCCGTGCACACACAACAGTTAAAGACCCACGCACTTCATACCCCATTCATACCCAGGTACACACACAACGGAGGGCCCTGTAGGCTAGCACGCTACCTGGACACGTATGTATACAGACACACAGAGCCATGGGCAAACAGGCCCACATACACCCACATGAACACAAAAGCACACGCATTCCAGGCACACATGAGCCAATAGAAGACGATGCCACAATCTCAATCCATGTTCCTTGGGAGCTCCTATTCATGTTCCCACGGCAGGCACACACCCACGGGGCCTCACGTTTGTGAAAAGAATACTGAACAGAGTAATATACCGAGTTTGAAGTTTGTTTTTAATTAAAGTATGATGGCCAGAGGTGACTCACGGATCGGTGTGTCATCTGATGTAAAACAAATTTCTCCGCATAGGCTGTGACAACATGAACTAACTTCCCAGGTTGCATCCGTCCGTTGGTTGGTGGTTGGGGAGAAGGAAGGAGAGAAAGGGTCTTGGGGTTTTTCTCCAGAGTATCCAGGACTTCTGTTGATCCAGCCCCACCTCCCACCCAGCTCAGCACTCCTGGGAAACACACAGGTTGCACATACACGCAGCCACCTCACCCCGTGAACACACAACAACTCCACACAAGCCTGACAGCCCTACTCAGTACCCGGTGTCAACCGCCACCATCCACCCAGAGGTCTGAGTCCTGAACTGCTCACATTTTGGGGCGTCCTGGGCTTCATCTGGTGCGTCACAGTTGGAAGTGGCCATCTCCAGTCTGATCACACCACGCCCTGGCCTGGAGCCCTCCAGCCACCACTGTTGGCCACACAGAGGTTCCTCTGATCAGTCTGTCCTCACCACTGCCCCCCACCCCTTCACTCTCCGGCACACAGTAGATGCTCAATAAACCACTGGCCGAACTCTGAGGTCTGTTTGTGTTTAATCAGACAATATGCAAAGTATGTACAACCAGTTCTGGATACCCCCCTCCCCCCACCAAGCCTGGACTGTGAATGCAGGACCCCAGGCCCTGCCCAGAGCCAGGGGTCCCCTAGGCCTCTGCATAGTCATCTGAAATCTACAAAACACTGTTTTAAAAAAAAAAAATGACAGTATTAGGACACCTTATACAAAGGGCCTTGGGCAGTTGGAAGGGGATTTGAGAGCACGCTGTTTTGAGCGAGCCCCGATTTGACTGGGACGGATAGGAGAAGACTTGGGTAATAAACATGTATGAAAAGAAACGTTGAAATTTCATAGGCAGGCACCACTTGGCCTCCTTCCCCGCTGGCAGGGCCTGGCTGGCTCGAGAATCCCTGGCAGCAGGAATGTTATTGCTATGATGGGGGGCTGTGGGTGAAATGTACAATGTGTCTAGGGGACAGAGCAAAGGGCATTTTTACATGTTAAATATGGACACACATGGAGGAATTACACACGTGCACGTGCACACACACACACACACACACACACACACACACACACACACACACAGGGCCCTTGGCAAGACGCCCCAAACGGTCAGCCACCCCTTTTAAGAAGGGTATACTGAGGCCCAGGGAGAAACCACCACATACCCTAAGGCTGAACAGCAGAGCTAGGGCCAAAACAGTCCCCTGATGCCCCGGGCTGGGCTCACTATGTGATGCCAGGCCACAGGGTCTGGACAGGGGTGGGGTAATTACAGAGCCCATGGCCACAGACGGAGGCAGACGCTGCATCCCAGAGAGGGAGCCAGGGTCACCCAAGGTCACACAGCCAGTCCTTGTGCACGGTACTGGACACCCTCATCTCCCCCCACCACCCCAGCCTAGGCACTCCTTTCCCTGCTCATGAGCTAAGGGACGCCAACGTGGGGAGGAGAGCAGGGGCCAGGCATTGAAATGACACAGGACAAACTGGGCAAAGGAGGACCTAGGGTTCCCTCCTGAGGCCAGACTCAGAGCCTCCCAACCACTTGGATCTTCTATTTCTGCTTGATTACCTCCAGAGCTTGGGAGCTCACTCTCTTTCACAGTGGGCTAGCCCTGAACGTCAAAACCCACCTGCATTTTGACTGAAATCTGCCTCCCTATATCTGCACCTTCACCCCTCATTCCTAGCTCAGCCCCACATCCACCTCCACTCTCTCCCCCCACAACAGCCCCGCTGAGCAGGAACTAGCAGCAGGACTCTCTGCTCTCTCTAACCCATCCTCAGACCCCTTGTCCCCTGGGCTGCCGGTCTGTCCATGATGCCTCTGAGGACAATCTTGTTGGTTCCTGAGGAAAACAGAGGGAGCACCGGGTTCTGATCCCACCTCAACCCTGAACTACTCTGAACTACCCCTCCCCAGACTCAGCTACCCCATGGGTAATATGGGGACAAAAAAAAAACTGATGATCTCTAAGGGTCCCTCAGGTCTAAGAAGGGTAGGGTTTGAGGGAGGTGCCCGCCCCACCCACCATCATCGAGTCAATCTAGGCCTCAGGCTGCCAAGCCAGGGAGCCAAGTGGCCTCCACCAACAGGTGTTTCAGGAATGGACAGTAAGGGGCAGGGTGGCAGGCAGGCCACCGGCCAAGGGCCCATCACTCCTCTTTGGAAAGGCTCTTTGGCCAGCTCTGGAGACAGACCTGGGCGGCGTGGAAGTGGGAAGGAGGCCATGTGTGGGGTAGGCTGAGGCTGGGAAAAGAAAGGCCTCGGCCCCGGTCGTTCCCAGTCCCTCCTGTCAGTCACGCAGAGCTCCAGGACAGGGACAGGGAGGAGGCATGTGGCTGGATGGGGAGCCAGGACGCAGTCACTCTGCCAGCCTTGGACCCCGTCCTCAGGGCTGCCCGAGGGCCCAAGCCCTTCCACGCCACTAAAGAAGGAGGGGCCTCGTCACTGGCAATTCAGCCCCACAGAGAGGATCAGCAGTGGGCAGGCAGAGGCAGGCAGGACCCCGCATCGGGGGCCACCTCGCCCCAGATCCAAGCCAAGAAGCCAGTCTGGCCCTGTAGCCTGCTCCCTATAGGTTCTCTCCAGGCTGGTACTGGGGCTCGGTGGATGTGAAATAGTCCTCCAGGAAGGCCTGTAGGTACTCAAAGGTGGGCCGTTCCTCTGGCTCCTTCCGCCAGCACTGGCACATGAGGTCGTGCAGGGACTCGGGACACTCAGGCGGGCAGGGCATCCGGTAGCCCCGCTCCACCTGATCCAGCACCTCTCGGTTTACCATCCCTGTGGACAGAGGGAGGAGTGAGGCTGGCTCTGGGGAGGAAAGTGTGTGGGGTGGAGGGGAAGGGGATGGGGATAACAAAGAGAGCTTCCCACCTAGGACAGGGTAGGTGTGACCATGAATAAGCCCCTCCCCAAGGCTGGAAGCCCTGACCAGAGAGAGAGCCTAAGATCAGGTGTTCAACCTCTTTTTTATACAGATGGGGAAACTGAGGCCTGGGAGGGGGTGTGGCTTGTCCAAGGTCACCCAGGGCAGAGTGGTTCAGAGACCAAAGGTGGGCTGTGGGGTGCCCTCTTACCAGGGTAGGGCACCCGTCCCTTTGTTGTGAGCTCTGTCAGCAGGATCCCAAAGGACCACACGTCCGACTTAATGGTGAAGCGGCCATAGAGGGCGGCTTCTGGAGCCGTCCATTTGATGGGAAATTTGGCACCTGCAGAAGCAAGAAAGGTCAGGGTACACTCAGCAGAATGTCATGACCACTCTGCCAGATAGGCACCCTTCTCATCCCCACTTGACAGATGAGGAAACCAATGCTCAGGGAAGGGGCATGACTTCCCAAGGTCATACGGCCCCTGACTAGACCCTGCCCACCTTGCCGGGCTGTGTACTCGTTGTCTTCGATGAGCCGAGCCAGCCCGAAGTCAGCTACTTTGCACACGAGGTTCTCTCCAACCAGGATGTTGGCAGCACGGAGGTCCCGATGGACGTAATTCATCCGCTCCACGTAGGCCATGCCTGAGGCGATCTGTAGGCCAAACAGAAGGGAATAACAGCTCAGAGGCCAGCTCATGCCCTTTCCAGGTCACAGGGCACATGTCCAGGGGTGGGGTGATCCCAGGAAGGAGAGCCAACCAAACACCCTGTCCTTCCCAGTTCTTCCAGCAAGTGAAGTCAGTTTACAATAAATGCTATTGGCACAAAAAGCAGGACCTGCACTCAGCAGGAGGGGACACAGGACAAAGGGGAAATGGCAACGGGGAAGCATAAGACAAGATGCAGTCAGGGAAGTGGGGTGACTACAAAAAAGAGGCCCAGATGCCCCAGGGACACAGTGCCAGGTCCTGCCTGCTGTCCTAAGTCCCCTCTCTGAGGCTCAGTTTTCTCATCCATTAAATGGAATAACAGCCATCCAACCTCCCCAGATTGTTATAGGGACCAAGTGAAAAAATGGTTTCTGAGTGCCATCTACAGCAAACTAGTGCTAATACATGTTTGTTGAGTGACTGAATGACCTTCACAAAGAAGAAAACTGGGGCCTGAGGTCCCACAGCAAGTCAGTGATTCCTGATGCCCAGGTAAGGGTTCTTTCTCTGCCCAGACCACCACTCACCACCACTTGGAGCACCTATCAGTGGTCCCAGTAATACATGTGGCGAGACCAGTGAGTGCAGGGGCAACCAAGGCAGGCTTCCTAGAGGGGGCATTCAAGAGGCCAGAGCTTGCTGAGACAGGTGGGTCAAGCCAAGGATGTAGGAGGGGCTGACTTACCTGAGCAGCCATGTCCACCAGCTGAGGCAGCCGCAGGTACTTGCCTGTCTCCCCCTTGAGAAAGTCCAGCAAACTTCCTGGGCAGAGAGAAAGCAACTCTAATTCCTAACCGGTCCTCCCTGAACCAAGAAGCAGTGATTCCCAGATCCTGTCCACCTGGCCGGGCTCACCTCCCTTTAACCGCTGCAGATTTTATGTAAACCCGTCTCTGAACAAAGTCTCACTCAGCATTTGTCACTCAAAAAGACAAACAGGATGGCAAATAACAGAATGCACACCCCTGGGTGAACAGAGTCTGGTCCATCCATACAACGGAATACTATCCAGCAAAGAAAAAAAAAAGGAACAAACTGCTGATACACACAACAAGGAAGAACCTTAGATGTAAAAGATTACATAAATGAAGTTCTAGAATAAACAAATCTAGGATGATAGAAAGCACGTCAGTGGTTGCCTGGGTTTGGGACTGGAGAATATTGTCATCAAAAGGGGACAAGGCAGGGACTGCCGGTTAGCTCACTTGGTTAGAGCGCAGTGCTCATAACACCAAGGTTGCCGGTTCGATTCCCACATGGGCCACTGCGGTGCGCCCTCCACAACTGGATTGAAACAACTACTTGACTTGGAGCTGATGGGTCCTGGAGGGACACACTGTTCCCCAATTAAATTTCTAAAAAAAAGAGGGAGGGAACAAGGCAGCTTTCTGGGGTGATGAAGATCTTCTATACCTTGATCATGGTAAGGGATCCACAGAGTATCCATTTGTTAAAACTCATGGAACTGGATGCTTAAAATGGGTGTATTTTATCATATATAAATTGTGCCTCCAAAAAATAGAATTTTAAAAAATAATTGATTTTAAAATTAAGTAAATGTCAAGCCAGGGACTTGCTGTTGCTCAACTTGGAGGGTTGGGAGAGTTCTCTTTGGGCCCTAAAAAGTGACAAACGGCTTTAGAAAACCAGCAAACTGAGGGAGACAAGATGCACTGTGGGAAATTGCTTAAAAACAAAATGAAACGAGAAAGGCAACCTTTGCCTTAACTTGCCATCAACACGAGAAGCTGGCTCTATTCCATTCCACCTTTAAAGAGGTATATTCTGCTTTGTGAGGGGTGTAAATGTCTAACTATTATGTTGCTTTGTACACCGACACTAATAAAAAAAAAAAAGTTAAAAAGAAAAAAAGAGGTATAATGCAGCCTGGGGGGCAGTGAAGCCTGTCCCTGTCTGCCCTGTGGTGAACACCCTGACTCAGAGGCGGTCCAGCAAGGGGCTGCCCGCATCTCGGTGCTGGTCGCCAGGCCTTACCTTTGCTCATGTACTCTGTGACGATGTAGATGGGCTCCTCAGACACCACGGCGTACAGCTGCACCAGCTTCTCATGCCTCAGCTTTTTCATGACCTGGGCCTCCTGCAGAAAGGCCTCTGGAGACATCGTGCCCGGCTTCAGAGTTTTGATGGCTACCCTGGTGGTGCCGTTCCAGGTCCCTGTATAGGGAGAGACACAGGCTGCCTCAGTGGAGGCTGGCCCCTATACCCATTCCCATCCCAAAGGGACTCAGGATCTGCCTGGGTACCAATTGCAGCTCTGGCCTCCCTGGCCATGTGATAAGCCCAGCCAAGGCCCAGGCCCTTTCTGAGCCTCAGAGTTCCCACCTGTAAAATGGACACAATGACAGGATGTTCCTCACAGGGCTGTTTGCTACAAGGCTGAGTCTCTGATACATGCTCAAGAAATAGTAGCTGTTGTCAGGACTACGATTATTAGGAATGTCCCATAAAGCAGCACGTTTGCCTGGGATGGGAGGCTGTGGTTCCAACTCAACTGCTCTCTCCTGGGTAACTATGTTCCTTCTGGGAAGGTGCCTTACGCACTAGCAAATGAACAGGGCTGGGGGTGAGGTGGAGCTAATCTCAGGACAAGGCCACCCAAACAAGAGCCATGCTCCCCCAAAAATAAGGCATCACACTAAGTACAAGGGCTTGAGGGTCAGACTGGCCAGAGTTTGACTCCCACCTCTGCCTCCTGCCGGCAGTGCTCTGTGGATGGGTCAGTTCCCTTCTCTGAGCCTCAGTCCTCTCATCTGGAAAA
>NW_017732666.1:44328-62105 GCF_001890085.2 Hipposideros armiger
TCTGCGTCTTGGACCCGGCTTCCCATCTCTCTCCCCTCTCTCCAGCTCAAAGTCAATACTTCCCCTTTTCCTGACTTGGCCTGACCTCGCCTCCAGGCCTTTATCCCTGCAGTGCCTTCCACCCAGGAACGCTCTCTGCACTTTTTTATCATCTCCTCCTCTGAAAGGAGGAAAGTGCAGACAGCAATGCCAAGTGCATATCATGGCTCCTGAGAAAACCTTGAAGACAGCACAACCGTGATCCTTCTGCTGAAGACACAGGCTTACAACTGTCATGCCTACCTCACCCCAACCTCCTTGATTGCTCTGTGTCAGCAGAAATCAGTCTGTGGAAGGCAGCCTGGGTTTTTCCAGGGCTGCATGGTGTTTGTTTTCAAGAGCAGTTTTGCCATCTCTCCAGGGTTAGACAGGGGAATGTTAACAGGCCCAGACCATGCCAGACCTGCACATCCCAGAGCTACCTCCATGAGCTGGGACTTCTCTCCCCAGGGCTAAGAGCTCATGGGTGGATGTGCGCCGGGCCAGAGCTCTCACAACCCCACGATGGGTTCTTTTATCACCAGCCCCATTTTACGGTGGGGAGGATCGAGGCTCAGAGTGAAACCTCCTGGCCCAGATCACCCAGCAGGTCATGGGGGAGTCACAATGCCCAGCCCTGAGCAGCTCTTAGGAAACAGGTGCCATGGTCTGCAGACGCGTGGGGGGGGGCACACCCCATCTTGGTGTCAGCTACCACTGGGGAGGTACCTATTTAAAATAGGGCCCACTGGATACAGCGCGCACTCTTAACAACAAGGCTGCCGGTTCGACTCCCTCGTGGGATGGTGGCTACGCCCACCCTCAACAAAGATTGAACACAGCACCTTGAGCTGAGCGGCGCGACTGGACTTGGAGCTGAGGTTGCTGCGCCCTCCACAACTAAGATTGAAGGACAAGAACTTGGCTGTTCCCCTCCCCCAACTCCCCAACACTGTTCCCCTCCCGCAATTGCCCGAAAAAATAAAATGAAAAATAAAATAAGGCCCACTGTTCAGCAGAGGTGACTGAAACGCAGGAAGGTAGAGGGAAGGGGGAGAAAGGGAGCTTTGAGCCGCTAGTCAGGATGGACATCTATCTGTCTGGTTCTCAGGTGGGGACACAAAGTCCCCCCAAGGGGACTGTGGTCTCCTCTGAGGGGGCAGGGGCAAAGCCTTACCCATCCACACCTCTCCAAAGCAGCCCTGGCCCAGCTTGACCTCCAGCCGCAGCGACTCCCGGGGGATCTCCCAGGCGTCCTTGGCTAGGCCCTGAGTCTGTGGCTTGGATGTGGGGCACACAGTGGTGAGGCGGTGGCACAAGCCGTCAGCATGTTCTGAAAATGGAGGCAGGGAGGTGGAGTTCAGGTCGGGCACCCACTCTGGGTCCCCCCTGTCCCATGGTGTGTGTGTACAGACCTACATGCTATATGTACACACACTTCAGGGACACACAGGACACCCTTGAGGTCAGGTATCCACACCCGTGTGTACACACTGTCAGCCCACACAGGCCCACACTGCCTCATGCGTCTGCTCACCGAGTCATTCATCCATTCATTCATCACACTTTAAGGGGTGCCCAGATAGGTGGCTGCCACAGACATAGTGAGGAACAAGTCCAGTGGAACCCTGGCCTCGGGGAGCTCATAGTCCAGGGGGAGCCCAATTTCCCTTAATCAACTCCCAGGACCACGTGTGTGATGGCGGAGAGCTGTGCGTGTGATAGCAGGCAGGACGGATGGAATCCTAGAAGACTTCGCAGAGGAAGCGGAGCGAGTGGTTAACCAGGGAAAAGCACTCCACGCAGAGGGCACAGTGCCTCATGCCTGTGCAAAGGCCCTTAGGGAGAAATAGCTGCTGGGTTGGAGGAGTTGAAAGAAGGGCAGGGGGGCTGCAGGGAAGTGAGTGGGAGAAGGGTGACCCCAGGTTTCGACTACCCAAGGCCATGTTTCGACTACCCAAGGCCTTGGAGACCACACTGGGGCCTTTATCCTAAGATTCCAAGATAGCCCCTGGAGGATTCTGATCTGAGGGAACAGGGCTCAAAAAGAACAGTTGTGGTGGCCAAGGGGACAGAGAGAAGTGGCAGATCCGAGAGGAAGCAGGGGGCCCACCTGACAGAGGAGGAGGAAGGAAGTGTGGGGTGGGAAGTCGCTGGCCATACCTGCACACAGAGGCCACAGCGACACGCCGCAGCTGCGCAGACATCCACAGAGACCCGCCCACATGGGCCCGCACAGGCCCATGGCACTTTAGTCCCCCTGGGCATCCAGACGGAACCGCCACACTTGCACACACAGCCGGCGCCTATGAGCACCCTGAGCCCTCGCTAGCTCTGCCCGCCTGCCATGGCTCGCTCTCTCTCCCTCTCTGTGGCCATCGATCTGGCCACCCCCTCCTCCTCTCCCAGTAACCAGTTCAGACAGATCCTAGGGCTGCGGAGACGAAAGATACCAGCCTACGCACCCTCCCTTCCCCGCTCACTCCTCCAGGCAGCCCCCTCCTCACCAGCCGGCTGCAGAGGAGGGGAAAGAGGTGGGAGGGGTAGTGGGGGGAGAGGAATGAGGGGAAACAGGGAAGAGAAGAGCACAGGAAGGAAGGAAGGAATAGGGAAAATAAAGAAAGAAGTGGCAGGGAGCAGGAGCTGCACATCCTCAGGATAACAGCAGCCCAAAGCCCCCTCCTCAGGGACTGCAGCTGAGGCTCACATAACACCCTCCCCCACCCCCCACCACATGCCCTCAGAGGGCCTAACCGCAGGCCCAGGCCACCTGCTCCGCCCTGGCCCCCGCTGCCCATCCCCTGAGGCCTGCGCCCGGGGAGACAGGGTCACTCACTGGAGTAGTAGGCTACGAGCTGCTGCAGACTGTTGAACGGGGTGCGAGAGGTGATGTAGAAGCCGCCGCTGTCCAGCTTGCGGATCTTGTAGTGCTTCACGTTGAGGCCCTTGGCGTTGTCGAAGTCGGACACCGAGAGGCAGTAGGCACCTGCAGGGCAGGGCCAGAGAGGAGCCATGACCACCAGGCCCATCACCCCCGTAGGCCGCGGCACTAAGCGCAGCTCTGTGCCTATCCAACACAGGAGGGGGGAGGGTCACAGCAACCTGTCCCTGAGTACCCAGCTCTGGGGTGGCCACGGAGACAAGTAAGCAAAGGGCCACCTGGCCAGAAAGCCTCGCCATGCACTCTTGGCCCCGACAAGACCTCTGAAAACTGAGTGTGCGTCCCAACTGTGTGACCTGGACAAACTGCTTGCCTTCTCTGGGCCTCAGTTTCCTCCTCTGCACAATGGGGCTACTCCCAGAGCTGCTGGGAAGATCCAATGAAACCACATGTAAGAGGACCTAGCACACAGTAGGTGCTCAATAAATGTTTGCTGGGAATGTAGGGATGGCCCAAGTGGCTGTGTGTCCCCAGACTAACTGCTTCCCTTCTCTGGGTCTGCCTGCGGGAGTACTGTCCAGGCCCCACCACTTCCTAAAGACTCCAGGCTCAGGCAGGAGCTGGTGGTTGGCTAAGGCTGAGGCAGCCGTAGGCCGGGGACCAGGTGCTGGGCATGGCCTGAAGGCTGTAAAGGCTCAGCTGGGTCAGCCATAATGCCCCAGCCCTGCTTTCCTTGAGCCTGGAAAAGCTTTAGGCTAGAAAAGCTTCCTCTTGTCCAGCAGGCCTGGCTAGGAGTTTCCGCTAACCTGAGCCCAAGAGACACCTGGGGTGGCCGAGCCCCAAAGGCAGGGGCAGCAGAAGCAGAGCTTCCAATGGCCAGAGAAAGTCCTTCTTGGGAGGTAGCATACAGGTATCGTGCTAGAAGCCCATGCGTGACTCTCTGGACAGTCCTCAGGTGGGGGTTAAAATCTTGTGTAAAGAAGGAAAAATGGAGCCCAGAAAGGGAAAGCAGCTAGCCTCACGTCACCCAGCCAGTCAGGCACAGAGCTGGGACTTGAACCGATACCTGGGTCTCTAAAGCTGCATGGGGCAACCATGACTTCCTCCAGATGGCCCAGGCCCTGTGCACGTGGAAGCCACAGGCCTGAGCCTGAAGCCAGCCCCTGACCACAGGTGCACACTCACAGGCACACCTGTGCCCAGCGGCTGCATGCTAATACAGGTACACACTCCCAGTCCCCCAGGCACAAAGACAAACCCACAACAGTTCACTCCCACGCTGTACCACACAGACAATTTCACCCCCACGTGCATACACATCCCTGGACCCACACATGGCATGCACGGCCACACGGTCACTCATAAATACACATGTGTGACATAGATGATTTGCTTTCCCATCTCCCGCTGAGCCCCAGGCCCATAAGAAGTGGCCCGGCTTCGTTGCCATGGTGATGGGGCACCTGCAACCCATTTGCAGAGGGGCTGGAAAGAGTGAGTGACATGGGTTCTCTGGCTGGGGGAAGGTACAGGAGAGGACCAGGGGCCAGGGCTGTTGCGGGGAAGAGCAAAGCCATGTCCCAGCACCCAGTCGAGCCCCAGACGCCCCTGAAGAAGGGGAAGAATGGGGACATTGAATCAGTACCCACCCTGGGAACAAATCTTTTGCTGTGCGATCCTCAGTCCTCTTGACAACCTGTGTCCATTCCTCATCTGAGGAAACTGAGGCTAGAAAAGCTAAGTGTCATCTTTCGCTTTACCTCTGGCCGCCCCAGATAACTCAGTGTTCCTCAGATGTACCTCCCTGCCTTTGATCCTGTCATTTTCTCCACCTGGAGGGCTCTCACCTCCTCACTCCATATACCAAACTCCTATTCACTCTGCAACACCCAGCTCAAACAACCCACAAAAAGACTCAGTTCCCCTTGGCTAGCAGGAATGTTCGTACCTTTCGTGGTCTCACTTTCTCGCACTAGGAAGGTCCCTCTCGGGTTCTCGGCATTGAGCAATAACCGCTCTGACTCCCGTCTGGTGATCTTGCCAAAGTACCACCTGGAGTAGGAAGGGGGAGGATGGCGTCGGTGAACCTGCCAACCCACAGTGCCTCTCCCTGAGATGTGGTGCGGGGCCTTGGGCAGCCAGACCGCCCACTCCGGCCCAGAGAGAAGCTCTGAACCAGCAGCGATGAAGAGCAAGCAGGAAGCTCGAGTCGATACTCACTCCTCGGCCTGGATGGAGTCGGAGGGCGCCACATAGTTGCTGGGGATGTAGCCCGTCTGTCCGGTGCTGAGCGAGTGGGCCAGCCACCAGTCTCCCTCTCTGAGCAGGGGGACAGGGAGGGAGCAAAGGAAAAGGGAGCCATCAGCAGTGCGCCCCAGTGCCTGCAGTCCTCAGGGGTACTGTGCTGGGCGCCCTTGAGGCCAAGTAGAGCACAGGGAGCAGTGGGACCAGGCCACTCACAGCCGGAACTCTTCCTCTCCCTGGCCCAGATGACTCTTGGCCAAAGCTGACTCAGACAGGCTTCCTCCAGGACTGTGACAGAACTGACCTCGGTCAGCCTGAGGCCTGAAGTCACAGGGCCAGAGTCCTGGAACGGGAAGTAATCTGCTTCCCTTCAGACAGACCAAGCCATCTCAAGATGCCAAGAGCTGCCTTGGCCACGAGGTAGGGAGCTCCTCGACTCTGGGGAGCAAGCAAGTTACAACAGGAGAGAAGCTTTCTGCCCAAGACAGGTGTCATATCACACCTCCGAAGCCTCCCCAAGCTCTGAGATTTGGAAGCCAAATCCTGGGAGCTGGTGAGCCCTGAGTGGAGGCAGGGGGTGGCCCTTTGGGGGGCTTGGTGACCACCCAGGTGCCAACCCTGCAAACTAGAGCAATGCTTGCCTTTGTCACAAATCACAGGTCGCACCTAAAGTGCTCCTCGGCTGAAAATGGCAGGCCTCCTCGTGTGGCCTGCCCAACTACGGGGGAAACTGAGGCCAGAGAGGGCTGGGACTTGCCCAAAATCACACAGCGAGTCATGTTAGAGGGGGCTGAGGTGGCAGATCCCCCAATGCCCAGGGGCACTTCTACACTAATTGCCCCACAAGGAGGAGGAAGAAGAGGAAGAGATGGCAACCAGGGAGCTCCCTGCACGGTTGGGTCCCCTGGACCTGGGTGGGAGTGGGGAGGGGGCAAAGTACCTTTGCAGCCATCTGAATGTGAACCAGGTCTGGCTGGAGCGGGGGTCCAGAGACACAGAGGAGAGAGGAGAAAGCGAGAGCCCAACAGGAAAGAAGAGGCAGAGATGGGGGTGGTAAGAGAGAGGCAGAAAGAGCAAGGAAGACAGCAGGAGAGCCAGGCGGTGCTGGGGACAGGGGACAAGGCAGGGCAGCCACAGAGGCCTCACATCCAAAGCAGCCAACAGGGACAGGGAGAGGGTCCATGGGTAGTGGAGGGAAGGGGCCAATGCGAAGGGCTGCTTGGGAAACAGGGTCCAGTCCCTTCCCATTCCGACTGTGTAGATGGGGAGACTGAGGCCAGAGAAGCAAAGGTCCTCTGCTCAAGGTCACACAGCCAGGCCCAGGCTCCTGACGGCCAGATAAGAAGAAATCCTCCCCTACGGGAGACGGTGGGGCTTGTCAGCTTGCTGAGCTTCTCAATCCAAGGCTGACTTTGGACCTCACCATGACCCTGAGAAGATACACAGCAAGCAGGATGTGCTCCTCTCCCGATCGCAGAGGCCCAGGGAGAGAAGGGCCCTTGCCCAGTCACACAGCCTGGACTTGAACCTGAATCCCTGGCGCCTGGTTCTTCTGAGCTTCCCCCGACCCACATTCTTCAGCCCATTTTGAAGATGGAGAAGTTGAGGCCAGCAGTGAGCGGGGCTGGGGGAGCTCTCCAAGGACCTGGCAGAGTACATCCAGACCCAAGGCTCAGCGAGGGGTGCCAAGGCTGAACCAGAGGGGGCGGGGCCCCTTCTGGGTGGACTGAGGCGAAGCCAGCAGAACGGGGGCTGTGCAGGGTGACTTGGCTGTGTCATCACTGATGCACTCAGGCAGGGACGCGCGCTCATGTGGGAGTCTCTGCAGGAGAGGGGGGCACTCCAGAGTAAGGGGGCAAGGCCCACCTCAAGGAAAGAAGCTCTCAGATGCCCAGGACCTCCACCCACCTCCTCTTATGCACCCAGCTGGGGGTATCCACACTTGTGTGTTCCATTTGACCCTCAAGGCCACCCTGCGAGGAAGGAAGGTAGGTCTCAGCCCCAGATTAGAAAACCATGGCTCAGAGATGTTGAGGGACCAGCCCAAGGACACACAGCACCCAGGTGGAAGTAACCCAGCACTTTCTTTGTAGAATTAGGGAAACTGAGGCTGAGAGGGGCAGAGACTTGTCCAAAGCTACAAAGCAAGAACTCAAGTCACAGTGAACAGCTGATATCTTCCAGGCCAAAGTCTTCATTTCACCAATGGGGAAAATAAGACAAAGAAAGGGTCAGCGATGTGCCCAAAGCCTTACATACAGCAAATCAATGGCAGAGGAAGGGTGAGAACCAGGATCCTTGAATGCCCAAAGCCAGATACAGCAGGCCTCCAGCCTCACCGAGCCTTCGGAGGCTCAGAGACCCTCAGGGAAGCTAGAGGAAGATGGAGGAGGAGGCAGCGGGGCTGGGGCAGGGGACTGGTCCAAGGTCTAGGTCAGAGGCTATAAAACCACACAGACTGACAAAATCAGAGCGCAAGCTGGCCAGCCTCTGGGAAGCCCCCAGCCCCTAACTCAGAGTGGAAGGCCGTAGGAGCATAGCCCCAGCGGCCAGCCAAGCAGGGTCCCAGAGAAAGGGGGATTCAGCTCTGCTGACATCACCCAGCCTTCAGCCAGCAGAGCCTCTAGCTTCCTGACATCAGCCCATATGTGAGTTTGGGCTCCCAGTCCAGTCTGAGGGTTTTCGTTCACAAGGGCAAGGAAGGTGGTGAACTGCAATCTCCCTAAGGGACCCAAGGTCCACCTATGGCCTGGCCCCAGCTTGAGAGGCCTCTGAGAGCTTGAGCGCCAGAGTCAGCCATCCCGGGCACCATCCCAGCTCACTACTTGGAGGCTGTGTGACCTTGGCCCTGCCTCAGTTTCCTCATCTGTAGGATGGGGATACTCATGCCTCCCTCTAAGGACATAGAATACTAGCACAGAGTCTGGCCCACGGTAAGTGCTCAACGTGCATGAACTGTTAGTATCTTGATCTAGTTATAAAATAAAAACAATTGAATCTCTATCTCATTGGTGCCCCTTCCAACTCTCCAAAACATTTTTTAAAAACCAAAGTAGCTCTGTGCCACTCTCCAATAAGGATTTGCTGTGTGACCTTGGGCAAGTATCCTGCCCTCTCTGGGTCTTAGTTTCCTCATCCATAAAAAAGGAGGTAAGATTCACAGAATCTCCCTTGCAAGCAAAGTGTATAAATCAGTCAGCATCAAGCTGACTTTGGGTAAGATAATTACTGTGATTATCATCTGAGCCTCAGTTTGCCCACCTGTGAAATGGAGCTATCAAAGCCGCATCTTCCCAAGTCTGTGGTCTGGGAGGCTCAAACCTGCCGTAGGCAGCTGCCAAGGGCCTGGGGCTGCTCCTACAGGAGGTGCCCCACAGCTTCCCAGACCAGTCCAGTCCCACAGGGACACCAACCCAAGCCCAGCCTTGGATGTGACAGTGGCGTTAATCTATCAGGTCGAGCAAATTTACTGCATCCAACACCTTCCCTGGGACCTGGTCCTTATCAGATGGACAGGAAAAAGGGAAAGCAGGAAAGGCATCACACATTCCCTGGTTGACCCTTCACCTTCTCACCTGTGGCCAACAGAGAAAGCACAGAACCACGAGCCCCCAAGCTACGACTTCACATCCCAACTGCTGTTCACTGGCTGTGTGATCTCGGGCAACTGACCTCACCTCTCTGAGCCTTAGGATCCTCTTTTTGCTCCTTAATCTCTGTGCCAGCCAGGCTGGTATGTGCATCAGGGATGTGGCAGCTTTTGCACCTGGGAAGTTATGCCAGTTTGGGCATTTATATTTAACTCACATGGGTTGTTGGGAGTGGTCGCAGAAGCACTTTGGGGATTGCAGGCAAGCCAGGGCAGCTGGGCACGGCCCAGGCAGGCAAGTTACAAGCCCTGAGGCCTGGGCACACGGTCAGCGGGGAGAGGGCAGGGTGAGGCCAGGGCAGGTCACAGTGTCCCGAGTAAGGAGAGCAGGGTGGTGTCCCTTGCCCCATGGTGAGGAGTGGAACTAGAGTCCCCAGGACAAGGTGGCAGAGGTCAATGCCTGCTGGAGCGCTCCTCCAAAAAAGCTGCTGGAATCTGGGTGGGGAGGAGGGGGCAGGTAAAGGAGCAACCCAGAGTCAGACCTAGGGGAGCCCCATCACCTGGGGACTCAGACACAGGGCTGGGGGCTTGGTGCAGTGAGACCTCAGACCCCAGTGGGCTTCCTTCAGACCCAGGTCCACAAAGCACCCAGGATTCTAGGACTCAGGGACATATGGTACAAAGATCCAGGGAGCAGGGTCTCCAGGCCTGCTACTGTGAAGACTCTGACCCAGCCAGTCCTGGCCAGACCCCAGCGACAGAGGCTCCTCTTTAAGCTCTCCACCTCCCCCGACACCCTGGCTAGCCACAGGTTAGACTCAGAAAGTCCCACTGATATAGGGTGGAGGAGATAGGGAGATTGGGGTGGGAAACTGGAGGATTAAACAATAATGGACCCTAAGCAATAACGGTGGAAGGACATGCAGAGTGGTCCCTGGGTGAGGTATGAGACCTGAACACCTCAAATCTGGGTGGTCCATCTTCCACTAAGCCCCCCGCATCCCTTTATCCCTCCTCTTCCTCTAATGCCAGCCCCCAACTCCACCATCACCAAGCTTCTCAGGCAAAGGAGTGGCTAACTCCTTTGTGAAGCGAAGAAGGGCTCCCAATTCATCCCCACCTTCCAATCAGGGAGCTCACTGCACTGAGGGCTTAGCATGGACTCCATCACTGCCAGCCCTCCTGGAAGCCCCAGGCCTGGCCAAACACCCCCCAGCCCATCCTAGAAGGCAGGAAAAAGGAAGGGAAGGGGGAGCACAAAGAGAGGAGGGCTGTCCTCGAACTCTGGGTGAAAGACGCAGACATCCAAGTTTCCAGAGACTTTCCTCCCGCCACGCCTTTGCTCAAGCTGTGACCCCAGCCCAACATGCCCTTCCCACCATGGCTGGTTGAGATTCCCCAGTACTTCAAAACGTCCAACCTGATGTGTCCTCCCCTGCACGGCCTTTCACTCCTCCTGGCTCCTTGGCACCTCCACTGAGCACCCCCTACAAGAGCCACAGGTCATGTGTACCCCTCCTGGCTCTACCACCACTAGCTGTGTGACCTCGAGCAAGTGATTTCACCTCTCTGGGCCTCAGTTTCTTCATCTATACAATAGAGCAAATATGAGTTTCCACTTCCCAGGGCTGTGGTGATGTATAAATAAAACAATGCGACTGAAAGCACTCAGCACGAAAACTGGCTCACACACAAAAGCACAAAAAACGGTGCTATTTCATTACAATTCATGCACCTTGTTCACCAGCACCAGTGTGCTGAGCAACAGGTGATGGGGGGCCCAGAAAATGTGGCAGACTTGAGAGCACCCTTCAAGGAGCTCCCAGTTTGGGGGAGGCTGGATGCAAACAGCTGGAACCATATAGAACTGGCGTAACACTGGGATTCGTATATGCAAAGGGGTGGGGAGTTGGGAAAACCCCCTTCCCCAGGGAGAGCAGCTCTAGGAGGGGAGAGAGCCGCTGCCCAAGTTCCAATCCTGGCTTTGCTATTTGGTAGCTGTGTGACCTTGGGCAAGGGCCTTCGATCTCTGAGCCTCAGTTTCCTCATTTGCAAAATGGAGACAGCCCTTCCCCCATCACCTCAACCCTGGCCGGACTGCAGCAGAATAAATGCAAGGACACAGGTAAAAATGCCTGGCACAGCACTTGGCACCTCTTTTCCCTTTTGCCCCACAGAGAAGACGAGAAGACAGTCCTAAGCTGGATCTTGAGGGATGAATAGGAGTTTGCCAGGCAGAGATGGGACGAAGGGTATTTCAGGCAGAGGGAACAGCATGCACAAATGCAGCAAGGCAGGAACAAGCAAGACACGCTTGGAGATGGTGGAGACGTCCAACCCCAGTAGCCAGGCCTTCAAGGATGCTCAGGGATCAATTCCACTCTATCCTCTAGAACCTTCTTGTCCTTCCACAGCCCTGAAGGCATGCAGCCCCCTCCAGCACTGCAGCCTCCCACCAGCTGTCCCTCTGCAAGAAATTGCCTTCCACCACCTCCACCTGCCACACGACTTCACTGTTCTTCCTTCAAGGAGCTGCCTGAACCTCCCGGTCTCTGTGGTCACCACCCAAGGGGGACACACAGCAGAGGCCCAAGCGCCTGGGCTGACCCGGGGCCCGCCCTCTGCCTGCCCCTTGGCCTGGGCTGGGGCTGGCTCCTGGCTACACTCTAGCTCCAGAAAGGCCATGGACAAGCCTTCTCCACCGAGGCCCCAGTGGACCCAGCACTGGACTCTGCATGCAGCTGGCACTCAATGTGGGCTGATGGGTCGAAATGGGGAGGAGGTAAGGGCGGTGGATGGGGAGGAGGGGTGATGAGGAGTGACGGGGTGACGGGAGGACCCTCCCCATTCTCAGCCTGGGGTTAAAGTTGGGTCAACCTGGTTGGGGGTGAGGACAGAAGCTGGGACAGCTGGAGGGAGGCAGCCAAGGGGGCCAGAGTCCACAGGCAGGGACACGGGCACATGCAGACAGCAGCCCCGCCCCCACCAGCCCGCCCACGAAGTGTGTACACACCTGACATCCACCTTCCTCCTAAGGGCCAGCGAGAGAGAAGCAGAAAGAGGGAGAAGCTGAGACAGGGCTGGAGGGAGCAAGCACGGGCCAGGAATGCGGGGGTCCCGAGGCTGCAGGCTGGGCTGGGGGGACAGCAAGTGCTGCCAAGGGCAGCAATGCCGCAAATGCAGAGCTCTGCCCTGCCCTCTGTCGGCAGCTCCTGCAGAAGCGAACCCCACCCTGCCCCCACCATGAAGCCCCCCACTGTCCCCAACTCTGGGCATATGACCCAAAGCCTTCACCAGACCCCCCCATGACAGGCATTGCACCCCACCCCCACTGCACTTCAGGCAAGGAAAGAAGAGAGCTGGAGCCCCACCCACCCCTCACTGGTTCATTCCTCCCTGCTCCCCTGTCCACAGGGGCCCCAGAGCCTGGCAAGGGAACCCCATCTCCACTATAAGCCAGCTTGACTCTAGGATGCCCCACCTCAAAGGTGGAGTCCCTGGAGGTGAACCAGGCACCCATCCGGGAGCCCTGCCCTCCACACCCTAACCCACCACTTCATCCCTAGGTCCAATCCTGACCCTCTCACAATGGGTGCCCAATATGGGTCCCCTAACCCTCCCAAGGTAGGCTCCTCTCCCTACAGCTGGGGACTCTGGCTTGACCAGCTGCCTCAGGCCCTCCAGCCCCAGGTCACTAATGAGGGCACCTCTGTGGGCATAGCCTCTGGCTATAGGCCCTGCTTTTTGTAGTCCTGGGTCCTGGGCCCAGTTTGGCCCGGACCACATGCCCCTCTGCAGGGTCTGGGATCTGAGGCACGATGCTCTACTGACCAGCTACTGAACCCACCCAGACCCCTGCCCCAGGGGCCGTCCCGGAGCTGCAACTACCTTCCTCCTGCCTCATCATCACTAACATAGGCCCCAAGACAGTCCCCCAGCCCTCAGCGGCCTTGATGCTCAGCTCTGCCTCCTGCCTGCTGTGCTGCTCCTGGCCCTGGGAAACTCAGAAGTGGCTCTGGCCCAAGACCAGACCCAGGGGACAGGGTCCCCAGGGATGATGGGAGGAGGGCACTCACGTGTTGTTGACAATCTGGAGCCGCTCCCCTTTCTTGAAGGATAGGTCCGTCTCTGTCCGCGACTCATAGTCATAGAGGGCCACAAAGGTGGTCACTCCGCCTGCAGAGAGGGACGGAGCATGTCAGAACTGCCAGGGCCATGGCTGGGGAGAGGGGTGGATGGGAGGACCCCATTCCCTGGGAGGAGTGGGAATTGGTCTCTCACACACCATCAGAGCCCAGCCCAGAGGCATGGTCATAATCAAAGGGGGGTGGGCATCCCTGTGAGGGCGTGTAGGAGGCATGTGCATCTCTTCACATCTGAGTGTCCCACTGGCTTTAGGTGATGCTAGGTGCTGGCTTATCTATTAGGTGTCTTCCCCATAGAACCAGAAGCCACCATTAGCGGCCATCTTTGTTTTATTCCCAGAGCCTGGCACATAGTAGGGCCTCAAGAAAAAAACTGTCGGGTGCAATGAACCAGTAAATGAAGGAAACTGCGGCAGGATAGGTGGCTCTGTTTCTCTCTCTCTCTGGGTGCTTCTATGTGTCTGGGGAGACCTTTGTGGCAGATAACTGTCCCCTCAGGGAGGCCCTCTCTGTTCCGCATTTTAATTATAATCTCCACACCCCCACTCTTTCTGTTCCTTCTCACCAATTACCACTTTCTGACACCCTACGTAGTGTACATGCCTTGCTTTGTTTCTCTTCCCCACAGAGGTTTTGTCTGTCTTACTCACTGCTGTGTCCCCACCACCCAAAGAGTCCCGGCACACAGTAGGGGGTGCCACAAATATATCTTAAACAAACGAATGAGTGTTCGTGAGTGTTGGTCTCACTTGGGTGTGTGTCTGTGTCTGAAGGGTCCATGAGCGTCTGTGTGTCTCTGTGTTTGTATGTTCTCGCTGCATGTATGTGCATTTGTGCCTCTGTGAGTCTGTGATGGCATTTCATGAGTATGTGTCTGTCCTGTGTGTCTTTGAAGGGCTGGGGAGAGAAGTGGACAGGGGGGGCTCTATACCCTGGAAGGAGTGGGAATTGGCCTCTCACATGCCGTCAGAGCCCAGCCCAGAGGTATGGTCATAATCAAAGGGTGTGAGCACCCCTGTGAGGGCGTGTAAGAGGCATGGGCCTCTCTTCACATCTGAGTGTCCCACTGGCTTTAGGTGATGCTTTAGGTGAATATGTGGGTGAGTCTTCATCTGGGAGCATGAGGTTATGTGTGTAAGTGTGTTTGTATTGTGTACACCTGCATTGGGTGTGTGTCTGTGCCTAGAGAGTGCACATCCAACGTGTCCCTGAGTGTGTCTCTATGTGTGGGGTGTGCCTGAGTGTCTATGATGGCGTCTCCAGCTCAACACATGTATGCGTTCTGCACGGGTGTCTTTGAATGAGTTGCTGACTCTGTGTGTGAAACCATAAGTGTGTGGTTCCGTGTGAGTGCGTCGGGTGAGAGTACACGTGTTTGTGTGTCTCATGTCTGCACTTCCCTCTAAGCATCTCTTCTGAGGGTGCAATGCCTCAAACAGCCAGCAGAGGGCGCAGGGGCGCATTTCAGCGTCTGGAGGGCCTCTGAGGACGAGCTCTGGTTCTTCCTCCTAACCCGCCCCTGCTCCCTAAGCCACACACCAGCGGCCTGTCCCGACCCTTCTCTGTACTGACCAGAGCAAAGAGCAAAGCCTCAGACCTGGTCCCGTGCAGCTATGAGCAGCCCCCTGGTTCTCTGGGCCTCAGTTTCCCCCTACAGTCTATATCTCTAGACCCCTTTATACTCTGCATCTGATAGAGTGTGTATAAACCCCTTCCCCACCCTGGAGCTTCCAGGAAACTCCCAACAGTCCCCAAGGCCATGTGACCTATAGACTCCCCTTTAGTGAGCAAAAGAAACAGCAGCCCAGAGGGGGGTGTCACTGCCCCAGGGCACACAGCCCTCCTGTCCCAGCAACCTGGGCCCAGCCAAGAGGGGCAAAGGCATCCCCACACCCACACTTCCAGGTCCACTGACCAGCCAGCGGCCCTGCCCTCTGTGGGGAGGTGACCGTGTCCGAGGAGTTGAAGCCTCCAAACAGCTTGGGCTCAGCGGACGCAGGGGTGAAGGCCGTGTTGGGGCCACGGTGGCCATCAGCGGAGGCTGGCTTGCTGGGGGTCTGTGAGGTGGGGAAGGCACCCCCACCGCCACTGTGGGCATTCTCGGTAGGCTCCAGGCTGCGGCGCCGCTGGCTGGCATCCTTGGGCTTGCTTTTGTTGCTGCCCATGGTCCTGGCTGGAGATGAGAGAGAATCCTGGGGTGAAGAGCTCCGGGAGCACACAGGGCTGCCTGGGCTCCATAGACAGCCTCCATCACCACTCATTCTACAGATGGGGAAACTGAGGCCCAAAGAGGCATGCTAGCCTCTTTGGGTAAGTTAGCCTTTCAGAGCCTCAGTTTCTTCATCTGTAAAATGGGGATGACAGCACGTGTAAAGGGCTTCATTGGTACAGGGCCAAGCACAAAAGAAACACCATATACTCAGAAGCCCTAACCTCCCCCCCACTCCTGAATCACTGTTTCTGTCCCTCATGGGCAAGGACAGTATCTGAGTCATGTCTATGTCCCAGGCACTAGCACATAGGAGAAGCCTTACTGAGGGTTTGTTGAGTGAATATATGACTGACTGAAATTGTCTAACACCAGAGGAAAGGTGCTCAAAGTTGCTCAAAGGGATACAGCAGGAGTCTGGAAGGAGAGATGGCTGGGAGCTCATCACAGCCACGGGGCCTTTGCACATGCTATTCCCTCTGCCTAAATGCCCTTCCCTGACCCATTCACCAGGGTGGCTCATGCCTCTTTCAGTTCTCAACTCAAAAGTCAGCTCCTTGGGAAGTGTTCCCCAAATCCTTTCACTGGTTTAAGTCCCCCTGATGTTTGTGCCTCTCCTTGATAACATGTGACCTAGTTTTTCTTTTTATTTCGTGTAATTACATGATTATTGCCATGGGCTTTTGTCTGTCTAGTTCATTGCTGTGCTCCCAGTACCTAGAGCACGGTGTGGCACACAGTAGGTGCTCAATAAACAGCTGAATGAATGAGTGACTATTCAAGAATTAAGAGATTTCTGAGCCAGAAATCTGGGAGGATGAAAGATAGGGAAACACAGAGAAAACCAAGTTGAAAACTCCCCAGTGATGCCCATGGTCCTGCCGCCCCCTTTTGCCTCCCACTTCCCCATCCTCAGATCCTGGGTGGCCCCCCCGGGTCCCGAGCCTGCCCAAGGTCTCCCCACCCATCATGGCTGCCTCTCCCAGCTCCCTCGTTTTGGCAGCCCTGATAGGTCATCACCTCACCTATGGAAGTCAGGGGCTGACCCAGAGGACCTGGGACGCAGCCTGGGGTCTCAGCACACACACCAGATGTGGAGTCAGGGGTCGTGGATTAGAGGCCCTGCTCCACCTCTTCCGACTGTGTGACCCTGGGCAAGTCACTTCCCCTCTTTGGGCCTCAGCATCCTTATCTGCAAAGCAGGGATAAAGCAGACTTCTCAGCTCTGTTGTGAGGATATGATTAGAAAGAAAAATCATCATGGCTCTGACTCTTCAGTCACAATTTGTCAGTCTCTGACTCCGGCAGGCCCGACGCTCAGAACTTCCCAGACCTTCACTCCTCCAAAAGAGTTTTGAGTGAGAGCAAGGCCTGGTAGGGCATGGCAGTTAAGGGTGGGATCTGAAGCCAGACTCCCCAGCTCAGATCCAGGCTCTGTCCCTAATCAGCTGTGTGACCTCAGGCAAAAGACTTAGCTTCTCTCTGCAGCACATTTCTTCATCTGGAAATGATGGGGTCATTGTGATAACTGAACGAGGCAAAGTTGAATGCTGAGGACACGTCAGGTCACCCTGCCACATCAGCTATCACCGATCTTGTGTGACTCTGGACACACCAGGCAAGGTAGGTTCCGATTCTTCTCCAGGGGATGCTGTTGGCCCTAGAATCAGTCCAGAATTTCCTCTGGGAACCCGTGAATGGGAATAAGTCTCCTTGGCTGGTTGGGGCCTGAGGCAAGACTGTTAGCTCTGAGCTCCGAACCCAGCTCTGTGACCCCGCTCCCTATGTGAACCTCAGCCAGTCCCTGCACCCTCTGGGCCTCAGGCTGCTCAGCTACACAATGGGGGCGTGGCCTGCATGCTCCCTGGGGACCATCAAGCTCAGAGAATGTGGGACTGGGGAGGCTCTGGGGAGACCTGCTCAATAGCCCAAAGGATTACTGGGGCCTCCTGAGGGACAGGCCAATGGGCCTGGGGACAGGGAAGGCCAATTTCTATGGCAATCCAATCCACTGAGGTCACAGTGCCCATCAGCACTCATATAGTTTGTGTCCCATGGGACCTACTGACCTGGTTACCCATAGCCCCAGGCTTGATGGAGGCTGAGCCCCAAGCACCATACCCCCTACCCACTTGCTCCCTGGTACAGCATTCATAGCAGCAAGCCCTCTGCTAGATACTACAGGGGGACACAGAGATGAATTGCCCAGGTCCTGCCTCAGAGGGAGCAGCCTTTAATAGGGGACTTGTTTGTAGGACTTCAAGAGGAAAAAAAAAATTATAAAATTAAACAATTTTTTTAAAACATTTTTAAATGAAGAACTTTCTAAGAGCCTGAACTTTCTTTAGAATGACCTAAACGATGAAGAGTGAACTCCCTGTCACAGGGGGAGAACCAAAGTAGCTGAGCTGGGAGAGCACTAAACTGACGGACCCCAAAAATCCCTGGCCCTACCTCAGGTCTGGGTAGAAGAGCACAATGCCCCAGACAACAATCAAAAATGTTGAATCTACACACCACAAACACAAAAACATTCACTGAACCAAAATGAAGGAGCAATGATTTTAAAAAAAAAAAGAGTGAGCTCCCTGTCACTGGAGGTAACCAAGGATAAGAGAAAGGGTACTTGGCTGGTGTGCCATGGAGTGAGAGGGAGAGCCAAGGCTGAACCTTAAAGCACCAAAAGGATGC
>NW_017732666.1:63930-64945 GCF_001890085.2 Hipposideros armiger
GTGCCAACCTGCCCTGGCATCTCCCCCTAAGGCTGTCCCCCACCCCATGTCGCTGTCTCCGGGCTGGTTCTCCCATCCTCCCCATCCTCAGTCTTCTTCAAACGCGTCCTCCCCTCACGCTATCTCATTCCCTCAGGCCAGACCCCTGTCATCCTGGCTTGGCCGCAACAGGGGTGGGTGGCCCCTCCAGCGTACTACCTCCTCCCAGCAGAGGCATCTCCATAAACCACACAGACAACGGGGGCTTCCTCTGCTCAACACTTTCCATGGAAAACCGGAAATGACTGAAGTATCCATCACAGGGGGAAGGGACAAATAAATGATGGTCCACTCATCGAGTGGACTGCTGTGCAGCTAATCAAACAGAACAAGAGCTCCATGTGGCCTGAGAAGATGCTCATGACACGCTGATGAGTGAAAAGAGGAAGATGGCAGCACAGAATATCCTCGGGCCTCTCGGGACCTCAGTTTCCTCATCTGGAAAATGGGGGCAATAATGCTACCTAGCAGAAGGTCAGTGGGAAGATTCAATGAGACAGTGCCTGCAATGGGCTTAGTGTGGTTCCCGGCATGTAGTACGCATGAACTACAATTATTTCTGTAAAGAAAATTCACATGTATATGTATATGTGCGTCAGTGTGCACACATGTGCTATACAGGTTGAGAGAAAGTTCTGAAAGGATTCCAAATTCCTCACCATGTTTCACCCAAAAGGTGTGACATAGAGAGAGAAAAATCTGTTTTTTAATTTACATGCTGCATCTCTTGACATTTAGAATTTACTTTGTCATGATTTTTTTTAATAAAACATTTTTTAAAACATTCAAGAGCGTCCCATGATTTCCTTCTGGATGAGGCCTAAGCTCCTCATCTGGGTCCACCCAGCCCTGCAGAGTTGGTGCTGACGCTGTCTCCCATGGCTTCCCTACAGAGGGCACCACACTCGCTCTCACATCCTGGCCTTTACATAGGCCGTGCCCCTCCTCCAGGTACACAGATGTTTACAACATCCAA
>NW_017732666.1:73235-76241 GCF_001890085.2 Hipposideros armiger
TTCCCCTTCCCCGATTCCTCAACACTGTTCTCTCCCCCAATTCCCCAATAAAATCTTAAAAAAAAAAAAGTTCTCACAAAGAAAAATCCAGGCCCAATGCCTTCACTGGTGAGTTCTACTAAACATTTAAGGAAGAATTAATACAAATTCTTGACCAGGGAACACTTCCAAACTCGTTCCATAAAGCTAGTATTACCCTAATAACCAAACCAGACAAAGACATCATAAGAAAACTACAGACTGCTATCTCTTAGGAATATAAGATGTAAAATTCTCCAACAAAATACTAGCCAACTAGATCCAGCAACATATAAAAAGACTTATACATCATGACCAAGTGAGATTAGCCCCATGAAAAGAAGATTGGTTTAACTTCTGAAAATCAATTAATGTAATGTATCATACCAATAGAATAAAGGCCAAAAAAACACATAATAATCTCAATAGATGCAAAAATAAGAAATATTTGACAAAATACAATACCCTTTCACAACAAAAACACTCAACAAACTAGAAATAGAAGGACATCTCCTCAACCTAATAACAGGCATCTTATCTAACATCATACTCAATGATAAAAGACTGAATGCTTTCCCTAAAGATCAGGCACAAGACAAGGATGTCCACTCCCACTTTTATTCAACACTGCACTGGAGGTTCCAGCCAGGGCAATAAAAGAAGATGAAATAAAAGGCACTTAGACTGGAAAGAAAAAAATAACACCATTTCTATTTGCAGATGATATAATCTTATATATAGAAATTCCTAGGGATTCCACTAAAAAATTTATTAGGACTAATAAACGAGTTCAGCAAGGTTGCAAGTTACAAGATCAATATACAAAAATAAATTGTAGTTCTATATAGTAGCAATGAACCATCCAAAAATAAAACTAAGAAAACAATTTACAACATCAAAATAATACTTTAAGAATATGATTAACAAAAAAGTGCAAACCTTAAACTCTGAAAATTACAAAAATTGTTGAAAGAAATGAATCTAAATAAATGGAAAGACATCCCATGTTCATGGATTGGAAGACTACACATTGTTAAGATGGTAATACTCCCCAAATTGACCTACAGATTCAACACAATCCCTATCAAGATCCCAGCTAGGTTCTTTGCAAAAATTGACAAACTGATCCTAAAATTCACATGGAACGTCAAGGGACTCAGAACAGCCAAAACCATCTTGAATAAGAAAAGCAAAGTTTGAGGGCTCACACTTCTCAATTTCAAAACTTGCTGCAAAGCTCCAGTAAACAAGACTGTGTGGTACTGGTATGAGGGGAGACTTATAAATCAATGGGACAGAATTGAGAGTCCAGAAATAAACCCTTACATTACGGTCAGTTTATTTTCAACAAGGGTGCCAAAACAATTCAATCGAGAAAGAAAAGTCTGTTCGACGAATGGTACAGGAACAACTGGATATGCACATGCAAAACAAGGAAGCTGGACACCTTCCTCACACCCTACACAAAAATTAACTCACAATGGATCACAAATCTAAATAAACAAGGTACAACTTTAAAAATCCTTATAAGAACACAGAAGCATAAATTTCATGACCTTGGATTACAATGGTTTCTTAGGTAGGACACCTAGAGCACAAACAACGAAAGAAAAAATAAACTGGACTTCATCAACACTTAAAACTTTTGTGTTCCAAAGGACATCGTCAAGAATAAAAAGAATCCAAAGAATGGGAGAAAATATTTGAAAATGTATATCTGATAAATGGCTTGTTTCCAGACTATACAAGGAATTCTTACAACTCAACAACAAAAAGGCAAACAACCCAATTTAAAAATGGGCAGGGCCGGCCAGGTGACTCAGTTGGTTAGAGCACAAGCTCTGAGTAACAGGGTTGCTGGTTTGATTCCCACATGGGCCAGTGAGCTGCGCCCAAGCTGAGCTGCCAATGGGCAGCCGGATGGCTCAGCTGGTGAGAGTGCGTGCTCTTAACAACAAGGTTGCCAGTTCAACTCCCACATGGGATGGTGGGCTGCACTTCCCCCAAGCCCCAGCCCCCCGCCAACTAGATTGAAAGTGGCAACTGGACTTGGAGCTGAGCTTGCACCCTCCACAACTAAGATTGAAGGACAACAACTTGACTTGGAGCTGATGAGTCCTGAAAAACACAATGTTCCCTTCCCCAATTCCCCAACACTGTTCCCTTCCCAAATTCCCCAATAAAATCTTTAAAAAAGAAAAAGAAAGTACACTTTAAAAAAAAAAATGGGCAAAGGATCTGAACAGACATTTCTCCAGAGAAGACATACCAATGGCCAATAACTGCATTAGTCATTAGGGGAATGCCAATCAAAACCACAATAGAATTCACACCCACTAGAATGACTACAATTAAGACAGGTAACAAGTTGTTGGCAAGGATGTAGAAAAATTGAAAACTTCATACATTGCTGGTAGGAATGTAAAATGGTGTAGCTGTTTTGGAAAATAGTTCGGCATTTCTTAAAAATTTAAACACAGAGTTAGCGTATGATCCAGAAGTTCCACTCCTAGGTACATACCCAAGAGAAAAGAAAGCATATATCCACATAAAAACGTGTACATGAACGGTCATAGCAGCATTATTCATACTAGCCAAAGAGTGGGAACAACCATATGTTCATCAATTGATGAATGGGTAAGTAAAATGTGATATATCCATATAATAGAATATTATTTGGCAAGAAACGGGGATGATGAACCTTGAAAAAAAAACATTATGCTCAGTGAAAGAAGCCAGGAACAAGACCATATATTGTATGATTCCATTGTTATGAAATGTCCAGAACAGGCAAATCCATAGAAACAGAAAGTAGATCAGTTGTTGCCTGTGGCTGGGGGTTAGAAGGTTTGAGGGGAAGTGGAGAGTGACTAATGGGTACACAGTTTTGTTTGGTTTTGGTTTTGGTGGGGGGGTAATAAAATGTTCTAAAATTGATTCTGGTGATGATTGCAAAACTCTGTGAATATACTAAAAACTGTTAAATTG
>NW_017732666.1:76912-81232 GCF_001890085.2 Hipposideros armiger
CAACCTCCCTGAAGGACAATCTGGCAATATCTATCAATATTACAAGAGCACACACCCTCTGACCCTGCAATTTGGGATTAATTCTACAAGTATGCTCACACACAAACACTACGCATAGGATTGAGTATATTCATCGTGGAATTGTCTATAGTAAGCAAAGACTGGAACCAAGTCGAATATTCTTCACTAATTAAATAAAGCATGGTCTCTATCCACACAATGAATACTATGCAACCCTGAGAAAAGAAAGACGCAGCAGCACAAAATGATCTCCAAGGTATATAATCGAAAGAAAACAGTCAGGTGTAGAACAGGGTATACCATGCGCTACCATTTTATTTTTTTATTTTTCTGACACACGTACTTAGATATGCCTGGATCTCCTGAGAAGGACACACCTGAAACACCTCCCAGTGGCTGCCTCTGGCAAGGAGACCTGGGTGCAAGAGAAATGTACTTTTCCCTGCTTTCTTTTATACTGTTTGAATTCTTTTTTTTTTACTGTGTGTGTGTTAATACTTTCTCTTTCCTTTTTAAGAAAAAAAAAACAACCACAGGCTTACCTGGCTTCAAATCCTGGCTCGCTCTCTCATAGCTGGGCAAGTCACTTCACTTCTCTAAGCCTGAGCTCTGTAAAGAGAGAGATAATAATAATAATATCTACCTTGCAAGGTTGTTGTGGAGGATTAAATAAGACAATGCATGTACAGGACTCCCCACCACGCCTGACTCCTAGAAAGTGCATGGTTCTCGCTGGTTACAAATATGTTACTGTGCACACCAAGGTGGACAGTAACAGGTGCCACCTGAGAGCCTCAGTTGGACCAAGTGTTCAGAGCACCAGCAATCCCCTCCAACTGGGAGAAACTGGAAAAGGCTTCCTGGAAGAGGCAGCATGTGAAAAGGGCTTCAAGGACACGAAGTTCCACAAAGCAGAGACTGGGATGGCACTCCTGGAAAAGAAAGCTGTGCAAGCGAAGGCCCGGAAGTAGGAAAGCCCCGGGGGTTCACTCAATCACTGTGCATTCATTAACTCTTTCAACAAAGCTTAACTGAGCACCCACTATGTGTCAGGCTCTGCAGTGGGCAAGATAGACAAAAGTGGCTGGACCAGCCAAGGGAGAAATTCCAGACAGTGCAGTGATGGGGACAATGAGGGGCTGAGCCTCACCCAGGCCTGAGTGCTCATAGAGCAGACCAGGAAAAGGAAGCTCAGAGAGGGACAGAAGCTGCCTGAGGTCATACAACAGGTTCTCAGCTTCTGCAAACAGCTTCTCTCAACTCTGCTCTCTCCTTGTCCCACAGGCCTAGAGAAGAGAAAGCCCACAGTAGCCCTGCTGATGTGCACTTATCAGAAGGTGACCACAGATGTTATCTAAACTGGGACTCCACAAAGAGGAGGGACAATTGGTTCTCAGATGATAACAGCTAGTTGATTGGTATAGACTCTTGTGTGCCAGACACCATGCTAAAAGGTGTACTACATGCATGAGCCCAGGTGAACCCACTGCAGCCCTATGTGATCAGCCCCATTTTGTAGATGAGGAATCTGAAGCACAGAGAGGTCAAGTTGCTTGCCTAAAGTCACAGAGCTCATAAGAGACAGCATCAATAGGCAGATTCAGATTGTCTGGGCTTCACAGCCTTGTGCCCCAGGGCCCATCCCCCAAGGGAGCCACCGGCAGGGCCTGTATCAGCAATCGCACCCCCTCTCAGAAGGACCCAAGGTGGAAGCTGTTCTCAGTCAGTCCAGGAATGTCTCCTGATAACAGTGGCCCAGGGAAGAGTGGGTGGTGGAGATTGTGGCAGGAATGTGTGGGGATGAAGGAGGGAGGAGGCAGTGGGGAGGGCACAGCCCACTGGCAGCCATCTATCCTGCCTCTGAGGAGAGGGGAGCAGAAAGGTCCCATCAGGCACCTGCCCGAGCCAAGTGGGATATAACGTTGTGGTTAGTGGGGGACCCTGCTGCAGCCCATGGGAGGACTCTGGACAAGTCGACCAAAGCCTCCTTCAGTACCATGGAGACGTCCACAGTTATCCCGAGGCAGTTGCAAAGGCCAATGAGCTAACCCATGCCAAGCCCTGGGCACACAGGCCATGCTTGATCAAGGGACCCTTACCGTTGCTGTTAATATTATTATTCCCCTGTTCGCACCAGGACCCTGCTACACAGGGACGATCAGCCCCATCTTTCAGAGGAGGGGACAGAGAGAGGGTCAGAGAAGCCAAGTCAGGTGCCCAGGCCAAAATCTAAGACAGCAGAGGGTCAGCTGGGGTTCCAAGGTCTCCTGGCCCCAGGCCACTATCAGGTCCTCTCCCCAAGGCCACTGGTCCCAGCAGGGCTCTTGCTGGGAGTCCTTAGACAAGGAACTACGCAGGGTCCCTTGGCCAGTCTGTTTTCCATAAGGCGGAGAAATGGAGGCCAGGACAGGGAGAGAGGCTGGCCCAAGGCCACACAGCCCAAGAAGGGCCACTCATTCAGGGAGTGACCACATAAACCCTCTGAACCTCCAAGGCTGGGTCCCCCACTGACGTCCCCTCCCTCCTCACCACAGCTGGTGGGGTGGGTACCACCAGCACTGGCCCCGTCCACAGAGGAGGAAGCTGGGGTTGGAGCAGCAGAGGAGACGGCATCGGCCCAACGCGCCCATTTCACAGATGGGGGCTGTGTCCCTTTCCTGCCTCCACTGTGGCCTCCCACACTGGAATGGAAGCTCCCCATGGGCAGGGACCTTCACCTTATTCTCTCGTTTTCCTTCAGACTCTCACAAGAATTGCCTGTTTAACTGCGGTGTTTTTCTACAGGTGATTTTTTAATATAGAAAGGACTCCTGCCTCAGAGTGGAAGAATATGAGTAATGACAATAGTAATAGCAATTATTTATTTAGTGCCTACTATGTGCCATTCCTATTACCCCATTTTACAGATGGGGAAACTGAAGCACAGACAAGGTTAAATGGCGTGATTAAAATCCCGCCTCTTAGCAGCTGAGTGGCAAGTCCTTCCCACTCTGAGCTTCTCCCTAAAGGGAGGCTGCCACCCAGGGCCACTGGGAAGGGCCCACGGAAGAGGCCTGCAGCTGGGCTGTTCTCGGTAGGGTCCAGGGCCAATTCAGCTCCCCTCCCCAGAACTCAACATCGCCGACTGCTCCAGTGCAGGCTGGTGGGTGGAATGGGGCATGCTGGTGAGGGTGTGGAAACCCACACTTTTTCCCCTCACATCCTCCCACCCGGGGTTCATGCCACCTCTTCAACGCTCCCTGGAGCAAGCTGCAGCTACACTCATTTTACACATGAAGACATGGCAACTCCAGAAAGCTGCCCCAGCCCGGAAGTGGAGAAGCAGGGTGCCAACCCAGATTCCAGTGATACCAAAGCCCATCCCCTCTCCACTGCACCTGCAAGAAGGTATAGGAAGAGCAGCCCGGCAGGTGGACATAGCGCATGCAAAGGCCCTGAGGCAGGAAAGTCAGGTGTGCAGGAATTTATCACGTGATCAAGTGAGAGGTCTGGACTGAGTAGGTCCCAGCCTAACTGGGTCACTGCTAGTATTTGGCACAGGTGTAAGGTCTGAGAGGGGGGTGCCCAGCCCCAGGTCACACAGCAAGGCAGAAGCCAGCCCTCAAATGAGGGTGTGGGCACTGGGACTAAAGATAAGATTCTTGAAGCACCAGTCCCAAGAGTGCTGGGCTGAGAGGGAGCTGGAAGAGGCGATGCTGGCCCTAAATGACCCACAGACCAGGCAGGTCTCAGGGACCTGGCCAGGTACCACCTGGCCTGGCCTGATGAGGACTGGCCACCACATGGCTGAGTGGAAGGCCTCCATCAGAATCACTGTGTGACCTTGGCTAAATCCTGCCTCCTGTCAGGCCTCAGCGTCTATACCTGGACAGAGGTCCTGGCATGGCCAAGAACCCATTAGCAGACTCCCCAGTATCAGGGGCTGACCACAGGGACCACTGAGGTGACAAGTTTTGCTCTCCCAGCCTCTCCAAGATCATCTCTCCCAGGGCCCCCTGGCTGCCCCACCCCCACTGGCTGATGGATGATGGGTCTTGGGGGGGATAGTCACCAGCCGGCCCCTGCCCACGGTGCCCACTATTTCCTGCCAGCAGTTCTGGCTGCTTCTCTGCTCTGAGAACACACAGTGCCCCCTCCTCCCCACCCACGTGCACACAGTATAACTCCCTTTGGGGACACTGGTGGGCAGGAGCACCTGGTGGCCAGGCCCCTCCACATAGTCAGCCTGAGCTCAACGCCCCCTGCCCCCACACTCAAAGCCCACAGGTGGCCTACCCTGGATGTGTGACCTTGGGAAGG
>NW_017732666.1:81727-132558 GCF_001890085.2 Hipposideros armiger
TCCTAGCTGTGCGACCTTGGGGAAGTTACTCTACCTCTCTGTTTCCATTTCCTCACCTATAAAGTAGGGATGAAAAATAATAACCTACCTCCAAAGACTGTTGTGAGAATTAAATGAATTCAACGTTTGTGACATGCTTAGAACAGAGCCCAGACCCTCGCAAATGTGCCATTAGGTGTTTGTCATCAATCCATAACAGTAGCAGCTGTTATTTGTTGAGCACCTACTGTGGTGCCAGGTCCTGTGCTCAGCACCCTTATCTGGATTCTCTCACAACAGCCTGGGAGGAGGGGTTGTTCTGAACCTCACTTTATGGCAAAGAGAGGGAGGCCCAGGGGCATCAGTTTCACCTCACAATATGTCTGGGAAAGGAGGAGATTTGGGCTTCTTTTAGATGGATTATGGTTTCATGGCTACTTTCTTACCATGAGTCCTTATCTTCTAGAGATTCATACTGCAGATTCACGCATGAAGTATGACATGCAGGATTTGCTTTAAAATGACACATGATGGGGGGATGGAACACATGTGAAGGGGGCAGGACAGGGGCTCAGTGCGTGGGGCTCAATGATGGATTCGTGGAGGATCATCATACTAATATGCCCCCATAAGACAGTATTAAAATGAAGATTAAATGGACTAATGCAAAAACAACGTTTGGCCCCCTTCCCCCTCCACCGACTGCCCCAGCCTGGGCAAACCATTATCGCCCCCTCCCCTCACTACAGACAAATGCCGTAAACCACCGGCCTCCACGCTCACCCTCACATTCTGTTTGCACAGCAGCCAGATGCACTCAGAACCCTCCCGTGGCTCCCAATCTCAATCGGAGTTAAAAGCCAACATCAGAATGGTCTAGAAGCCCTCCCTGACCGGCCCCTCGATCTTTCTGCTCTTTTCTGTCTCCGTTCTTCCCCTCGCTCATTCTGTTCCCCTGGCCTCCTGGTTGTTCTTCCTACACTCCAGCACCTCCTACCGTAGGGTCTTAGCACTGGCTGTTCCCTCTACCCGCATTCCCTTCCTGCAGGGAGCAACAAGACTCTCCTCCCCTCCTCGGATGGGAGCTGCTGGGAAAGGTGTTTCTTCCCTGGGCACCCGATCTAATTGCAACCCATGCTCCATGCCCCAGCCAGCATTTCAATCCCTTCCCTGCTTTACATTTGATCCATGGCAATGGTCTCCCTCTTACAGATCATGTGCATATTTTCCTTATCTTTTGTGTTTTTGTCTCTCCCCCAGAATATCAGCTCTGTGAGAGCAAGGACTTTTGTCTGGGTTGGTTCTTTGCTGTATCTTCAGCCTCTAGAACATTGTCTGGCACACAGCAGTCCTCAATAAATACTTGTGGAAAGGAGAGGGCAAGGGATGGAAGGGTGGATGGAGGGAGGAAAGGATGGAAGGTCGGAGGAATGGAGGAATGGGTCCAACCCAGGGCCCCAGAAGATGAGCGGGTACAGGCCTCGGCCCTGGGTCTATCCAGCTCCACAGCCTACCTATCCCCTGACCACTGCCTGGCATGGAGGGGCGGCAGAGCCTCTGAGCACCCTGACATGCACAGGGCAGTAAGTCTGAGACAACTCCAGTCCCCGAGCCCCACCCGAAAGGGGCTTAGACACGGACCAGCTACCAGGGGATGTTTGCTGAGTGAGCAAGGAATGAGTGATGAGTGAGCCAGGGGCCGTCTGTGGGCCAGGGCAGCCGGAACGTGTCTGGTCCCGTGCTCATGCCGCAAACATGCTATGGGCTGTCAGTCCTCAAACCGGCTCTACTAGTGTGACTGGGGTGGGGCGGGGCACTGCAGGCTCAGGCTGGCATCCGCAGAGAGATGGAGGGGTGCTGCCGGGGACAAGACCCGTGGCCCAGGGAGAGCAAAGGCTAAGCCAGTGGACTGTAGAGCGCCCACCAATCCCAGCCCTGCAGAGACGGGCCTGTTCCAGCCCCTGTGACTCCTGGGTTTCTTCCTGGGCAGGAACGGGACCCCTTTCCAGCCCTCAAGCTCTGACTTGCATTATAGAAGGCAGGATGCTTTCCCGCCAGGACCTGGCCAGAGCCTGGAAGCCCTAGAGGGAAGGGCAAGGCCAGGAAGTAGGTGGCACTGGAGCAAGACAAGGCAGCAGGGAACCCTTTGCTGCGTAGCCTTGAGGCAATTCTATGGTGTTTTGGACTCAATGTCCCATGTGGAACGTGGTGTTGGGCATGGGTTCCAAGGACCTTCAGACCCACGGTGCTGCGTTATCTAGAAAAGGCCACTTGGCAACTCCAGCCCTACTGCTTAGCTCTGGGGGCGGACAGCAGGGCCCGACCCAGACTGGCACACACATCCTTACTCCCCACAGAAACAACAATAATAAAAATACCTGCTGATTACTGAATGCTCACTGTATTCCCGGCATCAGGCTCGGCGCTTCACATGCACTGTTTCATCTGGTCCTCCCGACAGCACTGTCAAGTGGGGACCGTTACCGTGCCTGTTTCCCAGCAGAGGAAACTGAGGCCCAGGCCACATGGCCAGTTAAAGTCCAGGCCCCCAACCCCACCCCTGAGGTCCCATTGGGCAGCCTCCATAGACAGTTCCAAGACAGTTCAGGGCAGGAAAGAAATCTCAGATACACCCTGAAACTTTAGCTAGAATTGCGGGGGTGGGGGGGGCGAGTCCATGTTCCCCAAATCCATAGACTCCCTAAGTCGTAAGAGGCAAAGCCCCAACACTGCCCCACCGTGTAACCCAGGCCATGGGTGTACCACTCTGAGCCTCAGTTTTCTCATGTGTGAAATGAGTAGGATCCTACCAGTTTTGTTTAAAGCCACAGAGACTTCAGGACTCGGTCCAGCCCTCAAGACAAGGTGGAGAAGCTACTGGGCCTATGGGCCTCCAGATGGATTGAGGCGGAGGGGCGAACATGAACCTGAAGCCCACAGAGGTCTGTGGCAGGGCCTCAGTCCCTCATCACGAGCAGCCCAAAAGAGGAAGGATAATTCCTCCTGTCTCCCATGTAAGCCAGTTCCAAGCCCCGTCAGTCCCACCTCCAAACACATCCTGAATCCACTTTTCTTCACTCCCACCACAGCCACTCTCTAGTCCAGGACCAGCCTCCTCCCCCAGGCTGGTCAAGTGGGGGCAGAGAGCCTTTCTGAAATGTCAGCCTGAATCTGTCACTCCTGCTTAATGTCGCTCATAGCCCCTACACTTTAAGACTGAGGACAAAGTCCTCACAGGGGCCTCCAAGGCCCTACAGTAGACTCTACCAGCCCCACCCCTTCATTTGTCCTGTGTCCACACTAGCCACCTCCACCTTCCCTGAGAACCCAGTACGCCCCTGCCTCAGGACCTTTGCTCTTGCTGTGCCTGCCACCCAGGGCATACTTCCCCCAGACATCTATATGCCTCACTCCCTCACTTCCTTCAGGTGCTTCACTAAAATGTCGCTGGCTCAGAAAGGCCTTTCCTGACCCCCACGTTTAAATGGCAACACACCTAGCCAACTCTGCTCTCTGTTTGAGTCTCATTTCAAAAGCTACCTCCTCACCAAAGGCCTCTCTGACCCCCCAAGCCCAAGCCCGAGCGAGGACCTTCAATTTCTCCTTCCTCTGATGGCATAATTCACTGTATGAGTGCGTGTCTGATGAGAACAGGCGCCACTTCTGTCTCACTCACAGCGGAACACTCTGCAGTGGGTACAATATTCAAAATAGTTCACAGCTGGGATGCTTGGGTACCAAGTAGTCAGAATGGACACCTACTGTGTGCCAAGAGCACAGGACCTACCATGGAGTGGGTACTTGGTAATTAATAAATGAATGAACAAATGGATGGATGGATGGATGGATGGATGGATGGATGGATGGATGGATGGATGGATGATGGACGGACGGACGGATGGTCGGTCCAATGGATAACAGTGTCCTGTTCAGGACACATGAAGCAGGCTTGAGACTTGCCAAGGATGCCTGGGGCCCTGAGAAGGTAGCCCAGAGAAGAAAATGGCCTTCCCAAGTTCACCAGCCAGGCTCTGGCCTGAGCGGCTGCAGCCAGTCTGGCTACTCCTCCTGCACAACCTGACTTGAATTTCCCATCTTCAGCCTGAGGAAGCTCCTCCCCTGGGGGAACTGGGTGAGGAGGAGGGGCAGGCAGCCTTCTGGTCCCCAAAGAGGGGGGACTCCCAGGCTCCATCTGTCCTACCACAAAGGGGCTTTGTCCTCAGTGCTGAGAGCCTGGGGCAGACCGGAAGCTGCCCTCATCCACCCAGCAGGTCCCAGCACCCCCGGTCTGCTGGGCCAACAGCTCTGAAGCCAGATCCCAGCGACTGGCACATTACTGGGCACAAGCCTCTAACATCTCATTCATCTTTCCTAGAAGCCCTAGGAGGGAGCTCTGGGGTGACCCCCATTTCTGCAGATGGGAAAACCAAAGCACAGAAGTGCAAAGTTACTTGGCCAAGATCTCCCATCCCTCAAAGAACAAAGCTGGGATTCAAATCCAGGCCCATCGGCCCCAGAGTTTTCAGCTACGGCTCTCAACTTACCCTGTCTGGAGTATAGACCCTCTGGGTTCAAGAGGGTGGAGGGGCCTTTCTGGAGGCATGAGCGGGCAACTGCGCCTGGCCCTTCACCCAGACCAGGGGACCTCTGCCCTGGTGAAGTTACCCAACAAGGGAGGGTATATCCCAGCCCAGGTCCCAGGCACCTTGGGAATCTGCTGGCCAAGCCCCAACAAGTCCCCACCACTTCCTGCCAGGCGGGCATCTACAGGGAAAGGATGTACAGGCAGGCAGACCAGGGGGGAAGAGGCACCTCACCCCCACATCCCCCTTTCAATCTCAGAACTGCCAGATGACTGGCCAGCACCTACTTTTCCAGGCCCATCTGCTCTCGGTATGACGAGCACGGCTACGTCACCAAAGCCACACTGTCAATAGGGCACCTACCCGAGCCGGGCACTACCAATGGTGCCAGATAAAATCAGCCCTGCCTGGCGGTCCCTCCTCACTGCCTGAGGGCAGCATGTAGCCTCCCTGAGCAGGCACCTGAGGCCCTCCACTGACTGGCACCAGCACTTCTCAGGTCTAAACTCTGCAGCTCCTCTAAGCTCCAAAGAGAAACTGCTCAGGACACACTTTCAGGTCCTTGCTAAAGGTCCACTTCTCCCCCCAGAGAACCATCCCATCCTTCTAGGTATGTCACATGTACCACTTCCTCCAGGAAGTCTTCCCTGACTCATTCCCTCCAAAGCCCCAGACCCGCCCCTACCTTCTGCCCCAAGAAAGGGTTCTTGATCCCTATCTGGAAGCCCAGCCTCTGTGAAGGGCTGCCTTCACGTGGCAATGATAATTGAACACCTTGAGCTCTCTGATCCTTCTCTGGGTCCTTCCTTCACACCTTTAGCAGGAGGCCTCAGCAGGAGGCCTGGCCTGCTCCCAGCAGCCCCAGGCCAAAGGCTAAGTGCCTTGGCAAGGGCTGGAGGCCTGATCAACCTAGTCACCATCTAGCTACCAACTACCTTGTAATGAATGACCTGCTGCTCCCCACCTCTCCAGGCTACACCTGCACACACTAACTCTTTCCCACCGCCAGGATCTTTGCCCATGCCGTCCCTTCTCCCTAGCAAGCCCTCACCTTTCATTTTTCCTCCTGAGCTCTTGCTCAGCCTTTAAGCCTCAGGCCAGATTTCACCTCCTCTGGAGAGCACCTCTGGCATTGTAATGGACTGCCACCGTTCCTATGACATCTACCCCATGACAGGGCAATGATCAGGCTCTGTGTCTGGCTCCCCCAGGATGCAAGATGCTCCCAGGGTGCACTTTTGGGGTCCCCATCACCCAGCACAAGGCCCAGATACCATTAGGTAATCGAGAGTCCAGCTGCCAACTCCCTGCCCAGAGAACCCAGGGGCAGAAGCCAAGAGCAACCGACAATGGCAGTACTGAGTCCTGTTCTGCCCATGCTGCCCATAGGCCTAAAGTATGGGCGGAGTTGGGGGGCCTTTCTGCAAATGACCAGCTGGTAACTAAACCCACGTCGTTTCTAAAACTAGGGCATAGGAGAGAAACGGGAACAGCAGAATTGTCCCCAAATAGAACTGTGGCTCATCTGGTTCCAGGGCCTTTGGGAACACCTGGAAGGGGTGGGGGTGGGGTGGGCAGGTGGCTGCTTCCAAGAATGGAAAGGAAATCTACGGTCAACATCATGGCAATCGGTGCTGATACCCGGCCTTCTTCCCTCAGGGTCAGTTCAAATCCTGGAAGGTGAAGGGTCCTTTCCCACTTACCCCCACCTCGCTACAGGGTGCTCCCGAAACTGTCCCACCTCGGAGCCTTTGCTCAGGCACGTCCTCTGCCTGGAATGCTGTTCCCCTTCTGACAGACAAATGCCTACCATCCTTCTACCCAGACCACTGACTGGCACATTCTATAAGCCTGGCGTAGGCGGGCATTTGGGCAGAATGAACTTATCAAGTCTTCCCAACAGCCTTATGAGGAAAAGACTCCTGCCCCATCTCATAGATGAGGAAACTGAGGCTCAAAAGGAGAAGCCATTTGCCCAAGGTACATAGCAGAGGTGGCAGGTGGGCCAGGTGACGTGGTGAGTCCTGGGTGCCAGCCGCCACTAAGGCTTGGTGGGGCCTGGTCCAGTCACCTAATCAGGCCCAGCCTTGGGGACTTGGCATAACTCAGGGACAAAGTACAGAGGGCACGGTCCCACATGCCCAGCCAGAACAGGAGTCCCAACCTCCCCCGTGAGTCCCACCTGTGGGCAGCTGCTGACTGAGGAGCCAGCCACATTGGTGCAAAGTGATGGAACCGTCTCCTCACAATATGCAGAGACCCAATGCACAGATGGGAAAACTGAGTCCTGGGAGGGAACGGGTACCCATCTGGAAAGCAGCACATGCCCCAGGACACTCTGGTTGTGCTATCCTACTGTGGCCTGGTAGACACTATTTCCTTTCCCTGAGTCTCAGTTTTCCTATCTGGAGAATGGCGTTATCATGCCTTTCCTGTTCAGATTGATACACGTTGTAATAAAATAACAGCTAACATTTACGGAGCACTTACTATGTGCTGGCATTGCTGAGAGTGTCATGCATAATACCTCATGGGTCCTTTGAACAAGCCCATGATGTGGATATTGCCCTTGGGCCCATTTTGCAGATGGGAAAACTGAAGCACAGAACGGTGAACTGACTCACCTTTCTATCACACAGCTAGTGGGGGACAGCAGTTGGAGGTAGAGGAGAAGCCCCTGGGGTTGGGAGTCGGGGTAGCTTCCCAGAGGAGTCTTCTGGCTGGAGGAGCCGTCAGGGGATCAAGAGGGAAGCAGAGAAGGGCTCGGCCTGGATGAGGGGGGGAGGCCTATGGTGTTCAGGAGGCCCTGGGTTCAAATGCATGTACCGGGTGACCTTGACCAAGCGCCTTTGCTTCTCTGAGCCTCACCCTCCTCTTTGGTGAAATGGAGCCAGAAGTGCTGCCTCGCAGGGATGCTGTGAGGATGGGGACAGTGCGGAGCGACAGTTCACCTGGCACTGAGCAAGGGCTCACTATGTGCTGAAGGAATGAATGACTAGTAAAGGAACCCAGGGCTGGTCTATGAGGCTCATTGCTCCTTCAGAATCGTGTTTGTATCTGATTTCTGCACTCAGAGGGGTTAGGAAGGTGGACGCAACCTGCTTCTTCTCTAATTCCTCACAAGGGACCCTCCCAGCTCTGTCAGCCTTCCAGGCTGTGTGACCTCAGACAAATCACTTCACCTCTCTGAACCTCCAAATCCTCCTTTTGACAGTAAGTCGATGCTTTCATGGGACTCTGAGAGAGGGGTTCCTGCCTGGGGAGACTTGGGGTTCAGGGGGGTTGGGGGAAAGGTTCGTTTCCAACTTCCCAAGTACAGGGAGCACCTGACATGACCCTGACTTGAGGCCTCAGTTTCTACATCTGCCAAATGACGATTATTAGGACCATTCTATCTCCCTCCCAGCCCTGCTTAGGGATTCTCAGAGGTGACTGTGAAAAATGCTTTGTAAACTGTAAGGCGCAGTGCCCTTCAGAGTGATGGTTTTTACCACACTCCCATAGAAGCAAAAAGAATCCTATGACTTGCCATCTAAGGCAGAGAGCGTCCGAGCCATGAAGGAGGGCAGAGGAGCCACGAGGGTGCAGAAAAAGGAAGTATGGATTCAGGTTGGGGCAGAGAGGGTGGTCAGTAAAAGCTTTCTGGAGGCAGATGCCACTTAGCCACTAGAAGGGTACTGAGAGGGAGAGTACACAGGCATGAGGCCCCCCCCAGAGGCAAAGTCATGGAGGCTGGACATCCCAGGGCAAGCCGGAAGACAGTCCGTGGTTCAGAAAGGCCAAGGGGTCACCTGAGTGAAAGGGAAATTCGGGAGGTGACAGGGGGAGGGCAAAGCTCTAGCCCAGACCAGCGGCACCCCAGGAGCCCTTGCTGTGGGAGCCTGAGCCCATTGGCCTCTCTCTGAGCCTCAGCTGCCTCTCAGGCCAAGCGGGCAAAGATATAAAGTACCCAATGCTCAATCAGTGGCCACCTTCAGAGAGCTGAACGCATTCAGTGAGGGGGCTTTGAACGCCAGAGACGAGGGCACGGGGAGGCTTTGACAAGTCACAGGCAGGCAAGGGCTGAGGCGGGAGCTAGGCTCTGGGAGGCTGGACGGAGCTGGCAGCCTCCAACCAATCCAGCCATCGAACTTGTCTGTCTCTAGTTAACCTTCCCCCAGCCCCGCCCCATAGGACAAGCCCATCATGGAAACAGGTGTCCAGGCTCAGCCCTTGGGATTCCCAGATCCATTGACCTGCAGAGGCCGAGAATTCCCACCTCATCAGGGAATTACCTTCATAAACACAGGCACCCAAAAACATTAAGCCCTTAACTACGCATAGGCCCTCCACCAGAGCAGAACACTCATTAGCTCATCTGATCCTCACATCACCTTGTCAAAGCTGGCACTGGCACTGTCATACCCATTTCACAAACAGGGAAACTAAGGCTCAGAGCAATCCTTTCCCCATAATCATGCACAGCAAACAAGTGGCAGGGCCAGGATTCAAACCAAAATCCATCCAGCTCCAAAGGCCTGGCTATTTCCACTCCCTTTATGCCATGACCATCTGCTGAACACCCTGATATGCCAATCCTGGGATCTGAGGGCTCCCTGCAAGATCAAAGTGGAGATCCATCACCCAGAGCTGGAAGTCCAGGGAGTCAGGATACTTGCCCCCAGCAACACACCCACCCTCACTCACCTAGACGAAGATTTCAGCCAAGCTGGTGCCCACTCGGTGGGAACTGGATGCCACAATTCACTGCTGGGTAACCATGGCCTTAGCCCTTGGCCTCTCTGAGCCTCCGTTTCCTCTTCTATGTATGGGAACAAATGTTCTGCCCACCCCATGAAGAGGCAAGGGATGGAATGGGTCGCCTTGATAGAGCCTGGTCGGAGAGCGCACAATGTGAAGACACTGACATCCAACAGAGTCGAAGTCAAGGCCGCACATTTGGACAAAGTAGCCCAAGAGAAGATAATAAGCCCTTGACGGTGGGGCCGAGCTTCCCTACACCACCCCAACCCTGACGTCCAATCCCCAGCACCTGGAGGCTGACGGTTCAGAGGACCCATTCCCCTGGTTTCTCAATAGCTCCAGGGCCCCTTTGATATCCCCAGTCACACACAGGCATCACACACGGCCTGCCCCTGGAGAACTCCCCAGCTAAGATCCCCATCACAGGGCCTCAGTGAAGGAGGAACCCTCAGGGTACAGATGAGGAAACTGAGGACCAAAGAGGGAAGGGACTTGGCCAAAATCATGTGGTTCTCCTCCCTGCTGCCTTCTCAGTTTATTCTGGAACTTCTCTGGGTAGTTCCAGGGGGAGGCGAGGGACAGGGACCCAGGTTGGAGGGAAGTCACTTGCTCCTCACAGCAAGAAGTGAGGACATGGAGGTTCTGGTTTCCAGCTCTCGGATGCTCCCCAATCATTGGCCCCTTGACTCAGCCCCACCCAGGCTGTACTGTGGGAAGGGGCGGCCTGGCTGGGTGGGGAGAGCCCTTTGATCAAAAGACAAGGTGTGCATTTTTCCCCCAGCTTAGATAATAATATGTCCGGGGTCCCTTTGGCCTCATTTCCCCCATCTGTGAAGGAAATGTCAGAATAAATCAGGAATAACAAATCCATGGCACATAGAACATGCTCTCTAAGCCGCTGCCCGTGGCAGACATTACTAATCTATCACAGCACTCTTTCCCAGGAAGCCAAGACTGGACCTCAGAGTGCTTCTCAACCTAACAATCCAGGTCTGGGGAATTTGAGCCCTGGGCCATCCCCAAGACCAGATAATATCGGAGCCCTCATGAGGGAGGGGAAGGGAAAAGAAAAACATAACATTTACTGAACATCCAGTCAAATCAAGCCACTGGGAGAAATTAGCTGATTTCATCTTCACAAGGGAGGAGTGCAGAGGCTAAGTGACTTGGCTTTGGACATGCGGCTGGGAACAAAGACTTGAACTCAGGGGAGGTATCTACTGGGCCACCCTCCCCCCAAACAGTGATGCAGAGCCAGCCACCAGCCACCAGGTAAGCCACTAAGGTACAGCCTAATCCCACCCTCCCCTTGGCCCTACTAGGTGCAAGTCCCATGCCCATTTTACAGGTTCAGAAACTGAGTTACAGGAAGGAAGTGGCAGCTGCCGGAGGAGGAAGGACTTGGGTCCCTGTCTGGCTCTTCCCCACCCTTATTTATTGAGTTAATGTGTGCTAAATGTTTTATTTCAGTCCTCTTGGGACATCCTGGGAGGCATATTATCCCACTTCAGAGATGAGGAAACTGAGGCACCCCAAAGGATGTGCCTTCCCCTGGGGCTCAAGTGAAAACCAGAACAGTTTACCATGGAGATAAGGAGGTGGGGGCAGTGGAAAGGAAGTAAAGGGCTATGGGAACCTACAGGGAGATTGGGGGGGAGGGGGGGCAGGCACAGACAGAGGCAGGAAATGAGGCTCTAGTCAAAAGGCCCAGAGCAGGGGGGTGGAGGGCCTTTGAAGTGGCACTAAGGCCTGCAGGGACATAGAAGGCCCTGGAGGAGCCCAGCACTGGACTAGGAGTCCAGAACCCGACAGCCGAGGTACAGCCCTGTCCCTTGGCAACTGGGAGACCTTAGTCAAGTGGCTTCTCCTCTCTGGGTCTTAGTATTTATATCTTGAAAAGGGACCAATCTCACCTAAGGCAGGCTTTCAGGAAGCTGGGATACGCTACACCCATCTCCCCAGTTCCGCCTCCTCACACAGAAAGGGTAGGGAAGGACTCAAGTCCCCCAGCACATGGGTGACCTTGGCTGCCACCATCCCTTCCTAGGCCAGTCCTACGCAGACCAGCATCTTCAGACTCAGTGAGATCGTCCACTCAAAGCCTTCACCACATAGCTGGTGAGGCCAGAAACATTGGGCCAACCGACCTGCCCAGTGTGACACCACACAAGGTAGGTCCCATCCCCTAAGTGCCCACTGGTGCCAGGCCCTGGACATACAGCTCTCCTTTAACCCTCACCTGATAAGGAGGTATTTATTGTCCCTATCTTCAAGTAAACTAAGGTCTCAGATACAGTGAATGATCGATCCAAAGACTCAACCACAGGTGGAGAGGGTCGGAACTTGAACCCAGGCCTGTCTGACTCCTGAGCCCTTACCATACCTTTGGTCTCCAGCTGACACGTCCTCGCGCCCCACCTCACTCCCAGCCTCCAGCCAGCCTGCATTGCACTTCCCCAACCCCTAGCTCTCACCCTCCCCTGCCTTCCTGCTAGTGAACTCCTACTCCACTTTCAAAGCCCAGACTCAAATGCCTACTCCTCTTGACACCTGATCTAGGCCCCCATGGAATACCCGGAGTCCAGCCCATAGATCTAGTTCTACCAGCTGCCTTGGCCAGCTCTGTACCCCTGGCCTCCAGCATGGGGCTGTTCACACAGGGGACACCAATCAGCCCCCATCCCCACCCCCCGTGTGAAGATGAAGGTCAAACTACTCCTCAAGGCCCACATGGCCCCACTGCTAACACCCCTGATTTCACTTCTCACCCAACCTCCCCTAATTCTCTGCTCCAGACTCACAGGCTTTCCCACTGTTTCTCCACAACCGCAAACACTCTCCCACCTCAGGGCCTTTGCACATGCAGTTCCTTCTGCCTGGCGAGCCCTTCCCCTAGCTCCAGGCCTGGCCAACTCCTACATGCTTCCTTTAAGATTCCTCTATATCCCACACCTTTCTCTGAGCCCTTATCACATCTGTGATTCTATATTCATTATTTGGCAACGTGTTTGCTACTTGGCTCACCTTCTAGACCCAAATTTCTGGGAGGCCAGGGACCTGTTCACAATTCCCCAGCAAGGACCCACTCCCCAGGCTGACCACTCCTCACCACCCCAGGGACCCTGGGAAGTGTCTGAGCAGGAGAGAGGAGCACCCTGTCCCCTTCTTTGTTAAGTGAACTGCTGTTCCCCTCAGCACCACCTCCTGGAAGCCCCCCAGTGACTCCCTACAGCTCCTATTACTAACACTATCACCACACTGCTCAGCCTGAGTGCAAAGCTCCTAGCACATACATAGTAGGTGCCTAACACAGGGTCATGGATTCTTCATCTAGGCGGGTTTGGGAAAACAGGGTCAAGCGAGGACCACTGGGGGGGGGGGGGGGCGGAGTCTGTCAGCAGGCCACTGAGCCATCTCCTCCCTGGCTCCTGGGGCTTGGGAAAGCCAGACAAGCACCCTCCACCCCCACCCCAGGTCACAATCAGGGAAGAAGCAAAAGCAGGAACTGTTTGTGAGCTAGGCATAATTCACGCTCCAAGAACAGACTAGGGGAGAGGAGGAGAAAGCTGGGGGGCCTTCTTGGAAGAGGTAGGCCTTAAGCTAAGCCTTAAAGAACAAGAGCAGATAAGCAGCTCCTAGAGGAAAAGGCACTCTGGGCAGGGATACCTTCAGGAGCAAAGACCCAGGGACCACCCAGGAGGGCCTGGGCAGGCAGTCAGCTGAGAGAGGTGACACACTATAAATCATTTGCCTGGGCGGAAAGACCACATCACCAAAAGGGCCTCGTGGCTTCCATGCATTCACTCATCAGGGTAGTCTTTTCCGACACTGCCATATGCCTGGTCCCGTTCTGGGAAACCCCTGCCCCCCGCCCCCAACACTGGAGGACCGCAACGGCAGTAGGACTGGGGTCTCCGAGGTCCAGGTAGTTTTCATTCCAGCTTTAAACTCTGTGGCCTTGGTCAAGTCACTTCCCCTCTCTACACCTCAGTTTCTCCATCAGCAACACGAGGCTAAGCAACAGTCCCTACCTCACAGGAGACGCTCGGGAGATGTCAGCAGCTATCCTTCTCATTGGCCCATTTTATACTTAAGACTGAGGCCAGAAGGAGCAGTGAGTTGCCTAAGGTCGCACAGCTGCCAGGCGGCAGGACTGTGCTGGAGCTGTTTCTTTCTTAGGGGGTTATGAGGCGGCTTTTCTGACACCAATCCACCCTCTTCTGGAGAGAAGCCCACTAGGGCCAGCAACCTCACCTCCCACCCAGTGTAGACAATTCATCCCGTGAAGCACTCACTTATTAAGCACCGACAAACACGCCAAGCCCCTACATGCAGAAACACATAGATTCTTCCCCTGAGGATTCTCATTCCACGTATGGAGGGAGACTCAGAGGGTAGGCGCCTGGCTCAGGTCACGCAGTGAGATGAAAAGCCTATGTGTCTTGTCTCCCCAGTCAGGAGGTTGAGAAGGGGGTCAGCAACAGGACCAGCCTGGCCCATTTTTAAAACCAAGTCCGATCTCAGCTTCCGGTGGCTGGGCCTGGACTCACCCCACGTCATGTAGGGACCACGGCCCTAATTGCAGAGAGTCCCTGAAGCTCTGGAAGCCTCACCCAGGCGCACACACGCTCTGTCACGCTCAAGTTGGCCTTAAGGCCCCAGAGGCTGAACTGAGGCTCCACTCCTTTTGTTCACCCCCGTCCTTCCACCAGCCCAGCAATCCTAGCCAGGCCCACCTGCCACTGATAAAGACCCCCAGCTCAGAGAGGGCAGGCAGTTGTCTGAGAACACACAGCAGGGAAGTGGTGGCCCTGTTGAGACTCAAACCCACCCCCAACACCAGCCCAGGCAAGCAGATGGACCCAGCCTGGTGGCGAAAACCCAAAACTTTTGCCAACTTCTGAGCAGGCAGGCTGCTGGGCCTGACCAGGGGGGAGGCTGGGGGCTGTGGTCAGGAGGGAGCAAGCACAGTCTGGCCCAGTCCCCTCTAGCCCGGTGGCACCAGGCCCTACCCAAAGCCACTCGAGGACAGAGAGGTCCCGGTGCCAGGCCGGGTGTTCTGGGCCCGGCGCCCCCAAGCCCACCCTGCCGGACCCCTTTCCACCTCCCCTCCCGGGCCGGGGGCTCCAGGCCGAGCTGCCTCGGCTAGAGGTGGCGCCGACTGGCTCAGATTTCAGATTTGGCCTAAACCCGGCCTGGGGGCTCCGGCCCGGCTCGCTGATCTCAGGGGGCTCGTAGGAAGAGGATGAGTCGGAGGAGGTCCCCGCGCGGACAGGACCCCCGCGTCCCCCACCCCGCCCAGCCCCCTCCCCCCTCAGCATCACAACAAAAGGCCGCGCTGGGCAAATCCCCGTGCGCCCGCCCAGCGCTCCGAGATCGGGGCTCTGCCGGGGGATGTGGGGGTTGGAGGGGTGGACAGGAGCCTCTGCGGCCAGGCGATCCGACGCCAGGGTGGTCCCCGGGCGGGGTATCCCCCACGCCGGCCGGGAATGGGGGGCAGCGGAGGGGCGTGGGGGGGGAGCTCACCTGGGCCGGCGGGCAGGCGGGCGCACCCGCAGACAGACGCACCGGAGCGAAGACCGCCGGACGGCCAGGGGGTCGGGCAGACGGCGGCCAGGCCGCTCCGGCTCCCAGGCCGGAATGGATTCCGGGCCGGGAGAGACAGATCGAGAGAGAAAGGGAGGAGGAGGAGGAGGCGGCGGCGGCGGCCAGGGGAGGGGAAGACGAGGGAGCGCGCGAGCAGGGAGGAGGGGCCCGGCAAGCCTCCGGGAGGAGGAGGAAGCAGGAAGCGCTCAGGGACTGACTCTTCGCCGGTGACTCTGGAGATACCCATGCGCGACCCCCACTCCCAACTGGAGCCGCAAGTCCAGATGAGGCAGAGGGTTCGGGGGTGCAGGCACGGGGCACAGGAGCCCCGCCCCCACCCCGCCCCGTGAGGTCGCCCCACCCTGGGGGACCCCCATCTGCCCTCATGCCAGAATGCCCTCCCTAACTACCCCCAACCCACCCACCCTATCTACCCTAAATCCACCTCTCCTACAAGTATTAGCTATAATAATAATAATAATAATAATAATAACAATATCAGCACTAATGGAGCACTCACTCCTTGCCAGGCGCCATGCTAAGTGGATCAGGTAGACTTTAGGATCTATTCCTAACAACCAGCCAGGGTGGGGGATGGTTATTTCCATTTTACAGATGAGAAAACTGAGACACAGAGAAGGGGGTCACCTACAAGAACCTTGGCCTTGGACTCTGGTCCTGACCTAAGTTTCCCAAAGTGGGGACTGGGGCCTGAGGGACAGTGTGGGGAGGAGAAACATTAATTTTAATAGATACATGTTCATTTTAATGTGCTTTAAAAAAAAAAAGTAGCTAAGGCAGCCCATCAAGTTCTCGACATTCTTACTGAGTAGGGGGCTAAAGCGGGTATTTAGTGACAATTGCACTTTTCAGTAAATAAAGAGGCAAAGTACATCCGGATGCTGGGGACAGGGAGTATAGCAGAAAAGGGAGACATTGAGAATAGGCTGCTTTAGCCACAAAGCCCGCTCCCACCACTATCTGACGCCGCCTTCCTCCCACCACCTCCTGGCCCAGGCTCCAGGGCTGCCCTATTGGGGCTGGGCACCCCAAACCTTGGCTCTTCACCTGTCCTCCTGGAATCATGGTCCCGGGAAAGGAGGGCGTGGACCCAGGTTTAAATACCACCACCTCCCTCCACTTACCTTCTCTGAAAGCTCTCCCATTTCACCCCTGGAAAACTAAGGGCCAGCCAGGCTTAGACTTCTCCTGAGAGGAGCTTCAAGGGAAACCCTAGAATATGGGAGGCAAAGTCCTCGGGGTACAAAATAGCAGCCAGGAGACCAGCAAGGCCTTGAGCCAGACTGATCTGGGTTTAAATCTAGGCTAGTTGCCCACCTACTGCACCTTGTACAAGTCACAGGAGTGAACGTGGTCCCAGAGGACTCCGAGGAAGGTTAAAACTGACAAGTTTGAGGATTGGCTAAGGTCATGCCCACCACGTGGTAGTGTGGTAAACCAAGACTTAAGGAGATGGGGCTGCTTGAAGTCCCACAGCAAGGCAGCAACAGAGCCAGCCCCAGAAACCATCCTGGGCTGGTGAAACGGCTGCACTTGTTTGCAAGCCTGGCTTAAAGATTAACCACAGCTTCCCAGGATTCTGTTCAGGACCCCTGGCTGGAGGAGCAGGTTTCTCAGCCCTCATTCACTCCTCAGACAGGTCTGAAGGTCTTTATTGGCCACATTGGGCCAGGAGTGGGATATTCACCCTGTGGTGTGTGTGATGGAGCTGGTTCTTACCATGATCAATGACGTCACATTGGTAAGTTGATATCAGTCACTGTGAAAGTATATACACCTTGGAAATCAGCAAACACTGCAAATCAAGACTTTTTTTTTTTCCTTCCAGGGAACTGGTTGTTAAATATTTACCAGCACGTGACTAGATTTATCTCTAGGAGTTCAACTAAAAGTCTTGGGCTCCTAGAGGTGGCATGACAGAGGGCTTAAAAGCACACTTTGGACCTACAGATCTGGGTTGAAGTCCCAAGTCTGCCACTTCTTTGATATGTGACCTTAAGCATGCCATTTCTCTAAGCCTTAGTATGCCAGCCTGCAAAATGGGCTACAGATAGTGCTTCCCTCAGAAGACTCATGTGAGGACGAAATGAGGTGCTGTAAGCTCAGCATGTGCGAGCCCCTGTTGTCATTCATTCCCTTCCGCACTCTCTCGGAGCACCAGGAGCCATTTGGACAAGTCTTGGATCTATAAGCACACAGACTCAGTCTTCTACCTGGAGCCGCCACTGGCTCTAAGGGCTTGGCTCAGCAGCTGAGCTTCTCAGGAGGCACTTCAGGAAGATGTGGCTAGCACAATAGTTTCATTATTGAGCCTTGGGAATATTCGTTCTTTTCAACCATCCCTCTGGGCCTTTGCTCAGGCTTAACCCCTGCCAGGAATGCTCGCCCCATATCTCTAGCTTCCCAGCGTCAAGTCCCTGAGTAAATGCCACCTCCTCCAGGACATGCTTCCTGACAAACTCCAGATGGAGGCACACCCCGTCCATTTGGGGTGTGTCTGCCCCCACCCTGAGGGCAGGGACTATGGCCTGACCTGTGCCCAGCACAGAGCAGACGCTGCCCAGTTGGCGGGGGAGAGCACACTGACTAGGGATTCACATACAAGGGTTGAAGTTCCAGCTCTCATTCATTGACTGTGTGATCCTGCCCTGTCTGAGCCTCAGTTTACTCATCAGTGACATGGGACGATGACCCCACCAACTCCCGGGATCAGGCAGATGCAAGAGTTGCTGGCCCGGCTTAGTGGATCAGTGACTCTTGATGCATTATTTTGCTTAAAACATTGCTAGTGAAACAGCAACTCATTGCTCAATACCTACAAACCATTCATCATCGTTAATGGGCAGCAGACATTTATTGACTACCAATGGTATACATAGCCCTGGGCCCGGCCTGGAACACCAAGAAGGACAATTTCCCAAACCAAAGCACCCAGCGAAAGACAGATATTCATGTCAACATTGCTTGAGATGATGAGCACCTGTTGCACACAGTCGTCAGTCTCTAGAAACCTCTTGCCGCCTTCCCACCACCTGGGTCAAAGCAGGGTAGAGAGTGTGGAGTGAGGCCTGGGCCCACATAAGCAGCAGCAAGAGCTTCCCCGTGACATGGCATCAGGGGTGCTGCCCACACCTCACCCTGGGCCCTCGCGGCTCTGGCTCCGTGGGGGCCTATTTGCCTCACCCACCCAAAGCCCAGCTCACCCTCATAGCAGTGACCAGGAAGCTGGACCCAACACGGGTACGCAGCAGGAAATTCCAGACCAGCCCTGTCATTCCCCAGATGGTTTGCTATGAGTTGTCTATTCAAAGCCACCCGGCTCAGGGCTAAAGGATGGGGTGGAAGAGTGTGCAGGCTCTACTCTAGCTAAAGGAGTGGGCTTGCCACCTCCCATCGCACTGCACTGTACAGTTTATACAGAGATGTCCAGTCTCTGAAGCACATCAGCCAATCTGGCCCTTGACAGCCGGTCAGGCCTCCCTTGCAGACCCTGGTCCCCTTCCCTCCTCTCAAACCTGCCTCCATGCTGTCACTCTGTCACAGCAGCTTGTTATGCCCTGAGGCCTCTGTTCTTGCAGGTCCCTCTGCCTGGAATTCTCCCCACCCTCTAGCCTCTGACTAAGCCGTACACTTCCTTCCTCTGGTCAGTCAATATTTACTGAGTATCTACTATGTGCTAGGGCCTGTGCTAGGTGCTACGGATACAGCAGTGAACAAACCTGGGCTGGTCTCTGCCTGGAGCTGCGGAGCAGGGAAGCATCACCAGTGTGCTAGGCACAGTGATGGGGTAAGCACAGGGGGCTGGAGGGGCCCAGAGACCGGCCCCTAACCCAGCTTGTGTGTTGGAGTATGGAGCTGGTGAAGAAAGGAGGCTGTCTATGGAGAGTATAGAAGCCTGAAGAGATGGCTTCAGGTGACAATGGGACAAAGAAGGTGTTCCAGGCAGAAGGAAGAGCATGAGCAAATGCACAGAGGCCCCAAACACATCCGTGCTTGGAACTACGGCCAGAGCAGTGCTAATGGAGCACAGCCTGATGGGTGGCTGGAGTGGGGGACGTGAGGGGGACAGGGTAGCAGGGGTGTGCCCTGAAGATCCTTAAATGCCAGGCTTGGCTTCTATGCTGGAGACAGTGGGGAGCCACGGAGGGTGGTGAGCAGAGACGGGCCTGGGGAGATGTATTGTCACTGAGTTTCAGGAAGGAGGTGCTGGGGGCGGGAGGAGCAGTCTGACGGCCTCTACACTGATGGAAGCCCCAGCTGAGGACCATACCTCGGATGTGTATGTGGGCACATACCTGGGTTCCAGGGAATGAGGCCAAACTGGCCCGAATGCCTAAACGCAGGACCGTAGAGAAGCAGCCCTAGTCCTATGAGAGTGAGAAGGAGCCCAAAGCAGGTAAGCAGACTCTCCCTCAGAAATAGGACACCCAGAGGGGTGGCAAGCCACTAGCAGGTTCCTCCAGCATCCGCCCACCCTCCAGGGAAGGGATGGAGACAATGGGCACCTGAGCAGGTGGAAGCTAAGTGATAACATGCACATGACAGCATTAACCACACTGACCGCAGCCATGCACAATCAAAACCCTCACAGCCTCACCTTCTGGGGCTGTGTGACCAATTCACAGATGGGAAGCCTGAGGCTCAAATACATCTCTACCCACCCCAGATTCTGGTGATGAAACAGGGTTGTCACAGGCAGAAACGACCCGCCCATGTGAAAAATAGGGCAGACACCTGGCTAATGTGAGGCGGAGTGCAGGGAAGCTCAACCATTCATCACATCACTCCCCTCAGGCCACAGTAGAGACCTGGAGAGAGACACTCTCCCCCTCCAGCCCCGAGCCTCCTTCTGCCGTGTCCAGAATGTCTGTGAGAAAAGATAAAAGGAGCCAAGGCCCTTGATCTGCCTGGCCTGTCAGGAGGGCAGAGGGCAGGGCGGAAATCTGGAGCCAGCGCTGTGACCCCACAGATCAGAGGAGGTTAGAAACCTGCTGAGCAGAGAGGAGACAGCCTGCAACAGGAGGGCTTCAAAGAACAATTGTAAAAATAACCATCACGGTAACAGATCCCAGCCTCCGTGTGTGAAGTTTGATGGGCAGTGCCCTGTCCTGGGGGCTCTGTGTGTAGCACCTCGTTTGTTCTTCACAGCAGTCCAAGGTCGGAGCTATTATTATCCCCATTGTACAGATGAGGAAACCGAGGTGAGGCAGGGTGACATGCCACGGTGACAGAGGGTGGGAGCTCAGATTCAAACCCAGGCAGAATTCCAGCCCTCCTGAGTCTGAAACTCAGGCTGTGTGTGGTTCTGTCCTGCCCAGACCTTCCATGAGCCTTGGCCCTCATGTATTTCACATCCAAGAGGGAGAGGCGGGATCCACAGAGCCCCACCCAATCACTGATCCCCCCCAACCCAGAGCTTTGGCTTCTACCTCACGGAATGTCTCCGTTTCCCACAGTTCCCAAGCCTGTTGGGAAGATGCAATGTAGCAATGTTTGGTGGGAGTACTTTGCAAAGTAGATACTAAGGAAGAAAAAATGCTAATGTTCTGCCCTTGAGGAGGGGAGCTTAATCCCCCCCACACACCCCAGTTAGGTAGGGACTGCTCATAGTGACGTACTTCCTTCCAAAGAGAACAGCATGGAAAAGGGGGTGGGGAGTAACGTTGCAAAGTGGAGAAACCTGACAAACACTGCCTCAGCCAGGTGATCAAGGTCAACATCAACAGCGATAAGACACGATGATAACATGTCCCCTGGATATGATGTGATAAGAACAGCACTTCACCTCTGTGGGCTTCCTCCCCAGAACCCATTCTCCCAGTGTAATCATGAGAAAACTCAACAAATTCCAATAGAGAGACAGTCTACAAACAGCTGACCTGTTCTCAAAATGGTCAAGGTCATCAAAAACAAGGCAAGTCTGAGAAATTGTTACAGCCAAGAGGAGCCTAAGGAAACATGATAATTAAACGTAACGTGGCAACCTGGATGGGATCCTGGAACGGAAAAAGGATATTAGGGGAAAAACTAAGGAACTTCGAATAAAGAATGGACTTTGGTAAATAATAATATATCAGTATTGGTTCATTAGCTATAACGTGTGCCATACTAATGTAAGATGCGAATAAGAAGGGAAACTGGTCGTGGAGTATATTCTATGTGATGTTCTAGAGCAAAGGACAGCATTTGGGGACAGGCAGAAAGCCAAGACAGCTGTCTCTGAACATTTTCTTCTAACGCTGGGGAAACTGAGGGCAGAATGGAAGTGACTTGCCCAAGGTCACACTGCAAGTTTATGACAGCCTGGGGTAGGATCAAGGTTCCTCAACGTCACAGGAATGTATTAAGTGCTGCCTGTATAGAAGCCACCAGTCTGGGTCCTCGTTATGCTGAAGGTATATGAAGAGAATCAAAGATTTGTCTATGGGCCAGCACCGCCTCCGGGCCAGGGGTCCAGGGACACAGACCCATCGGGGGTTCTCAAGTCAGAAGGGGAAACAGATGCTGAAACGTCCTAAGCAGGAGGGAGAGAGAGCCAGAAGCTTCTGTGTCCAGAAGATACGGCCCCACCATCTGCTGCCCGTGAGACCGTGCTCAGCCGTACTGTGCTGCCAGGTGAAGTGGAGCTGGTGATGGTACCGGCTCTCAGAGACGCTGAGAGGACCCAGTAAGGTGTCGGCGGTGGGGCACCTGGCACAGAGCCTGGCGCATGGTGAGTGATCAATAAACGGTGATTCTTTTATTGGGGAATTGGGAGGGGAACAGCGTTGGGGAATTGGGGAAGGGGAACACTGTCACTGTGTTTTTCCAGGATCCATCCGCTCCAAGTCAAGTTGTTGTCCTTCCATCTTAGTTGTGGAGGGCTCAGGCTCGGCTCCAAATCCAGTCGCCGCTTTCAATCTAGTTGTGGGTAGGCGTAATCCACCATCCCATGCAGGAGTCGAACTGGTAACCCTGTTGCTCAGAGCTCGTGCTCTTACCCAACTGAGCCACTTGGCCGGCCCAAGAGTGATTCTTTTTATTTATTTGTAAGTGTGGTTTGAGTGCTGGAGGAGCTCAGAGTGGGACCCACTTGTCAGTTTGCTCTGGTACGGGTTTCTTGGGGGGAGTGTCCCATATGAGGGACATTTAGGTTGGATCATAAAAGCTGAGAAGGAGTTTGCCAGTCAGGGAGGATGTGGAAACTGCAGCCCCAGCCTCTAGGGTTCGTGATCTGGCCTGGCAGAGAAGGAGACACGTCAGGCCACTCTCCCCGGGCTTTCCCACGCGATGGGACTTCCCCATTTCCTGGCTTTGATGCCTCCTTCCTGGCCACCCTGGGCTTTGGGGTTTTTCATCACCTGAGGTCAAGGCAGCAGAGGATGGGCAAGGGTAGAAGCAGACAGCCGAGCTGAACAGCTCCGGGACTCATCTGGAAATGAAACCAAGCCCTGCCACCCACTCACCGGCTGAATGCCCCTTAGACAACTTCCTCCTTCTGTTCCTGTTCAGGAATTACCCAGGCAGGGCTCTGTGGTCGCTGGGGTGCTGCCCCCAAGGCGGGGCCTAGGGCCTTCCTGGGTCTACTCTACTCTGGCCACTCAAAGACTCCCAGACCCCTTGTCTGGTCAGTTTCCCCATGGTCCCGTTCCCACTCTCTGACATAGCCTTTCTCCTTCCTGCCTCCACACATCTCCCCATGTGGTAGTGCCCGCCGTCTCCTCTCTTTTCTTGACCAAGCCAACTTGCCCTCCTTGCCCCTCTTGGAAGCCTGCCACAGACACCCCTCCCTCTCCTGGCCTCTTTATCCCCTTTATCCATTCATGCCTACGACGTGGCAGGTCCTATGCCAGAGTTGGGGACAGATGCAGCAGTGACCAAGACTGGAACGGCCCCTGTCCTATGGAGCTTGGGCCTCTGACCCCCATGTCCTGTGCATCCCGCATGCTTTGTTCACGGCCTGGGTGGAGAATCAATCGGAAACCAGGACCCCTCCAGTGCAGCCTCTGTGCTGTGTGGCCTCAGGCGCGTCCCTTCGCCCTCTGACCAGAGTTGTGTCCATAGCTTCTGAGGGAAGAGGCTCAACAATGTGTCCAGGGAATGGGCAAAAGGGATTGTAAGGGTTGCCCCCAACCCACCCTGCCGATCCCAGGAGAAAGCTTGCCTCCATGTGGAAAATGTACCCACAGGGCTCCAATCATCAGAATTTCTGGGTGGGAACAAATATGGGGGCCTAGAAAGGGGGAGTAGGTGGTTCAATTTCGTGGGTAAGAGCAGCGACGAGACCTGGCTTTGAGTCCTGCCAGGTCTCAAAGGAGAGAAGCTCTGTGGCCTTGGGCAAGTCATTTGAACCCTCTCACCCTCACTTCTCTCATCAATAAACTGGGGATGGCTGTACATACCTCACACGGCCATTTAGAGATTAGCATGACACACACGCTAGATGTTCAGCCACTGGATATTATTGTTGTTGTTATTATTATTTTTGGTGCAGCCGACTACGGCAGCCTTAAAATTAACAATGTAGATCTATACATTTTGACATGGAAAGCGTTCATGCTATATTAATTAACGTGTTATAGTATTAACAATATTATCCCAGCTCTGGTATTTTTTTTAAAGAAAGTGGGCATAGGAAAAAACAAAAGGGATCAACACTCCCGTGTTTCTAGCAGTTGTCCTGAGGGTGGGGAGAGGGGCCATCACAAATGAGCTTAATTTTTTTTCTTTTGTGTTTGTCTTTATTTTTTAAGTTTTCCACAGTGAGCTCATGTTACTGGGGCAATAGAAAGTAATGTAGATTATTTGTGACTCTGATCACACTGGCTCTTTGTTTCCCAGCTGCTCTGGGGGCCCAGCACAAGGCCTGGCCACAGAGCTCCACAGCTCAGGGCTCCTAAGGGTCAAAGTCCTCAAGGATGAGCTGGCCATGCACTTGACCTCCCCCACCCACTCTGGGTTGGCCCCTCCAGGTGCATCCGGGCTCATTTTGCCTCTGGCCCCACCTGATAAGGAAGAGAGAGAGGCCAGGGGAAAGTGCCCAGCTCTCTCCAATGACTTCCTGGGGCCCTGCGCCTCCCCTTCCCCTTGACCTTGGCTCACCTTGTTTACATCCACAAACGCTCCTGGGGTGGGCAGAGGCAGGTAATGAGGAGGGGGAGACCCTTCACCCTGGGCTAGGGTTTGGGACCCCAAAGGACACAGCCCATGCTCGCTCAGGAGGAGCCCACCGTCTTGCGACTTCACATAGACTTCATCTAAGTGGGGTTCTCCTGTAGCAGAGCCCAAGACACGGACTCATTTGGGAAGTGGCCCCAAACCTCAGTGAGGGAACAGGAAGGGGCAGGGAAGGAGGGAAGCCTATGGAAGGCGTGTCATCAAGGTCACTGCTGTCGTCCCCAGCAGGAGTTCCATTCCTCTGAGACTTCAAATAAGGCTCAGCTCCCAGAAAAGTCCTGCTGGAGCCTGTGTCCCCACTCCCGTCCTCCTTGGGCAGCAGGATGGCCCCAGCACCAATAACTCCCTCACCCTTCCTAACCAAGCCTGCCCTCTGACTCCAGAGACCCAGAGGGAGATGACCTGAGCAGGGACTACCCACCCAGCTTCACCACCCCTCCCAGCCCTGGGCTCTCTCCAGAACTGGGCCCACCTGTCCCTAATCCTTTGGGCCTTTCCCTAGGACAGTCCCCCCAAACACCACCCTGCTCCCTAGGGTATTCCATTTAGCCTAAGCAGAACATATCCCCTGGTCCCTGAAACTGGACCACTTCCTGGGTCCGTGGTTTAGAAATCGCTGCTCCATCCTCTCAGGCACTGCGGCCAGAAACTTGGCATCCCCAGCTTCCCACCCCCAAGACCTACTGCCTCTGCCAACCCAACCACCCCCTCCTGTCCCCTCCCCCACATTCAGGTGTGGCCTGGCTCATCCGGACACCATCCTGACCTCCTCATGATCTCCTGGACTCTGGTTTTCCGTCCCTGATTCATCCAATAACAGCCCTTGTGTTCCTCTTTCCAAAACACGCCTCAGGTCCTTCAGTGGTTCCCCTGGGGCCTCAGGCCAAAACCCATACTTAGGAGGCCACGCGGGGCCCTGCCAACCTCTCCAGTCCCACCTGCATCTTCCTCAGGCCTGAACTGCTCACTCTCCACCCACCCGACCCACGGTCACCTCCAGGCCTACGCTCCTGCTTCCGCTCCACTTGGAATGTCCTTCTCCTTGTCTCTCTTCCCTGGTTAATCCTGTTCATACTTTAGCCCTTCCGTTGTACCTCCAGCCTGGGTCAAAGCTTCAAGGACCCCATCCGACTTCGCAGAAGAGATGCTCGTTGTAACCCCTCCAATTCCTGACACTGGGTAAGAGCTCCAACAGAGAGAGTTTGGCCCTGGGCCAACCTTGTGGCCCAGCACTGCCCAGACCAGGGCTTGACACTGAATAGGCTTCCATGCTTGTTAAGACAGGAATCTGTCCTGGATTCCCCAGGTCCCCAGGAGCAGCACCAGCCTTGTCCCAGCCCCTGCCTGAGGCTAGCACATGAGCGCAGGCTTCCAGACCAAAAACTGAGCCAGCCACCCTGCCCTAGGTCATACCCTGGCCTCGCCTTCTCGCCATACTCCTGCCATGCTCAGGGAGGGCTCGAGTGGCTACGGACCCCAGGAGGAGCAAGAAAGGAGCCCAGTTCTTCCATTGGCCCAGGTCTCAGCTTCCTGGGGACAGTCCCTAGCTGAGACCTCTCCCATCCAGATAGTTGTATCTGAGAGAGGCCCAGGGTTGGCAGGGTACCCCCCCCCCAACCCAAATTTGAACCGGGCCTCTTGTCACTTGCGGTCTGTGCTCAACTTCCCACCACAGCGACCTCCCAATAATTAAACATATTTAATCATCCAATCGTTTAGTTCACTGCCTGAGCCTTGAGCTTGCTCTCCTGTAGTCTTCTCATTCCTGGAAGTGCTGGCATCTGTCTTTCCAGGACCTTGGGACAGAGCTATTTGACCTGATTCAACTCAGCAAACACTTGCAGAGCACTCTCTGTGTCAGTAAGAGGAAACTTGCCAGAGAAGCATACAGCAGAGGAAGGGCCAGGCTGGGCAGCCGCCCCTCCCTGGCACCTTGGGCCAGGGCAAGGAAGAGGAATCCACCACCTGCCAGGTCCCTCTACCTGCCAGACACTGGAAACTCAAGGCCCAGAGAGGGTGAGAAACGTTCCCAAGGTCACAGAGCCCAAGTCTGGAGATCCTGGGTGAGGCCTTGGGAGCTGATGAAACACTCACTGTCTGGTGGGTGCACACTGGCTGATAAAATACACACAGCTTCTGCCTTGGTGACGTTCACAGGTGGGTGTGAGAGGCAGTCGATAAGCCAGAGAACAAAGCTATTGATGCAGAAATACAGCTTGTGCTACATGCTAGGCTAGGAGCAAGTGAGGGACAGGATGGGGAAGAGGTGGGAGCACTTGAGGACAGGAGGTCAGGAAGGGCTTCTTGGAGGAGAGGGATTTTAGCTGAAGCTTGAAGGATGAGACAGTGGCCATAGGAAGATCTGGGGGGAACAGCCTTCAGGAAAGGCCTTGAGGTGAGAAGCGGCTCGCCTTGGTCTGGGCGGAGCAGTGGGAGAAGCTAGAGCCCAGAGCAGGGCATGGAGCCTCCTGGACTGTGATGAGGGGAGAGAGCTTCATTTAAATATACTGGGAGGCCTCCATGGATGGCAAGCAAGGAGGGGTGACACAATCCAATGCGCGGTTTTGAAAGATCCCGCTGGCAGATGCATGGAGGAGGAGTAAAGAGGGCAGGTGGAGGCAGGGAGGCCAGCCAGGAGGCTGGGAAGTCCTCCCGGTAAAGTGGCTCGGCCCAGGCAGGGAGGTGGTGAGGCGTGCATGATGCAAGTGCGTTTGAAGGAGGCACCCACAGTCCTTGCTCGGATCGGGACTGTGGGCGTGCAGAGAGCGCGGAATCAAAAACTGATTCCCAGGCTTCGGGTTTGAGTGGATGGAGGTGTCATTTACTGAAATGGGGAAGCCTGGGTAGGCGCCCGCTTGAGGGGAAAAAGTCAAGAGTTCAGTTTTGGCCAAATTATGTTGGAGAAACCTATTACGTATCCATGGAGATGTTTTTTTAAAAAAAAACCTAATAATAGCCAACAATGATTGAACACTAAGTGCCTGATGTGTGTTAACTCATTTAATCCCGTCAACAACCCCCTTGGAAAAGGTATGTTTATGCCCATTTCACTGATGAGAAGCTGAGGCTCAGAGCGGGCCATCGTGTGTAGGATGAGAAGAAAGCCATGCGGCGCCCCAAGGAGCCCTCACATCTAAAAGACTACAGGAAGAGGCCTCCAAAGGGGGTTCTGAGCTTTCCAGAAGGGGGTTCTCCTGGGTCAGCCTGATGTTGCCAGGAGGTTGAGCTGCAGAGCAGCTATGGCTGACCCCAGGCAGTGTGGCTGCAGGGCAGTGAAGGCCGTGAGCTGGATCCCAGGAGGCCCCGGAGGGAAAAGGAAGGGAGGAGGTGGCGACAGCAAGGGGGCCTCACACTTTCCAGGAGCTACACCGGGCTGCTGAGGGCAGCGGGGGAGCAGGGGCGGCCAACAGGAGCGGAGGATCCCGGGACACGGTCCTGCCCGTCTGGGGTTAGGGACTCCAGCAATTTGCTGGCGAGATGGACACTTCAGAATAATTTCCTCTTTGATGTCCCCCAGCCGGCAGCGTGCCTCAGTCGTTCGTTAGCAATGAGTGCCCTCTCTCGCCTACAGCGATTCTCCAGTGGACTGAGGACAGGGCACAGGTCAGGAGAGGGAAGGGTGACTCACTCTCACCTCTCTCGCTCGGGGTGTTCCCACACGAACTGAGACGAGAGGGTGGGAAGCCCTGATGCTCCCTGCGGACCATGGGCCCGTGGGAGATGCCAGAACAAGGGGAGTCTCTCCCGGCCACTGGAACAGGCACTCTTTGAGCTCAAAAACTAACATCAACGCTTTCCCTACCTCAGAGGTCCACAGTGGGGAGACCACAGCCATCATGAGTCGGCCACCCCCCACAAATGTATTCTGGGCCCAGAACAGGGAAATGGGTTGCCCAAAGTTGCATTCCACTTGGTCACCCCCTCCTTTGATCAGTGCCACAGGATGCCAACCCTCTGGCACTGCCACCTCCCCCAGGAGGCCTTCCCTGACTCTCTAGGCTGGGTTAGGGTCCTGCCTGTATTCCCAAAGCCCCCCAGACATAGTATTACCAGGTTTGCCACAGTCTCCTGTAATTGTCTGTGTCCATCTGGCCCCACAGATAAAAGGAAGGGGCCACGTCTGATCCACCTTGGTGTCCCCAGTGCCCAGCTCAGGGTGTAGAAAGAGCGGGGGGCTTGGGTGTATTTGTTGAACCAACCTCAACAGCAAACCGCTTGGTGCCTTGTGAAGGGCCACAGGCCTTGACCCTCCTCTGGCTTGGGAGGCAGAGAGCCACACTGCAGATTCAGCATTGCTACCAGGCAAAACCATACCAATGCATGGAGCCCCTCATGTTTGAAAGCCAGCCGGGACGCCGGGTTTCCCACCCTCATTTTCCAAGGAAGAAGTTGAAGCTTGGAGCAATGAAGGCACAGTCCATGGCCCCCGATCAGTGGGGATGAATCACCCTCCCATGGCCTTGACCCTGCCCCGCGGCTCCCCTTCTGTAAATGCTGAAGCCTGGGTTTCCTCATCTGCAAAACCGGGCTGGACCCGACAGTCTCAGAAAGCTCAGCCACAGTCCAATTCTATGAACTCACAGGCCCTGGGCCCCAGGCCCCGCGGCAGGGGGAGGAGAGCTCACTCAAGAGGCTGTTTATCATCTTGTTGTACCCCCCCCCCCCAAGCTGGCCCCCCTACCCCCGGCTCGTGGAGCAAAACATTCCCAGAAGCAGGGTGATTCATTTTCACAGCACCGGTTGCCAGTTCCAGAGAAAGGCAGACCATGAAATACATTCTGTGACTTTTAAAGAGTAGACAGATTTCAAGACGAAGTTTCCCTTTAGTGGATGGAGGCTGAGGGAGTGGGGACATACATGTTTTTCCCTCCAGAGAGCCAAGTTTTTTAGGTTGAACACACCCTGCCTCAGGCACTAAGGAAACGATCATGGTTTGAGCCAAATTCTCCCCCAAAACACGAGGAGGTGCCCTCTAAGAACACCAAAGACAACACTGCTTTTCAAACAATTTGATGGGCTGAACCTGACAACCACCACACTTAGGCTGATTGGATGTGAGTTAAAACCAAATTAGATTGGCCGCTTTTGTGGTTTTTGATGCTGATGCACGTCAGAACTCCCGACTGTCAAGGAGAGGATGAGAAACTCATGCTTGAGCCTCTTGCATGAAGCAAAGGGAAGCTTGCTGAAAGTGTTGGAGGGTTTGGACATCTTGCAACCCAAGAAGGCATGGAGAGAGGTAACAGGTGAGTCTGGTGGGGTCTTGCGGGGAGCATGGTTTTAATTACAGGGCGAATGAATGGTAAGCTTCCATGATTCACAGAAAACCAACCTGGAATGATGCTAGCTGTGCAAAAATGGAACGCTCAGTCTCTCATTTTGAAGTTACAGGCTATCTATGCCCCAAGTTTTGGTCTCCTATACCGTAAATGTCATACTCAACTCTTTAAGCATTGTACTTGTGGCTCCCAGTCCCCAGCCGGGCAGACGTAGGAGTGAGTTTGACCTCTTTGCCCAAGCAAGGAAATGTGATATAAGAAGAAAGCTCCAGAGATCTGGGTTCTAGTTCAATTCTGATTCCAAAGAGCTAAGTAGCATTGAACATGTCTTCAGCCCTCTCTCTCAGACTCAGTTTCCCCATCTTTAAAATCTTAGGGAAGAGAATGGGTTGAGGAAGAAGGGGCCCTTGAGGCATGGGCTTTGGAGTCATGCCGTCTGGGTTCTAATCTCATTTTTCTGGGTGTATATCCTGAGGCAAATTGCTTAACTTTTCTGAGTTTTCTCATCTGTAAAGCAGAGACCATAATACCTACCTCATGGGATTTGCTGACAAGTTCAATGACATAATGTATACAAAGCACATAGCTTTAGTGCCGGGACCACAGGAATAATTTTTTGTCAAGGTGTAATTTACACATGAAATGCTCTGATCTTAAACATTCAATTTTGATGACTGCCTATCAAGATACACATTTCAATTACCCCAGAAAGTTTTCTCATGCCCCTTCCTAGTCAATCCTCCCGGGAACAAGCCCTGATCTGATTTCTATCAACCGAGCTTAGTTTTGTCTATTTTAGAATCCCATATGAATAGAACCAGACAGTATTCATTGTATTTGTGTGGTTATGGGTATGTTTGGCTTCTTTCCCTCAATATAATAGTCTTGAGGTTCACTCATATTATCGGGTGTATGAGTAGATCATTGCTTTATGGTTATGTCGTATTTCATTGTATAAATACACTAGTTTATCCATTCTGTTGCTCAGCATCGGAGCTATTCCCAGTTTTTGCCTATTATGACGAAAGCCTCGATGAACATTTTAGCTAGAATTTAGTTCAAGGCTTTCATGGGTAAATACTTTCATTTCTCTCGGGTGACTACCGAGGAGTAGGATGCTGGGTCCTAGGGTAGATGCATGCTGAACGTTATAAAGAAACTCCCAAATGGCCTTCTAAAGTGGTTGCACCATAAGATACATACTTCCACCAACAATCTTTTGAGAGTTTCAGTCACTGCACACGCTCCCCAACATTTGCTGTGGTCAAGGCTTCTTGATTTGTGTCATTCTGGTTTCACAGTGTGGTTTTAATTTGCATGTCCCTGATGACTGACTTCATGAGCTTATTTTGAATTTTAAAAGACAGTTCCTCTCCTTTGTTGTCATGTAGCTTTCAACCTCCATGATTTGAAGGACTGTTGAATAAAATGAGGAAGGGAAAAACTGATGGCAAAATTGACTAGAAATCTAAAGAGCTCTGAGAATACAAAAGCAAGCATGAGCTCAGCCTTGGAATCCTTCCCTTAACTTTGGTTTCCCAGGACTTGGGGGCTGAGGACATGTGTGTCTTCTGAAGAAGCCAAGATCATGGCTCACATTGAATGTTTTAATGATAAATCTGTTCCAGATTGAATAATCGTTTTCACTGCTACCATGTATAAATTACCTACTATGTTCCAGGTACCTCATATCCACACAGTATGTCTAATTTTTACAACAGTCCTGCAAGGTTGTTGTATTATCTCCATTTGGTGGATTCTGAAAATCAGAGACATGAATTCCTTTGCCTAACTCCACACAGCTATATCTCCATGGGATCCAGATTCAAAATGGGATTGTCTGGCTCCAAAATCTTGTTCACCAAGTTGCCTTCAAACACACACATACATGAATATTCAGCTATAAATAGGAATGAAGTATTGATAAGACTTCATTCTACAACATGGATGAACCTCAGAAATATCAGGCTAAGTTAAAGAAGCCAGTCATTAAAGGTCACATATTCTGAGTGTACTTATACAAAATACCCAGAATGGGTAAATCTGTACCTACAAACAGCATATTAGTGGTTTCCAGGGGTTGGGGGAAGAGGGGAATGAGGAGAAACTGCTTAATGGGTATGGGGTTTTCTGTTGGGATGACAAAAATGACTTGGAACTAGATGGGGGTTACATGACATTGTGAATATATTAAATGCCACTGTACACTTAAAGAGTTAATTTTATGTTATGTGAATTTGATCTCAGTAATATTAAAAACAAAAAACAAAAAAACCCTCCACCCTTTAGTCTCTTTCTCATTGATGAGCATAATTTTACCATTAGTAATTTAGTCCTTTGGATAGGGAAGCCTCCAGCAACTGGGTGCAATCTTTATACCCCAGAGGACCACCCCCTTGAGAATTCCAGGGCAGAAAGAGAGGGAACAGCACCATGACTCAGAGTGAGCACTAGAGTCAGGATGCCTGAATTCAATCCCAGGTACCTCCATGTCCTCATCTATGAAATGGGGATGATAATGGCACCAACCTCATAGGGTTGCTGTGAGGATGGGATGGAATCATGCATGTAAAGTGTCTCGGCACATGTAATGTTTATTCCCTAAGTTGTATTGTTAGGGCAAGCCACCTTCCCCTAATGTCATCCATGGCACAAATATTTATTGAGCATCTACTATGTGCCAGGCACTCTTCTAGGGCCTTGGGAGCTTATCGATAAGCAAGAACAATGAAATTCCTTGCTTCTTGGAGCTCACATTGCAATTGAGGTATAAGACAACAAAGTGAAATATATAGTATGTTAGATGGTGGTATATGCACAGGAGAAAAAAATAAATAAGAGATGAGAGATAGGACCTTTTGGGGAAAGGTTACAATTTTAAATTGGGCTTGAGAAGGCTTCCCTGAGTAATGATCTTAGAGAAGGGCGGTGCATCCATTTCCTATTGCTGCTGTAACAAGTAACCACCAACTTAGTGGCTTAAAACACCACCAATGTAAAATAACAACAGTTCTTGGGGCCAGGAGTCCAAAATAGGTCTCACTGGGCTAAAATCAAGATATTTGGCAGAGCTGTGTTTCTTCTGGAGGCTCTAGGGGAGAATCCATCCCCTTGCCTTCTAGGTTCTAGAGGCCGCCCACATGCCATGGCTCATGGCCCCACATTACTCCAACTTCTCATCATCACATCTCTGACTTTCCAGCCGCCCTCTTTTCCTTATAAGAACCCTTCTGATTATATTGGGCCCATTTGAATAATCGCTCCATCTCAAGATCCTTAATTATACCTGCCAAGTCCTTTTGGCCATGCAAGGTGACAGAGTCCCAGGTCCTGGGGATCAGGACATGAACATCTTTGGGGGGCCATTATTCTGTCCACCACTTAAGTGGAAACAGCAGGTTCAAAGCCCTGAGGCAGGAGGTGCCTGGAATGTTTGAGGAAGATGGAGCCAGACAGGCTGCAGCAGAGTGGGTAAGGCGGGAGTGGTCTCGCACAAGGTCAGAGAGGAGAAGGAGGTGGCGTGGCTCTCGCAAGCCCTGAAGGGTCCCAGTGAGGACTTTGGCCTTTACCGGAGTGAGATGGGAGCAGGTAAGGGACGTGATCTCAGGAGTTTTAACAGGATCCCTCTGGCTGCTATGTCGAGAACAGACTATAAATGAGAAGGCTGCTGCAGTATCTGGGTGAGATGCTGGTGGCTGGACCACGGAGGTACAGGGAAGTGGTGAGGTGGGTCTCATTCTGAATTTTGAAGGTCAAGCCACAAGGAACCACTTAAGAAATGGAGTGTCACAGAACGAGGGGAGTCAAGGGTGACTCCAAGGGTTTTGGCCCAAGCAATCGGAAGAATTAAAATGCTCTTTAAGATGGGAAAGACCACAGAAAGATCAGACTTGAGACTTCTGGTGAGAGATCAGGGGTTTGCTTTGAGATGCACATTGGGTATCCAAATGGAGATACTGAGTAGGAAGTCAGATATGAGAGGGGGTCTGGAGGGATTTTGGGGGGACAGCACATAGGTGCTATTTTAAAGCATGAGCCTGGATGAGATCTCTAAGAGAGTACGTGCAGAGGCAGGAGGACCAAGGACTGAAACCTGGGCCCCTCTGATGAGAGGGAACCAGGGGTATTGGGAGAAAAACCAGAGGAGGTGGGGTCCTGGAAGCCAAGAGAGCCAAATGCTACAAACTGTCCACAGTAAGTATGGAATGAGCGGGGGTGGGTGGAGCAGAGGGCAACCCCCGTCACTTTCCTGGGCCTGTTCTCTGGCAAACAGCCTCTACAGGAGACAACTGAAGGGAGTTGGACCTGCTGAAGATCTTGCCAGGCCCCCAGCAGATTAGGGACCTTCACAGCACCAAACCTATTGACATGCACTGAATATTTGTTAAATACCAAGGAAAGGGCCGTGGACTTGGGTTCAAGTCCAAGTTCTGGCATCTCAAGTAGTCAGGGCTTCAGTCTCCCCTCTCTAGGACGGAGATGATGCACGCTCATCCCTTAAGTTCCCCCCCATCAGTCATGACATTGGGGAAAGTGTCTGGCAAACTGTAAACAAGCGGGACCAGTCCCGAGCTACCACAGGTCAGTCCTTTTCCTGGGCACCTGACTCAGGGCGTGTGGCTGGACCTGCAAGACCCACCCCACGCCACGTGAGGCCTTCGACTCGGTTTTTCTCGAGCCTCTTTGAGGATAAGCAGCTTCTTGCTCAGCAACAGGAACTGGGGAAGGAGGGGGCCTGGTCCCAGTGGAAACTCTTAACACACGCATGGATGTTCACAAGTGTTTCCAGTGACTAAGGGCCACACAAAGCAGCTGGCTGGTTCCTTCCTGACCACTTGTCCCAGAATGGCAGCAGAGCTGCTCTGACCAGAGCCGCCCCCCAGTTCTGGTCATCCTCGGCCACACGTCCCACTTCTGTGGGGGTGAGCCCTTCCTTCACCCCCAGGGCAGGGTCCAAGCTCCCCCCTTCCCACAGCAGCAGACAACACACAGGGGATTCAGCAAGCACATCAGTTTATTGACATTTACTTGCCAAAAACAACTTTTCCTCACTGGTCAAGGGATGAAAAGAATGGTGGGGCAGGGGGAGGATGAGGGATGTGGGGTGTTGTAGAGGTGGGAGCCAGAAGTGCTACAGTGGGCTGAAAAGAGGCTGGTCTGAGAGCAACAAGACCCCCATTTCAGAGGCTCAGAAAGTTTGGCCTAAGAGACATGCACTCAACCAAATCCCTTCCATCTGCTGGAGGAGAACCAGGCACTGCCCTGGCCCGGGTCTCCTGCTGGTTCTCACACAGGGCATCTTTCAGACCTGGCTGTTGCACTTGTGGGACCATGAACATCACAGTGGCCACGCGTCTTGAGCTAAACAAACAGGTGAGGCCTGGCCTAGCTTTATCTGCGCAAGCAGAGACAAGGTGACTGATCAGCAGGGAATCTGTGGTGCACAAATAATGGGAGAGGGTGGTGCCTGAAAGCATTAGATCATGACTCTAAAATGTAGTGTCAATCCGTAAGGTGGGTGACTAAAGGCTGGACTCCATGACTAAGTAAAACATAACTCTGTGAGCTGACCTGACTTCTGAACAAACAGACCTCTAAGACTGTCTCTGCTCATAAGGTGTTTCCATCCCCTTGGCCCTAAACCATCATGGAAACAGAAGAAGAGGAAGTGGTGGTCTGCCCAGCTGGGGCCTGGGACTGTCAGGGTGTCCCAGCCACCTCAGACCCTGAGCCTGGGACGGAGCGAGGGGACAGGACGCTGAGTCCCAGCAGGGCTGCCCCTAAGGCCCGTGCCCCTCTCGCCTGTTCCACAGGCCTGTCTTCTACCGTTTCTTCTTGGCCTCCTTCTTGGGCCTCTTGTTCGTGGAAGGAGCAGCAGCCTTGGGCTTTCTTGTCACCTCCCCGCTTCTGGGCTCAGATGGTTCTGCCTCCTGCGTGGTGATAAAACAAAGAGTTCTGCTTAGAGGAATCAAACCTGACACCAGCAAAACGAGATCATGTCTGAAGGGACTATGCAAACTAAAGCACGCCATAGAAACACAAGGGATGGACACCGTGGGTGGACATGTCCACAGGACTGCCCCAGGAGCAGGACAGTTCTCGGGAAAAATAAGGGAGGCCCGAAGGGGACGGGGAAGCCTTTGGAGTCTCACAGGCCTGGGAGAAATCTAGGCTCCTCCACGTTCACGTTCTAGCCAAGTGACCTTGTGGGCAACTCGCTTCTCCTTTCTGCGCCTTGGTTTACCCCGCTGTGAAATGGAAACAGCGATGCACACCGTGGAGGGCTGATGTGAGGAAGCAACAATGCATGGAGGGCACCAGTAAATGTGGCTGGACCCAGAGGCTCACCCTGGGCAGGGTCTGGTCAGAATTTGGATGAGAAGCCAGCCGTGGGGCAGCCCCGCTGTGGCTTACTCTCCTGACCCTGCTGTTCTCCCATTCCACCTGCTGAATGCCAGGGCCGGGAGGCGTGGAGTAGCTGCGCTGTTCGGTGGGGCCTGGCAGAGGTGCCTCATGGGGGAGGGCAGGGGGCAGCCGGGGCAGAGCTCTAGCTTCTCCCTAGGACTGGAGGAGCTTTAGTTTCTATGTCGTGTATGTTGTGATTTCTTCCCTGTGAGGTTTGGTTTAAACAAAGGTTCTGCTGCTTAAAAAAGGTTCCAAACCGCAGATCCAGCCCTGGCCTTCGTTGTGCTGATAAAGAAAGTAGGCTCTGGGGAAGGGCCGTGGCCCACGCCAGCCACTCAGGCTCATGTCAGAAGAATCTGGAGGACTCAGTCCTGCTGAGTGTCCCCTCCTCCCCGGGGTGATCAAGCCCAGTGGGCCACAGCCAGGCGGAACATTAGCAAGGGCCGTCTCGCTCAGAGAACACTAACGGCAGCTCCCGGGCCTTGTCCGGCCCACAGGCGGACTGCACTTAGCCTGCCGAGTTTATTTTTAAGAATTTGAGCCAGCTGGGAGACTTCCCATTCAAATCTGGATTCCTAGCTTTCTTGAAAACATCCAGTGACACTAGCCCTGAATCCCTTCCTGGAAGAAATGGGGTGAGTGGCAGCTGCCCCCTTTATTCAAGAGTCATGCCCCCCAAGGCCCTGGTGCCCCCCAACACAATGGTAAGAAAATGCTTCTCAGAACCTGTACTCTTTTATTAAAAATGGGACAACAAAAAGCAGACAAGAATATGAGGAGTGAACACACTTTTTCTGGAAGAGAAAAATATTTCTCCCTGTTTAATTGGCCAACCCCTAGCTTCCAGCTCTGTGCTTCCCAGCTCATCCATCAGCCCCTGGCCCAGGCCTCTGCCCTATAGAGGAGGCAGGACCTTGGCTGGGGAGGGGCCGTTCCCACCCAGAGGCCCAGTCCAGAGGCCTGGCAGCTCCCGCTTCTTGGCCAGCATCGTCTCCTCTCCACCCTGCCAGCAGAGACACCCGATGTAAAGGCTCTGCCCAGTCCCAGGCACCCACGGGTGATCTTCCCAAGATAATGAGGGGGCCAAGCCCTTCCTCTGGCCAGGTCTCTGATTGCAGCTCTGGACTCCCCCAGCCTCTCCCTCTGTGCTGACACGGTTTATGTAACTTGGCAAAAAAAGAAAAAAGAAAGAAGCCCATCAGAAAAACAAACAAACAAAACAAAGCAAAACCTCAGAGGAGCCAGTGTCAAGTGCACAGGCTGCAGAGCTCAGCGGGAAGGCTACTGTTTAAGGCAAACGCCACAGGGCACAATGTCTTTGGAGACCTTGGGAGCTGGAAACCATTCCCAGCGCAGTATCTGTCGGTCCCTGGAAACCAGTGGGACCCGAGCACCCTGAGCAATCAGGCCCGGATCAGGTGAATGGTTTATACATGGGGAACTTGTCAAGGCCGGCCAGCATCTCCAGCAGCCCCACTCTGACCTCAAGGCTGGGTGCCTCCTCAGGTTTCAGTGGGGCCGGTTCAGACGCCCCAGGGATGGTGACACCCAGCTGCCATCCCTTTGCTTCCCTCACTCCACAGACCTTCTGTCAGGTGCCGCATCTTCTCTGGCACCTCCCAGACCTCTCTGCTGATCCAGCCGTCTGTCAGATGACTGAGGCTGGATGGAGTCTGCCAGGCACCTCCACCTCAGCTGTCCCAGACCAAGCACGGCCCCTTCTCCAGCAGGCCGGGCCCTCCTTCCCACCTGTGGGCAGAGCAACCAGAGTCCCAGTGACCCCACCCTCTCCCTCCTCCCCACTGTCCAATCAGCCACCAAGTCCTGTTGATCTGACCTCTTCTACTTCTTGACTCGGCCACTCTCCTTAGCATCCAAGTCCCTACGTCAGTCCCCCCACTGCTAACCCACCTTCCTGCCCTCTCTGTGCCATTCCTCGTGCACCTGCCAAAGGAATGTTTCTAACGTGCACATCCCCCACCTGAAGCCTTCCAGTGGCTTTCCATCACCCACAGTCTCATGTCCCACATCTGGGGTGGCATCTAAGCAGGCCACCTCTCCAGCCTCATCTGTGCTCTTCTCTACCCCACACTGGGTCAGGCCCCAGGGCTTCCACTGGTCTCCCCTAACAAGAGGAGCACCCTTCTTTCCTCGGCCTTCCCGTAAACCCCAAGCCAGGGTTTGGCCAAGAACACACTCCTACTCACTATCTAGCCTTCCTTCTCTGCTCCGCTCCTTCTAGCAGAGTACATTCCTCCCTCCCCCCCTTCACCCCTCCTCCACACCTCCCTCCCGCCACCCCCCACCTCCGGAACCTTATAATGCCACTGTAGTTACATGTACCATAGTTACATGTTTTCATGTTGGTCTCCCCTGCTAGCCTGTGAGCTCTCTGGGACAGCTTTAATCATTGCTGAATGAAGAAATAAATAAAGGATGAATGAATGAAATGAAGGAACTGGCAAGAGCCCCCATAATCATGGGAACTTCACTCTTGTTTATCTCCATGAAAACACAACTGAAGACTGGGCCTCACTTTTTCCATGGGCACAGAGGATTTTAAGCCCCGTATACATACCCTAACTATGGCTAGACATAGCAACCAATAATAACAGTAACAACAGCCAGAGCAGCTGCTAATATTATTTACAATATGCCAGGCCCTGTGTTATGTGGTCTGGACATATCTTATTTTAGCCTCACAAAGTGCCCTAATGAGCCCCCATTTTGTAGATGAAAGAAGAGATACTTAGAGAAATTGTGGCTTGCCTAACATCTCAGCTGGTGAGTGGCAGAGCCAGCATTCGAACCTAAGCTCTTAACAGTTACAGAGGATAGGCTCTCCCAAGTTCCCAAGGGACCTGAAGGTTAACGGAGATGGAGAGTCTGAGTTCACTGTGAACTTGACTTTCTCTCTGTGCAGCAGCCCTTGGAACCACAGGTGACCATGGCAGGAAAAGAACAGCCTATTCTAGATTCTATCTGTCGATAGGTCATTCAGAAGCCCCTTGTTTGTGACTCAAGTTCCCACAGGAGTCAGGAAAGCCGGTTAATGCTCCCCGAGTCATGCTTTATTTTGTAGCTGAAATCAGCTCTCTGTGGGCATGTGTACATAGTACAGCCATCGAGTCATCTGCATGTATTATGTCTCCTCCTCACCCAGACCTCTCCCTCTCTTCCCCAGCTCAGTTTCTGGCATTATCACCCACCCAGTTACCCAAGCTAGAAAGCTCCGCGTCATTTCTGAGTTCTCGTTGTTCCCTCGTGCCCCACATCCAATCTGTCATGTCCACTCTACCTTCCAACAGGCTCCTGCCTCGGCCTGGTCGCCTCCGGACACGCACTCCTGTGCTGGTTCAGACCCCACGGTCTCCTGCCTACCTCTTTCAATGCACCAGCCTCCCACCAGCCTCACCACCCGCCACATTGCTTCAGAGTCTATTCTCCTGAGACAACAGTTTTAGGAGACCATTTTTTGCTTTAAAAGTGTTGCTGGTGCCCTCTTCGTATAAGACAAATTCCAAGAGCCTCAGAGTGGCCTCCAGGGCCATTCCGCTCCAGCCTTGACCCTATCTCTGGACACACCCCATCATGCATCCCACCTTGTTACTCAGGGCTACTGGCCAAGCCAGCATCTCCCAGGTACCCTGTTCCCTTTCACGCTCTGCATAGGCGCTCAGCATTCATCACCTACCTATTGTGTCCACGGGGTAATGACAAAGACAATGCACTTAGTGACGTGCACCAAGTAGGTGCTTTACAAACATCAGCTCACTGAGCCTCCCATCACCCTGGCAAGCCAGCCACTGTGAGCCCCATTTCACAGGTGAGGAAACAGGCTCACTGACACTCAGTGACTGGCCCGATGGGGGACGGCCATCTTCCCCCAACCTGCGGGGAAGCAAAGACAACTGTTACGCACGATTCGGATGCTGGGGTCCAAGTCACACAGAGCTGGAGCTCCAAATTCCTGGCTGGCAAGAATGACTGAATGAATGGCTGACTTTTCATTTCTCTTCACACGCACATTGCTGGTACAAGCCAGGCAAACAACAGGTTCTGAACGCTACAGCCCCACCTTTAAATCTGGGAACACCTCGCCTCCTCTGAAGCAAGTTTTAAGTTTCCTCGGCAATCACACTGTCAGGGGTAAAAGAAAACCTGGCTGGCCAGGAGGTTCCCGAGTCTGCAGAGATGTCCTCTGTGGACACAGCTCTCATCAATAACAAAGCAGCCCCCACAACCACTTACGAGGCCAGAAAATTGCTGCTATTCATCAGATTCAAATAATCGAAATCTGTGCCACAATGCATCAAATCCCTTCCAGCAGGGACAGCACACAGAATTTTATGATTTCCCCTATACAGTTCAGTGTGGATTTAGGCCTATAAATCAGGACAGAATGTCATTCTACAACAGACTGAAACTATTCTTTCCTCTAAAATGGCCCAGGGAAAGAAAACCACTGTGCTCGGCTCAGGTAGCCCCACACACCCAATCTCACTTGACCCTTAAGAACTCTGTGGGTCGGGCATGAATGCCCTCCTGTTACAGCTCAGGACACAGGCTCAGGGACATGGGGGTGGGCCGGCACCCAGACCAGGTGTGCCGGGTGCCAGAGCTCCTGCTGTCCGGCTCTGCACTCCTGCCCGAGGCCCGGGGTAGGCAGGTGCTGAGGTGGAACTAGCAGTGGCCTTGAGAGAAGGACAGGACTAGCTGAAACAGAGAGCAGAGGAGCTCGTCCGTGTGGGCTCAACAAAGCAAACAGAGACAGAGTCTAGGACGCACTTGGCAGGCGAGGAAAACCGTGATTAGAGAGAACAGCCTTGGGAGCTCATTCCAGACACAATTCAGCATGACGCAGGCCCTTCCCACTGGCTGGTCTGTGGCTCCTCGTGTATCCAGCTGTCTCCCCACAAGCCGGTTCACATCTCGAGACCATGTTTATACCTTCGCCCTACCCACCACACAGCAATATCTCCGAGACGGCTCGTTAAGTGAAAAACACACTGCCACCCAATTTAACTGCAAACTCCTCCCAAGCTTAAAAATAATACAGGGCAGAATTTCAAAGTTGGTTCTGTGGGCCTGTCTCCTGAGGTGTTGAGAATGGGTAGACACTTGCCCGAGTTAATTATTTGCTCGGGCAGGCTTCCTGGCAAGCAGAGGCCTAGTTAAAAATCTAGACCCTCGTGCAGAATTTTCCAACAGAATCTGAACTTCTAGGCCACTGCACCTCCGCTCCCAGGAAGGCTCCATCTTTTTCAGGGCTCCAAACACTGCAGGGCTTTCTGGCTGACAGTGAAGTGTATGTGGGCATCACACTGAAAGCCATCACTCTTGCCATCAATTCTGGTGCGTTCTCCCCTGGATATCAATGGTGGGCATCGGTTGTCTTTGTCTGCCCAGCACCCCCTTTCCCTAGGAGTGGCCAGTTAAATGAGGCCTGGCAGAAATGGTACCCATTACCCCTTCCACCTATGGGGCAAGGTTTGAACATGTGGCCAAGCAGAGGCCTTCCGTGCGTTTGCAAAGTGGGCATGGATAGAGAAATGGCTTCTCTTGCTTATACATCATGAGCAATAAGGATGCCAGCTGGGGCTGCTGCAACCATCTTCCTGACACATGGCAAGAGCCTCAGAACAAAGTCGACACTCGCAGGGAAATCCCCAGGAGGTGGAGAGACGAACAGAGCCCTGAAGGCCACTTGAGCCTCTGAACCCACTTGTGCCTTGACATTTCCAGTTCTAGGAGCCATTATAGTTTCTGGGGAAATGGCTGGAGTTGAGTTTCTGAACTTTCAACAGAAACTTTGCGGCAATCCACAAAGACAGTAGAGTGGAAATGAAGGTACCTGCCTAGGGGCTGGCAGCTGACTGGGGAGATGTGACCTAAACATATGAAGTGATTAGAACAGGCAGCACTTAAGCTACCAGGAGAGTTTATGATTCATTACCAGATGAACTATTACTATCTGCTACGTGAGATGCTGAACTAAAAGTCACCACCCACTGGCTCAGGGGTTGAGTGGATCAATATTCTGTGTAGAAACTGGTCCAGAGAGGCTTGGGGGGCATCTCAGGCAGGCTTCTGATAAGGTAGGGGCGACGGGCTCCTGACCTTTACTGCCTATTACCCACTCCTGAAAGCCCCAGAACTGGGCTCCCGCCTCATTAACCCACTGCACTACACTTTGAGAAAAGCTATGGACCGCCTTCCAGGAAGTGCCTGAACATGAAAACATCACATTTTTGTAAACAATTTCAGGGATCTTACAGACTTCTGAAGCCCATGTAGGGACCCCCCTAGGGACTCAGGGACTCCCTATTAAGAACTTTGTCCTATTGAAACCAGACTCCGAAAGGCAGCAGCCTGAACATGGAATCGTCGTCACATTGAGTAGCTTTTCCTCAATCACTTGATTGTTCTCACTGCCCAGTCTCTGTGGGGACTGGGTTTCCATGTGCTCTCCTTGAACCACTCGGTGGTTTTCACAGAGACCGCAGTCTCCTGGGCCTCTGCCCACTGCTGTGCCCCATCTCCTGAAAGAGCGAGAGGAATGGAGGCCCCGGCTTTGTCTGCACAGCACTGCTGCTCCTTTGGGACCTGACCTTCCCCTCTGGCCTTAGAGGTCACTCCAAGGACCCTCACCTCCCCCCACCCTGGCCATCACTGTCCCAAGCTGGGTCAGCTACAGTTCCTTCCCTGGGGAGTTTGAAACCGGGGCCAAGCAGGAAAGCAGCCTCCAGATGCTACAGCTGAAAGACATCAACTCTGGGAGCCGTTTGTGGCCACGGTTCATCTTACCACAGACAGCAAGCGGAGGAAGCCGGGCCCTGGTGGGAGACGTGAAAAGACAGGAGACAGGGAGCAGAGGAAGAGGGGGTGCAGATGGTGAGTGATGGGGTCCTTGGGTACCACGCCTTCCAGAGACCCAGCACATCCCTGCTCTGGACAACACCCCCATCTTTTCAGTGTCTCTACACTGCACAGAAGTTACTTCAAGTAGTTCGAGCAATGCCTCAAGTTCAGGCCTCTTCTGAATTTTAATTTCCCCTTAAAAGCTCAGCAACTCATTCTCAGGGTTTCAAGAAATAATACTATGTTGATAACATAATTCCCAGGTCTCTACTTCCAACTTCTCACTGGCGCTCCCTTTACCACTTGGATGTCTTGCTGTTATTTCACACCTAACACATGTAGAACTGAACAAAATTGGTCCCATCCTCCCAAAATTGGTCTGTGCTTCAGGGAAATAGTCTAAGGATTAGACCATTGGCTGCATAACGGAACCACCTGGGCACTTTAAGAAGATACTAATCCAAGGCTTCAGAGAATAACTGAATCTGAATCTCTATAGGTGTAGACTAGGCCTTTGAAAATTCCCCAGGTGGGTGCAAACAGATGGAGAATCATGGACCAGCCCAAGGATGAGCAATTCAAACTACCAACGCCCTAGCCCCTTGCTCATGGCAGACATCACTGATCGATTTCATTACTCTGGAGCTTAAAAGTAGCCCCAGAATCCTTTTCACCATGGTCACCATATAATCAATGGAATGAGAGATTAAACATATCTGCATTCTGGACTAGACAAAAACAGTGTAAGGATCTACCTTCTTATATTTTACAATCCAGCCTACAAGAAAATGCTTGGATGAAGTGTAGCCCAGGCTTCAATCAGGCTCAAACAAATGTTTGTTTTCTGGGGTCTTAGTTTAATGAGGTGTCAATGAGAAAACATTCTCATTTGGCTTAGGATTCTAGGGACTTTGGTTTTGATTTTACCAATTGGTTCTTGCTTCTACTATGAAAAGGAAGGGGGTAGGGTGGGAAGCATTTGTATATGTTCCGTTTTCCTTCCCTGATTACCCCCAAAAGAGCTTTCAAATAATCTTCTAAGTATTGAAGTACTGAAGTCATGAACTAGTTGCAAAAATCAGCTTACTGGAACAACAGGAAAGACATTCTTTTGCTTTTCAAAGGCTTTCCCATCATCTGGAGCCAAAAATATTATCTTCTGACCCAAAAAACCACTAATAAACAGTGTTTCTATAGGCCAAGCAACAGGGATGATTTTGCCCTAAGCACCACGGCAAAAAGAGCAAGATTGTTCTCCGGGTCCTGCCACCCCCACTTCCACCCTCTCCCACCTCCTGCCACCCCCACTTCCAGGTACCTCCCTCGTGCCTTATGGCTGCCTGAAGTCCCACAAGCCGTCCCCATTTCCACAGGCTCCCTTTTTCCTAAAACCCCCTTCTCTCCCCTCCCGATCCAACTTCTAAATCCCAGCTAGCTGCCAGGCACCGCCTCTAAGCACAGTCTTAGCACTCACCCTCTCTTTGTAAGATTGTTTTTGCACAGAATACAGTGTTTCCCCTCCATGTCTTTAGGAGTTTGGGGATTGAGCAAAGGCTGCCTTTTGGAGACACACAGAGGAAATCTGGCAGCAGAATCTCTGTATAATTGGGGGCCATTTGCTGATGTGATGCACCAATAAAAAATTAAATTAATGGTACTGTATTTTTTGCTACTGATCCATTGGGGGCAAAAAAAACCTCACCTAAAACAGTAAGTTTCAGTTATGAAGACAATTCACTTGTGTAAGCTTTATTCTCCTAAACTGCAAGATAAATTAAAATGAGAGTTTATGTACTATGTATTTTAAAAGATGAGGTTTTTGTTTTTGTCCCAAATTGACCTCTAAATGGCAGAGTAGGCGGAGGGAGGAGGAATGGAAGCATACTGTGGACCCTCTGTCAATTCCCTACCTTAAAAGATCTCACCTCCCCCTGCCCCCAGCACCACTAAAAACCTCAAAGAGATCAGTAAACAGCACCCCTTTTTCTCAAAGTTTGCTAAATTGACCCAGGCCTCTATGGCTAGCCTCGAAGGGTTAAGAACACAAAAGGAGGTGAGCGGCAGCTCCCCAAAAGGCCACACACCTGACTCTACATCTCTGCTTATAAAACAAGAATGCTCATGGCCTCCCTCCCTCGGGACTCTTAGCTGGCGTCATCAGCAGCCAACGACAATAAAAATGTTTGTTATTTATAATGCCCAATAGCATGTCAGTGTCTGTGAGGGCAGAGGCCCAGAGCACAGGGATTTCGTTTTTAGAGTGTGATACAATTGTGGGGTGGAAAACTCCAATCATGACCTCCTTCTCAAGATACCAGAATAAGAAATGGAGATGGACAGAACAACCCAGAGGCCACACACCTGTCTATGCTCACCAAGGTCTCCCCGCCCTCCATGGCTGCCCTTCCCTGTACCTTCTCTCTGTGCTGAGCCCTCTTCTCATCTCACTCCGTATTCCTTAGGAGACCTCATCCTCTCCCACTGCCTCAATCACATCAACTCCCAGATGTCGATCAACACTCCGCCTGGACCCCTCTCCTGATATAGGCCTGTAGACCCAACAGCTTGCTTGACAGAACCCCCTGGACATCTTAGACACTGAAAACCGAACCCAGCATGCTCCTGCCCCATGCCCACCCCAAGCCTGCTCCTTCTGAGGGGCTCCCCACTGCACCGGTAAATTGCCACCATCCTCCCAGCTACGCAAGCAGGATCTTGTGGGCACAGTCATCTCCAAGATACATGGATCTCCAGGATATACTATATAGTGATAAGTGGAAAAAAAGAGATGTGAAGCTGTATTTAATAGTGTGCTATCTTTTGTGTATCAAAGGGGGACAATAAATAAATAAGTGTGTGTGTGTGTGTGTGTGTGTGTGTGTCTCACATATGCATTTGTGTATGTTTTCAAAAAGAAACAAAGGAAGGACAAATCAAAATAATAAAAATGGTTACCTATATGGAGGGAAGAAGGGAACAGGGTGAACAATACTGAGAATAAAGGAAATTTCTGTGGCTGTATCTTGTTACATACTTTTGACTTAGGGAAATGTTTTATATAATGTTTTAGTTAATTCAAAAAGAAATGAATCCCTAAAAATTAGAAACCAATTAACCTAACAGCAGGTCACAGTGGGAGGGTACCTATGTGAAGAAAAGGATTAGTAAACACAGTAGTCTGACCAGACAGCCCTACTGGGACATATCTGTGGGCCAGAAAAGAACCACAAAGAAATCTTAAATTCATTCTGAGTCTTGGTAGTGAAAAACAAGATAGCTATTTTAAAACTACAAAATTTTTAAAGTTATATAATAAGTATGTTATAGGTGTGCAGAATAAAGTTATAGGTGTGCAGAATAGAGTTAACATTTAAAAAATTAAAAAAACTGCTGTCCTTAGAAAAGTCAGCTTGCAAGGTTGGCCCTTGGCTGGCATCTGGGAAACTGGATTCTGGGTGGTTCCCACCATTCCCAGAGCTGATAACAGTGGCTCGCTGTACTTAAACTGGTTGCGCAAACAATAAGGTTTATGCTGAATACCTGTTTTCCTTCTGGAAGTCTGAAATTTTGGTCCGTGCTAGGCAGAGGATGCTGATGTGACCTGTCCCCAGTAAAAACCCTAGGCAATGAGTCTCTAATGGGCTTCCCTGGTAGACAATATTTCATACAACTTGATGAGGCTCCCACGGAGACCATTTAAGCATAAAGAAAACTAAAATTAAGACATGGCAAATATACAAAAATACATGCTCAAAATGATACGATAGTCAAAGCTTCATTGGTTAAGTTTAGAGGTTGCTGGAGCCCAAACTCACTACTCTGAAAATTAATAAATAAAGGGAAAGAAGCAAGCCTTTATCCTGCCTTTTAGTGTGAATAGCATTTCAGAGTAACCACACAGGCAATGAGGAAAAGGTGTTCTTCACTGAACAATTCCAGCTAATAAAATGCAGAAGGAAATAATGGATCTAAACAATGATCGTCAATGGAAGCTAAAATCATTTAGGTAAAAGGCTGATGGGGATTTTATAATAGAGGGATCAGCTAACATCGCCTAAACCCACCGATCAATCCTAGAATCTCTAAATGTGTGACAACCAGACACCACGTGCCTGTTGAGGACATACAACAGGAAGTACACAGCAGCAGCTATGAAGTGTTCTCACCAAATAACCTGATCCGAATTGAATCAAGCCTCTATATTGAATTTCCTGTTGATGGGAAATGTGGGGAAAAGAGAAACATGGTAAATGACACTACAGAGAAGCAATCAGCCAAATCCTGGATGTGGATATCGTAGATGACAATGACCTGCTTTGTCCAACAAATCAATGTCATCAGAAAAATGGGGGTGGTGATGGCGGAAGAAGGGTGTATAGCTATAGAATAGAGTCAAAACAACAAAAAAGGCCATCGGATCATGTCACTCTCTTACTTAAAACCCGCTGGGCCCTGCCTACTCCGCTGGCTGCATTTCTGCACCTCTCATCACATCCCTCTGTTCTCTGGCTGCCGTCACCTTCATTCAGTTCCTTGAACTTGCCCCTTCCTTTATTCCTCGGCCCTTGCACACACAGTCCCCTCTCCCTGGGAGAGGGGGAAATAGCCAAGCCACTGCCCCAGGGTAAGGCCTTCCCCGTCGTATACACCCTCACAGAGCCCTGTACTTCTCAGGAAACACGTGAGAATTTGATTCATATCTGTCTTTCCCCTAAGGACTAGAAGCTCCTTGAGGGCAGACACCGCATCTTTCAGCAGAGCCTGACATGTAGTAGGCACCTAATAAAAAATCTGCTTGATGCATGTGTGAACAAATAAAGTATTAATCCCATGGCTCGATGCCACCAGGTGGGAATTTGAGGACACATTACATCAATAAAGCTCGGCATGGTCCCTGATCTCCATTTCTGTAGTATCTATTTCTGGTACCCAGAACCCAGCCCCAGGAGCTGAGGCTTACGGGGAAGGACTCACCGCCTCGTGGGACTTGGGAATGGGTATGATGATGGCTAGCACACAGATGAGCTGGAAGATGGCGCCCAGGAACAGTCCGTACCGTAGCAGGTTCTCCAGGAAGGTGGGCTCGGGCACCTCGGGAGGTGAGAAGTCCAGGTCGGAGGCCATGGCCCCAGCTGCCTGCTATCTGAGGTCTTCTCTGACTCACCACTCTGCAGGGTCAACTTCTAAATGCAAAGCGTAAGTGTCATGTTTCTACAACTGACTTTTAAATGGTCCCATTTACACACACACACACACACACACACACACACACACACACACACACACACGAATACGTAAGGTGACTGTGGTAAAATGTTAGCAATTCCCGAATCTAAGTCGAGGATATATGGATAGTCATAGTCACAGACCATTCTTTCACCTTTTGTTTTTATTTATTATTTATTTATTTATTTATTTATTTTTTAAGCTGAGCCATCCTGCTACCTGTTGGCAGCTCAGCAACTGCTCAGCTCGGGCTGGACTTGAACCGCTGTTGCTCAGAGCTCAAACTCTTGAGTGAGCTCTTAACCAACTGAGCCACTTGGCCAGCCCTTCACCTTTTGTTTTTAAATGTTTTCAGGTCTTGGTTGTTGTTTTTTCAAAGATTTTTATTAGGGAATTGGGGGATGGTAACAGCGCTGGGGAATTGGGGGAAAGGGAACAGACAAGTTGCTGTCATTTTGTTCTTCAGTCTAGTTGTGGAGGACATTGCTTCACTGGCCCAAGTTGGCACCATCACTGTGCTCTTCCCGGGCGAGACAGATCAGTCGCCGGCTTCTGGATAGCCGCTCACGCTGGCTGCTGGCCGCTCACGCTGGCTGCTGGCTACACACGGTAGCCCGTGGCAACCCACTGCAGCCTACGTCGTCGCCAGCGACTCAGGGCAACCCAGCTCCAGGTTGAGCTGTTGTTCAGCATCTTAGCTGTGGAGGGCAGTGTCACTGGCCCTCATATGTGGGATGCGAACCGGGGCCCTCTGGCATCTCAAGCCAGCTCTTAACCATTGCGCCACTCGGCCAGCCCTCATTTTATTTTGTATAGGGTGACAGGAAGTGCTCTCTGAAGAGAGACAGGAATAAAGTGGCAGAGATATGAAGTGTGAGGGTGAGCTATTGAATGCTTCAGGGAAGCATATCCCAGGCAGAGTAAAAAGCAAGTGCAAAGAAGGCTGTAAGGAGAGATATGAGTCCAAAATGGCCAGAGAGTGGGGGCTGCCCTTGTAGGATGCTGACACTTCCAATTCAACTGAGTAAAATGTAAAGCCCCAGAAGGGTTTGGAGCAGAGAAGTGACATGGTCTGACTTACATTAAATGAGGGGAGGTGGGGTCCAGGGTGGACACAGGGACATCAGTGAGGAGGCTGCTGCCAGTAACTCAAATAAGAGATGCTGGGGACATGGACGACAGGGGCAGTGGTGGCCACCGGTGGAAGGCCCGGCCTCAGCCCATCTCCGTAGCCTTTGCTTTCACCAGGGCCCCCCGCTACTCAGACCCTAGTTGAACTGAAAAAGCTGTCTGTAATACTACAAGAGCACGAGGCTCTCTCACAGTCCCGGGCCTCTCCCCGAGCTGTGCGCTCTGCCAAGAATGCCCTTCGTACTTCGGCTGCTTGGCGAAGCCCCCACGGTACTTCTAAGGCTTAGCTCAAGTGTCACCTCCCCAGCATGCCTTTCTTATTGCTTCCTCATTCCTCGGTACGACTGACTTGCTTCCCCTTTACCACAGCCCCCATATGCGGCCTTCTGTCCACCTCAACAAAAAAGGGGCAGACTTACTGTGGAACCAGGCCCCCCTGATTCCCAAGACCTTTGTGTTTTCAGAGAGCTGTGCCACAGTGCAATTTTCTGCTAAATCTGAGCTGTCCAATATGGTGGCCATGAGCCACATGTGGCTACTGAGAGTTGAAGTACAGCTAGTCTGAACTGAGAATGGCTGTTAAGTTAAATACACAATTCAGAAGATATTATTAACATAAGAACGTAAAATATCTCATTAATAATGTTTCATACTGATTACATGTTGAAATAATACACTGGGTTAAATAAATTACATTATTAATTTCACCTGATCTTGGGGGGGAAAAAAAAAAACAAAGCCAGAGGATTCACTTTCTGATTTTAAAACTTACTACAAAGCTACAATAATCAAAACAGTGTGAAACTGGCATAGGATCGAGGCCAATGGAATAAAATAGAGAGCCCAGAAATAAATCCTCACATACATAGTCAATTGATTTCCAAACAAGGGTTACAAGATCAATGCGGAAGGACAGTCTTTTCAACAAATAGTGCTGGGAAAACTGGATATCCAGCTGGATACAAGAGAATGAAGCCAGACCCTAACGTTACACCACATACAAACTTTAACTCAAGATGGATCAAAGATCAAAACTTAAGAGCTAAAATTATAAAACTTATAGAGCACAGGAGAAACTCTTCATGACATTGAATTTTGCAATGAATTTCTTGGATGTGACTCCAAAAGCACAGGTGACTAAAGAAAAAATAAAAAGGACTTCGGCAGAATTAAAAGCTTTTGTGCATCAAAGGATGCTATCAAGAATGAAAAGATAAACTGGAAAAGATTGGCAGTGTCTCAAAAATTTAAATACAGAATTAACCATATGATCCAGCAACTGCACTCCTATATACCCAAAACAGAAGACAGGGACTCAAACAGATACTTGTGCACCCATGGTCACAGCTGCATTATTCACAATATCCAAAAGGTGGAAACAACCAAGAGTCTACGAACAGATGAATATATAAACAACATGTGGTCTATACACACAGAGGAATATTATTCAGCTATTAAAAGAAAGGAAATTCTGACACACGCTACAACATGGATGAACCCTGAAAACATTATGTTAAGTGAAGCCAGTCACAAAAGGACAAATACTGTATGATTCCACTTATATGAGGTACCTAGAGTAGTCAAATTCATAGAGGCAGAAACTAGAATATAGGCTTCCAGGGGCCTGGAGGAGGGAGGAATAAGGAGTTATTATTAGAGGGGTCGTTTCAGTTTAGCATGATGAAAAAGTTCTGGAAATAGATGGTGGGGATGGTTATATAACACTGTGAATGCCACTGAACTGCACACTTAAAAATGATTAAAATGTGGCCGGCCGAGTGGCGCGTTGGTTAAGAGCTGGCTTGGGACACCAGAGGGCCCCGGTTCGGATCCCACATATGAGGGCCAGTGACACTGCCCT
>NW_017732666.1:134159-141041 GCF_001890085.2 Hipposideros armiger
CTACACTTTGGCAATCTCTTGACCTCCTGGAGATGATGTTCTCATGAGCCAACCAACCATAATATCTATTCAAAGTTATAATGCATTTAGGCTTTTTTTTTTTTAATGGCAATTAGGCAATATATAACAAGAGCCATAAAAGTGATTATATCCTTTGACTGAATAACTCACTTCCTAGAATTTATAGTAAGGAAACAATTCAAAAGAAGAAAAAGGCTTCAGGTATAAAAAAGTTCATAGCCGTGCTATTCATAATACCAAAAACAGGAAGCAACTAAAGTGTCCAACAACAAAGAGGCAGTTAACCCAATTATGGTACATCATGGCATATTCCCTTCACTAAAATGGCAAATATAAATGTTGTGTATCAGGTCAGTGGAAAGTCTTAGCAAGATACTAACGAAAAAAAGGAAACAATTATATAATCACTATGATTGCAACCATGTATAAAACTGTGCTTTCATTGGCTAAAGATTAAAAGGGGCCATAGGAAAATGTGAATAGTTGCTGTTAAAGTCAAGGGGTCATCAGTTTTAATTTTTTGGAATATTATTGAAACAATGAATACAATTTAAAAGAAAAATCCACGCTCTACTTCCTTCACAAGACTTTTATAGGGTTTGATGAAGCAACGTCGGATAGAACTTTCTGCAATGAATGAAGATGTTCTATGTTTATGCTCTCCAATATAGTAGCCATCAGCAACATGTGGCTTTTGAACACTTAAGTGTGGCTACTGAGGAACTGAATTTTAATTTTATTTAATGTTAATTAATTTAAATATAGTCACATGTGGCTAGAGGATGCCCACATTGGACAATGCAAGTGTAACAGGAAGGTGGCTGTAAAAAGTTCTGAAAAACATATAAAATGTTCTACACACATTATGTATGCTTTAGAACTCCTAATTTTCTCTGCACCCTTGGGCTTTACTTCCCAGCCTGCCCACCGGTATTTCTGGGTTTTCCTTTCCTGATTACAGAAGTCACAACTTCAGCTCTCAACTAGGAGGTGCTTACCCTTAGGCTCCCTGTGACAGGCTCTGTCTCCCCACTACTTCCCCCACCCCCCCACCCCCCAACGCCACAGTAGAAACAGTGAACAAATCGCTTGCCAGAAGTACACACACTTTACTGTCAGCATCTCACTGACTTCACACCACTCTGGGAGGCAGGTATTACTAATGAGGATGAAGAACCCTGGGTTTGGAGATGGCCCACCCAGGGATTACTTGGCTGAAAAGTGGCAAAGTCAAGATTCAAACTGGCTGGCTCCTCCAGAGCCTGAGCGCGTACCCACTCGGTCAATGGTTTTCAAATTGCAAGCTGTGGCCCATTAGTGAGCCAGGGAAACCATTTCTGAGGCTTTAACCAGCATTTTTTTCTTTTTATTAGCCAGCACGCTATTTAATTAAATAAATGACAATAGAAAATACCACATTAGCAAGGGTGAGTATTGTGTCCTGAAGTTTTATTTCACTTATATCCATCTACATCCAAATACAGATGTTTTGGGTCAAAATTCAAAATGTATTTCTTGTTGTTTGAGAAATACTATATTGAGTCTGTTTTTGACTTGTTTCACTATAAGCTCGTGGGTAACAGGGACTCAGGATCCATCTTGAGTTTGTTCCAGGGTCTGACAGGTACTGGGTAAATGATGAGGCCTATTCCTGTTTCCCACTTTTAAAGCAAGAGCAGATGCCTCCTTTAAAAATGAGGAGCTGAGAGGCATGGGGCTTGCTTAGGCTCTCCCAGTGAGTCAGGGCAGAGCCGAACATCCTGCAACGTCTCTAGCCCTGTGATGCTCAGACTTGCTTAATGGGAAAGGTTTTTATACATTGGGGAAATCTCATACCTTTATGAGAATTTAATAAAAAGCATATACTCATTTATTACCAAACATGGCAAATAATTTCATAAGGTTACTAGATCCCTTGAGGAATCATCCTTGGGCAGACAACAGTGGTTGGAGACATTCATTCATTTCACACATATTTATTTTGCACCTACTATGTGCTGGGCATTATTCTAGTTCCTGCTGAGGAGTTTTCATCGAATTAGTGGCACCCAACCACACATATACACATATACTACAATGTCAGGGGTGAGTATTATGAGGGAATATAAAGAGGGAGGAAAGGGGTGCTATTATATACAGGGTGGTCAGGGAAAGGACTCTGAGAAGGTGACGCTTCCGCAGAGGCAAGAACGTGAAGGAACAAGTCATTGAAATATGGTCGAGTACCCCAGGATGAAGGAACAGCAAGGCATAAGGCCCTGAGGCAGGAATGAAGTTTATGATCAAGAACAATAAACTGAATAAACTGTGTAAGGCCACTAGGCCATTGTAAGGACTTTGGCTTTTTCCTCTGAGTGAAAGGGGAGCCACAGGAAGGTTCTTAAGCCAAAAAAAAAAAAAGACCTGGTCTGACTCATTTTAAAATTGTCCCTCTGGCTGTTGTGTTGAGAATAGGCTGTAGGGGACAAGGAGACCAGTTAGGAGGCTACTGTAATAATCCAAAAGTCACACCTGAACCAGGGTGGTAGCAGTAGAGGCCGTAAATTCTCACACATTTTAAGAGAGGAAAAAACTGTATTAAAATTGTAATATTATATACTGATAACAAAAGATGAATACAAGTTATGTGTACACTTATTTTTGGCACTCCTGGTATTTTGAAGAGAGAGCCAATAACACTGCTGAGATGAAATCTTAAAGACAGAAGTTAAAAATAATCCCTGAAGATGAACCTATTCTGTATGACACTGTAATGGTGAATACAAGGTATTAAGCATTTGTCAAAACCCATAAAAACTTTATAGCACAAAGAGTAAACTTTAATGTATGCAAATATTTTTTAAAAATCATTTAGCCTCCTAAATGATATCCCAGAATGGGATGCAGAATGTGACATGGGAGAATCAAGTGCTGCCCTCAGTAGCTTGGAAAATGAGCAGAGTCTGTATGACTGAAGGCAAAAGGAATTATACGTATGCACTGTACTCTAGGTGATAAAGTTATTCCCACAGGGGATATAGGTTAATAATTCGGAAACCACTATATACATATACTGGAATTGAACAATTAAGTACATGAATGGACAATGGTGGAAGCTAGGTCTGTCACAGTTGGTGTGGGAGGTTACAGATAAGCCAGAAAAGGAGGCTAGAATAATCCACGTGTCATGGATGAGAGTTGCAGACAACAGTATGAACTCATATTTAGCTTAATATAGATACTGGTTGCTACATATAAAGATATTTAGATAAGTGTATATATACAGGTTAGTAGACACACATATATATATCTCTCTTGCTGTTCCAAGAAAGCCTAGAAACATAGGCATTTCAGTATTTCAGTAGCAATGAGCACACCTATCACCCAGATCTTGATGTCTAATACCATTCTCCAATAAAAGGTTAATTCCAGGAAATGGTTAATTCTATGACTAAGGCAGGAAATATACAAGATAAGCCTGGAGCAGAAAGAAAGTATTAAAAAAAAACAAAAAAAAACCCAACAACAATACATTGTGTTGGGGATATACAAGTCAACTGAAAGGGAGTAACTAACTTTACAGTGGAAAAACTTGACTACCTCAAGCTAGTAATCCAGGTTCACACCAACAGTGATAACTTATATTGGAAGTACGTGCCCTCAATGTGCTATGGTGAGGATGGCACTTGACTGTGGTCTTCCTCCCCAGAACTCATAACTCCAATCTAATCACAGAAAAACAACCAGGCAAATCCTAATGGGGGGGGGGGGCGGTCATTTTACAAAATATCTAACCAGTAATACTCAAAACTGTCAAGTTTATCTAAAATAAGGAAAGTCTGAGAAACTATTAAGAGTTAAGAAGAACCTAAGGAGACATTTCCACTGAACGTAATGTGGTTTCCTGGATGGGATCCTGCAACAGAAAAAGGATAGTAGGGAAAAACTGAGCAAATCTTAATAAAGCACAGATGTTAGTTAAAAATAACGTTAACAATACTGGTTCATTAATTGTGACAAATGTACTCTATTAATGTAAGATGTTAATAATGGCAGAAGTTGGGGGTGAGGCATATAGGAACTCACTGTAGTTATCTTGGCAATAATTCTGTAAATCTAAAATTAAAATTTTATGGATTAAAACGTCAACATTTTAAAATAACTAAATAACCCGTGAGACACTCCAGACTTAGCAAACAGAAACAAAATCTCTAAGACTGGAAAACAGATCCCAAGAAACGTTGGTGGAGAATTCTTGGTTTCCAATGAAGCGATTTTAAAATTCTGTTGAGAATTCAACTGAAACAGACTAGGGGATAGAAAATCAGTGTCAGGAGTTACTGTCTTATATCAGTGGGCTGTGTATTCCCAGACCCGCCCCATTACAACAAATTCCAACAACTGCTCAAAACTGGGTTAAAATGTTGTCCTATGAAAGCTGAGCCAACTCCCGGCGTTGAGTCACAACTGGCAGCCAGCGGGCTGAAACTGGTGTGCAGATGTCCTGCAACACGTTTAACTGTTAAATCCGAATTTGTTGCCACCACTCAAAAACTGATGAGGTTTCACACAGTCATTTCCCCACTTCTCTTGAAAAGCATCAATTTGCCCAATACATATGCACGTTGCACCTAAACGCTTTGCGTTCACCATCTCATTTAATCCTCAGGTCAAGCGCAGGTGGCTCATTTTAAAGGAGGAAATTGAGAACCAGAAAGGCAACCAGAAACTACCCACGGATAGCCAACACTCTGGGGCACACTAGGCGTCGAACCCTGGCCACACTGACTACGGAGCTCTGACTCCTCCTACACCTCCACCTGCTGGAGTGAAGGCGACGACATGGCCGTGAGGAGCGCTGGGCTCTGAACTAAAGCGCTGGGCAGGACCAGGTGAGGTCCTCCGGCTCCCGGGGACTCAAATTCCCCTCTGCAAGTAACTTCCTAACGAGCCCCTGGGAAGTTGCTCAGGCCGCGCGTAGAGAGAGACTGGGGCCAGCGGAACAGCGCCGCCGGGGACAGGCGGGCCGCGCAAACCTGGCCCAACCCCTGCTCCGTTCCCGCCGCCCCTGCGACTCCGCCCCGCCTCGAAACCCCGGCCGCGCAGCCAGAGCCGCCGCACTCACCTCCCGCACCGCCGCGCGCCGCTCCCCCGGAAGTGGTTCTTCGCAACCCCGGGTCCCGGAAGTGACGTGCTAAGCAACCAGCGGGCTCGGCTCCGCCTGCGTTGCTAGGGTTGGTGGTTTGTCGGACTTCTGTGCCTACTTTGTGGGTTTTGAGCCTCGCTTCTCCGAGTCCATCACTCAGCCCATTTCAGCAAACGTTTATAGACGAAGCCTTAATGCTATGCCAGGCCCTGAGCTAGAACCTGCAATGCAGAGGGGGAGATAAGCACATTCTTACGATTCAGACAAAAGACAATGATTAGAATTTGTTAAAAATCATTCACCGAGGGCCGGCCGAGTGGCGCGATGGTTAAGAACTGGCTTGGGACGCCAGAGGGCCCCGGTTCGGATCCCACAGATGAGGGCCAGTGACACTGCCCTCTACAGCTAAGATGCTGAACAACAGCTCAACCTGGAGCTGGGCTGCCATGAATCGCAGACGACTGCGCAGGCTGCAGCCCCTGTGGCAGTGGGTTGCCATGGGCTGCCGTTTGTAGCCAGCAGCCCCTGTGGCAGTGGGTTGCCATGGGCTGCCGTTTGTAGCCAGCAGCCGCTATGAGCGGCCGTCCAGAAGCCAGCGACTGATCTGCCTCACCCGGGAAGAGCGCAATGATGGTGCCAACTTGGGCCAGTGATGCAACGTCCTCCACAACTAGACNGGGGGGGGGTATCACTTTGTAAGGGGTGTAAATGTCTAATCATTATGTTGTTTTTGTATACCTGAAACTAACATAATTTTTAAAATTAAATTTTTTTAAAAAAGAAAAAAAAATTACACCTGTGGCCTGTGATGTATTCATATGGCATAACTCGGGCTAAAGAGACTATCCTAAGGCCTTCCTTCACTTTGGTTTTGCCGGCTTCACTGCTTAGCAGCATTTTCCCAACATGAAAAAGGAGTGATTAAAGGATAACAAAAATGACCTTCTAGGTAAATAGACTGGGATATATGCCAATGTGTATTGTCTCTCTTTCAATCTGCTCACTTAGGAAGGTCATGTGCCTGTGCCAACAAGCTGGCCACATTTTTGAACCATTTCTGTCTTCTTTGGGTATGGCTTTCAAAGCCTGAGGCCCATCCCCCCTGCCCCCACCCCCCCCAATTCCTCAGAGCTGGCCGATCTCCATCCTCCCAGCAAAGATTTAACTTCTGGAAAGAACCCAACATCATCTGGATCCAAGTGTGGTGAATCAGGTGGGGCCGCAAGTTCAGGAATACCATTTTTGGTCAAGTACAAGGTATGCCGCTTAGACACCAGGCAGACTGTTTGGGGTAGCTCACAAACTGGCCCCTAAGTGAATTCCAGGGCAGCTGTGCTCACAGCTGCCCTGGAAGAACAGCTCTCACAGGGCTCTGTATCTACGACATGTGAATACCAAGGTGTGAGAAGGCTCTCATTTCTTCACAGTTGCCGCTCATAAACACGCATTTTTAAAAATGCCCTTGGTCCCAAGCTTTGTGCTTAAGGCTGTAACAAGCCTATTGGGCTTATCAATACTTGGATTTACTAGCGTTACAAACAGCAACACAATTACGAATATTTGTAGTACAATAAAAATAGGGGCCAGGGGGGCCGGCCGAGTGGCTCAGTTGGTGAGCTCGCTCAAGAGTTTGAGCTCTGAGCAACAGCGGTTCGAGTCCAGCCTGAGCAGCCTCTGAGCTGCCAACAGGTAGCAGGATGGCTCAGCTAAAAAAAAAAAAAAAAAAAAAAAAAAAA
>NW_017732666.1:146796-154695 GCF_001890085.2 Hipposideros armiger
AAGAACAAAACGACAGCAACTTGTCTGTTCCCCTTCCCCCAATTCCCCAGCGCTGTTCCCATCCCCCCAATTCCCCAATAAAAATCTTTTAAAAAAATAAATAAATAAGCTTAAAAAAAATCATTCACCGAGCATCTACTCTATGCCTTGTGCTGGTTACTGGGGCTACAGGGCTGAACCAGACAGATGCAGTCTCTGCCCTCATGGAGCTGACAGAGGGAGACAGACTAAAATAATTAAATGAACATACAATCATATAATGTGATAAGTATTTGGAAGGCAAAGAACAGGGTCCCATGACTGAGTATGGGTGGGTAAGTAGAGGCAAAGGAGATCTGGTTTAGGAGTGCGGTAACCAGCCTTCACCATGGACTGGAGTAATTCATGACTCCCATTCATGATTCTTTCCTTGGGCAGTACCTTTCCGCATTGAATAGGACTGACCAGTATAACCAATAGGATATTGTGGAAATAGTGGAGTATGAGTTCCAAGATTAAGACATAAAAGATATGATACTTCCTTTTTGCTCTCTCTTGGGGAATCCGTATTGTGAGCACAGTCAAGCAGCCCTAGGGAGAGGTTTGCATGGGTAATAACTAAAGCTTCCTGCCAACAATCCACTCCAACTTGCCAGCCATGTGTGTGCACCATCTAGGAGTGGGGCCTCCAGTCCCAGTCAAGCCCTCAGGTGACAGCAGCCCTGGCCAAAATCATGACTATACACTCATGAGAGACCTTGAGCCAGAAACACTCAGCAAAGTCACTCTTGAATTCCTGACCCTCAGAAACTGTGTAATAATAAATGCTACTATTTTAAACTCCTAAATTTCAAGGTAATTTGTTTTTAAGCATAGATAACCAATACATAGAAGATCAAGGAGGAGGGGTTGGATGCTGGACATTCAAAGAATGAGACCTAATCTTATGCTCAAGGAGCTTACGCTCTCTTGGAGGACAGAGGCAGAACTAATTATAATTCACTCAGCATCCACTAATCCCATATTATGTGAGGTGGTATGGAGGACCCAAAGATGTATCATTCATTCAACAAATATTTATGGAGTTTCTACTCTGGATTGTCTGCTATGGAACTGGAAAAACAGTGGTCAGTAGGTGGGTTGCTCCCTGCACTGTGTTTACAGACTAGGGGTTAATGTCTGACAGCTCTATTCAATCACACAGAGAAATGTATACTAAGGAACCATAAGATGTGTTGGGAAGATAGAAGGAGAAACCATGAGAGAATAAATAACACGGGAGATACAATCATCAAGAGAGGGTAGTCAGAAATTCTAACTTCTACCTCTATGTGGAGGTAACATTTAAGCTAAGAAATGAAGAATGAGTAGGAATTTGCCAGGCAAAGAGAAAAAAGAGCATGGTGGGAGGTGGAAAGGCTATGGGAAAGGCTTGAAGCATAAGAAGGGGGAAGCTGAGGCCTATAAGCTACAGGTTTTTAGGGCAAAACTTGGTACTTTCCCTGAAGGGGCTCCCTGTGGGGTGTGGGTAAAGAGGGTCATAGGAGACAGAGATGTTTTATGTGTTGAACTGTGTCCCCAAAAAAGGATATGTTGGAATCCCAACCCCCAATACCTGAGAATGTGATCATGTATGGAGATCGGGTCTTTACAGAAGTGCTCAAGTTAAAATGAGGTCATTAGGGTGGACCCTAATCCAATATGACTGGTGTCCTTATTAAAGAAGGAAATTTGGACACAGATGTGCACTTAAGGAAAATGTTGTATGAAGATGAAGACAGAGATCAGGATGATGTTTCTACAAACCAAGAAACACCAAAGATTGCCAGTAAACTACCAGAAGCTAGGGGAGAGCCATGGAACAGAGTCTCCCTCGCAGCCTCAGATGGTGCTGACAGACACCTTGATTTCAGACTCCCTTGCCTCCAGACCTGTGAGAAAGTAAATATCTGTTGTGTAAGCCACCTGGTTTGTGGTACTTTGTTACCACAGCCCTAGCCAGCTAATACAGATGTGCTTTGAAATCTGTTACTCTCTGTATCTAAATGTAAAAGACCCTCAGTGTGGCTGCTGCAGGCACAACTACTTTCTCATTCTCTGGGAGCTTCTGTCCAGCACCAGCTGAGCCTTGCTCATTCATCTCTGTGCCCTGCATGGCTCCGTTAGCACCGCAGCACGGTGAAAAGCTCTGTGGCGTGCTTGTTCCTATCCATCACATCTATGCGAGACACACTACTTGTACTATGAAAGAGAAAAAATCGAAAAGGCATAGTCTCTGCTCTGAAGAAAAAAAATCTAAACTAGATTAACATACGACAGGGTGAACCAGTTTGTAATTATTCATTATAGCTGGCATATTGAATATTCACTAGGTGCCAAGCACTTTACATATGTCAATAGTCTCCCCCCAGCCATCCTTTATGGTAGGTATTACTCTCACCTCCAGGTGAAGAAACCTAGGGCTGGAGAAGTTAAGCAACTTCCCTGAGGCCTCACAAAGTCTGCGTGCGTAACCATTGCACTATCCAGCCAACCTGTGCTACCCAGATGAGCATTCCAGGTATGAGCGCTCTTGAAGAAGAGGGGAAGATCAGCAAGGACTGAGGTATCTAGGAAGGCTTCATGTGGGCGTTGGCTCATTGCGAGTCCCAGATGATGGACTAGATTTGGATAGGGGAAAAGTAAAGTAGAGGAGTAAGACTTGCTTTTCCACCTCTGAGCCTTTGCCTTCACTGGTCTCTTTGCCTGGAATGCTTTTTCTCTCCTGGATCTTCACAAGACAGGTTCATCCTCATCCCTCAGGACTCAGCCCAGACACGACCTCTTCAGAAAGGGATCCCTTGATCACCTGTCCAGCTGATTGTTTTTTCTAAAGATGGCTCCATCTCACATGCTCTTCTGCCCCATGCCTGCTTTGACCAACAGCATACTGTGGAAGAGACACTGTGTTGCCTTCAGGCATGGCACTTAACTGGCCTAGAAGTCAGTGGGAGGAAGAGGATTGAAGCAGCATCAGACACCGGAACCAGGAGTGAAGAAACCACCTTGGAGAGGTGAAGAGATGCACAGATGTGTGATAAAGCAAAGATGGTAGAATGTTAAATGTAGACTCTAGGTGGTGGGTTTAGCGCTTGCTGTACAATCCTATCGACTTTTTTTGTCTATTTTAAATGTTTTGCTATAAAACTTTGGGCAAAAAAGAAACCATCTTGGAAGTGGAGTCTTCAGCCCCAGACATCTCAGCTGACACCACATAGAGCAGCCCACCCAGCCTTTCCCAAATCCTTGACCCACAAAATCATGAGCTAAATAAATGAGTAGTATTGTAAGCCAGTAGGTTTTAGGGTACAGATACAGAAACTCACTAAGTAGACCTCCTTTGCGTTCTATCACAGCTCCCTGCCCATTTCTTTTATATTGTAGTATCACCATATTTGTAATTACCTTGTTTGCTTACTTAGTAGCAGTCTCTTCCCCACTAGAACATAATCTCCATTTTCTTTGTTCACACCTGTCTCCCAGCACCTAGCACACTGCCTGGTACATGTAGGTACAAGTGACTGATTGTTGAGAGACTGACTGGAACCAGGAGATGGAGCCCTTCTGAAGAGTAAAGGAAAAGAATATGGAGTTCATAGACTGGAGGGAAGCTGGTTTTTTGTCACTTGGGCTGCCCAACATCTGAGCCCCCCTTTGTGGGACTCCTAAGGAGCAGGAAGAAGCGGCCCCCTCTCCCACTATGGCAGATGGATGGGGTGGACACACCCTCCCCTCGATCCCTGCTAGAGTGTGGATGCTGGACCTAACCATGAAGTCCATGAGGAGAAGGGGCCTTGTTCAGAGCAGGTGGTTCTTGGGACAGGATCTTGGCCACGCCTGACCTTGCGAGGTTCCTGCCTGAACCCAGTTCTGCAGTGTTCCATCACGTCCTTCTCTGCCTTAGGTTCAGCTGCAGTGTGAAACCAAGAATGCTGACTGTGGCATATCCTGATGAACCCGGGACACAGGGTGGAAACAAGAGGCCATTTTCCTCCAGGTAATGAAGACACCTTCAATGCGCCAGAAAGGCCAGAGACGCCTTCCTCCTGGAGGTAGCAGGGCCCAAACAGCAGTGGGTACTGATCACATTTTGGACTCTTTGGGCCTCCAGGAGCCTCATAGCAGATAACCAGTTTTATTCAAGGCCTGTTCTTTTCTTGCTTTCTACACGGTGTGGACTCAGGGCTAGATTCCACACTCAGGTGTTTATTAACACATGGTCCAAAGGTCTATTCCTTTGTTCTAGGATCTTCCAGGAGCAGGTCTGCTACAAAGGAGGAGGGGTTCACATTTCAACGCTGGGCTCATTAGAGAGGTCATCAAACAGAATTTCCATCAGAAAATAGATTACATGTCAACACCATGGTGGTAGAGAGAAACATAAAAACAAACTAAAATAATAGGTTATATTGAGTTCTACTGAAGAAGTGTGTTCAGAATGACATAAGAACCCAGAAGAGGCATCAGACTGTCTTTGGCAATCATGGAAGGCTTCCCTGAGTAGGTGACATCAAACCTCCAGGAGGAGTTTACAGCAGAAGCAAAGGCCCAGGCCCCAGGGCTCGCACTTCCAGTTCCCCTTGAGGAGAGAGTCCAGAATGTCATTTCTCTGAAATGCTTCCATCATGGAAGCAGCACAGACTTTACACACATCCAGCATCTGGATGGTATTAATTACCTCCACATGTATTAAGTGCCCCATTAAACTTGACTCTAACTGACAGCACAGTTGGCTCCCTGGGTTAAATTCACACTATTCAATTACATACAGTACACGCAGGATTGTATTTGGCATAGATTAGTTCACTTGAAGGCACTTTTCCAGCTGAATAATAAAGGTGTCTTTTAATTGTGTGGTATCTTCCTGTTGAGGGACTTGAAGCTAGACCATCTCCCCGGAGGGAGACAGAAACTGGGTGTCATCATCTCCATTTTGTAGTTGGATGACCTCAGTAAAGAAATGTGGCTCTAACCACATAAACCAGAATCTTACTCCTGCTTCAGGGCCCAGATCTTTGACAATTTTTCAGTTTCTTCATCAGAATTTCCTGGCAGTACATGACAGTGAAAGAAGCTAAAAGACATGGCTGAGCCCTCACTATGCACAGGACCCTGTGATGGATACTTGATCCTCCAAGCAACCTCAAGAGAGTGTTTCCATTTCAGAACTGAGGAAACCAAGGCATAGAAGAGTTAAATGATGGGTCTTAGATTACACAACTAATAATTATTAAGTCAAGATTCAAACTCAGGCCTCCAAGCCCATTGTCTTAACCACACACAATCCTGGCCCATTCATTCAACAAGTATTTATTGAGCACCTACTGTATACCCAGTACTTGCTAGAAGTATGATACTAGCTAGGGGTGAAAACATGGCCCCTGACCTAACAAAGATTATCATCTAGCAGGGAAGACAGATGTAAAATACTTCCCACAAACAATGATTTAATTACATATCAGGCATCAGGCAATGTTTGCAGACTTTAACTGAACTAGATAAGACACTAGTAGGGCAAGGAATGAAATCAGGTCTCCAGTTGGCCCTTTTATTTCCTGTAATTTAGGGGTCAGTCACCTCTTCCTTTTTTCTTAGATTCTGTAGCCAAGCAATGCCTATGGATGCCAACATTGCTTTGGGAATTCTCACACATCACTTCCCTTTCTCAATCATAGTTTTCCCAGCTGTAAAATGGGAATGAAAACAGCAAAAGACTGGAAGCAACCCAAATATCCATCAACAGAGAACCGCTTACATAAATAATTGCACATCTATACCCCATGGAATATGCAGCTATGAAAAAGCATGAGGCAACTCTAAATGCTGGAGAAGGATTGCTAAGACATATTGAGTGAAAGAAAAGGTATAGAGTGGTGGGTGTGGAATGCTGCCAACTGTGTAAATAAACTAGCAGAAAGGAGATAAAGGGAATGTGCTTATATATGCATGAGCTGTCTCATCAAAGATGCACAAGAAACAGGTAATGAGACCCCCACCCCACACCCCACCCCCCGTCCCAGGGAGGGGACCTGAACACCAAGGGTCATAGAGAGACTCACTCTGAACGTGGGTCATTTTTTACCTTTTGAATTTTGCACTCTGTACATGTACCATCTTGAAAGATAAAGTAATCCATTCAAGAACGTTTTCATACGACGTTTTGTTTTCATACGACGTTTTGGTGGAGATACAAATGTAGTCGAATAACCCTGCTTGCACCCTCCCACCTCGTGGTGTTTGTTACTGTTAGTTTCAAAGGAGAGGTCAGATTTGGCAGCCCTGAGAAAAATCTAAAACAGAACACGTGTTGCTCCTAATGAGACGAGGGAGGGATACGGGCCAAACAGAGAAGAGGAGAAAGGAGGAGGAAAAGAGGAGAGAGAAATAAAGAGGCTATGCATACATAAAATGATTGGCAGAAAGAAAATCCACAATTACTTTAGTGCCTCTGAGGCCCCAAGGCAGTTGTGCTACCTGCTTCTTTCTAGCTGGCTGCCAGGTTGCCATGGTAACGAAATGGCCCGTGATAAGCTTATTTATGATCCTGAAAACATTAATAAAAAATAAAAAAAACAGCAAGCTGCTGATAGGCAGCAATGAGCAGAGGAGGTGCTGGTGTGAGAACAGGCATCAGGGTGACCTTCCTGGGGCTTTGAGGGGCTCCCTTGAAAACTGGTGGGATCCGTTTAGAGCGGAGGGTCGCAAACCTGAGCATGTATCTGAATCACCTGGAGGACTAGTTGAAACATAGATGACTGAGCCCGTCCCTGGAGATGCCCATTCAATAGGTCTGGGTTGGGGCATTTCTTAAAAGTTCCCAGGAAGTGCAGACATTGTGGCTTGGGGACCATGTTTGGGGAACCACCATTGTAAATGATCTCTAAAGGCCTCTCCAATTCAGGATTCTGTGAGCTGTGGGCTCTAGCTCTGACTTGCCCTGAGCACATCCATCCCCTCCACCAGCAACTCTGTTAAGTAAGGAGCTTACTTACTCTGTTAAGTAAGGAGTGTCCTGACAGAGGGCCCAACACAAGCAGCCCAAAGCACCTGGCGGGCCAAGGGCTTAGAGGGCAGTTTCCAAGGCAAAGGCCAGTGCCTCATATAAGCAATTGCATGGGAAGATTCCAGCATTCCAGCTGTCTTTGCCAGAACTCTCTCATGGGGCCAATTAACTGGGTGTGATAGCCAACAGGTGCCACTGGGCCAGAGGAAACGCAGCTGCTGATCAAAACTGGCAGAGCTGGCTAAAGAGGACTTGAAAAGGATAGGAGCCAAATCTTCAGGCGCTATAATTTCCTGCAGTGGGATACATATTCCCCACAGAAATGGAGATGGGCAGACACATCCGAACACCCAACCCCATGCATGCTGAGTGAGAAAGCTAACAGCTGGGCTAGAATGCAACATTAGTGACAAGTCCCTCTGAATTCAGGATTTCACGTATATTCAACAAATATTTAGGGGCCAGCCGAGTGGATCAGTTGGTTAAAGTGAGAGCTCTGAGAAACAGGGTTGTCGGTTCGATTCCCACATGGGCCAGTGAGCTACGCTCCCGCCCCCTTCCCCAAGCTGAGCTGCCTCTGAGCTGGTGAGAGCGCGTGCTCTTAACAATAAGGTTGCAAGTTCGACTCCCGCATGGGATGGTGGGCTGTGCCCCCCCCCTTCCCCCACAACTAAGATGGAACACTGCACCTTGAGCTGAGCAGCCGTGAGCTGCCAACTGGACACCAGATAGCTCAGTATGCTGGTTTGACTCCCGCATTGAATGGTGGGCTGCGCCCCCCCTGCAACTAGATTGAAAGTGGCGACTGGACTTGGAGCTGAGCTTGCGCCCTCCACAACTAAGATTGAAGGACAACAACTTGACTTGGAGCTGATGGG
>NW_017732666.1:159183-161445 GCF_001890085.2 Hipposideros armiger
TCAGCTTCTGCCCCCAGAGAATGAGGTCCCTTCGTGCCCTTCACCCTTACAATTATTGAATGAGGTCATGTATGTTATGTGACCAGCACATAATAATCATCCAGAGGTATTACTGCTTTACTGCTGTGATCCGGGCAACTGGAATCCTGTAAGCGTTTGGGTGGTGCTGAGTGGGACTGACCCAGGGGCTGGAGAGACAGGAGTTAGGCTGGAAGCCAGGTCTCAGTCATGGATTAGGGATGAACTCTGGGGTTTAGGAGAGGGTTCCAGCTCCCAGGGAGGGGCTGAGCCTAGAAGCTGATCTTTATTCTGCTCTGTGGCCTGGGTGTTCCAGGACAAAATGAAGCAGGGTGGGGGACAGCCAGGAGGATGTGGCTAGACTGGGATCCCAGGCCCTGGAGGGAAACCCCAGCGACTACTTCCAGTCTGGAGTGAGGGCCCTTCCGCCCTGGCTCTGGAGCCCAGGTTTGCTGCATCCACGGGTAATGGAGCAGCCTTAACTGCACAGTAATCACAGAGGGGAAGTGAAGCCGCAGACCAGCCCTTGACACTGGGCTCCCATTTCAGATGGGAAGTTGGAAACTGGAGTCCGAGGCGGGCCTTGGGTTTTTCCTATAAGACATTCAAAGAATGGCAACTTCCTCTCCCTGCGTCTGCAGGTCCTGTTGTCACGAAGATCCTCCAAGCGGGGAGGGGCTGCTCACCAGATTCCCCCTCCTCACCAGGCCTTGTTCTTGCCTGATGGGTCAGGCTGGAGGGAGGCTGCATACCCTGAGTTTCCTCCTGGAGATCCTGGGGCAGGAGCTGAGTTTGGGGATCACGGCCTCCCCTAATGGGAAATGTAACTGAGAACCCAGGGCTGGAACTGGGCAGAGAAAGATGGGAGGGGGGCTGGGAGGCTGAGGAGGGGGTGGCCTGACACACGTAACTACCTGGGCTCCTCATTGCTCCCGGGATTTCGATTTCGCAAAGAACAAAGCCGGGCAGGTGGGGCCTCTGGCATTTGTAGTGAAGCCTGACTTTGACAATGTCTGGGGAACAGCGACATCTCCCGGTTATCGTTTCGAGATACATACTGAAATATTTATGGATGAAATGATATGAGTCTGGGATTTGCTTCAAAATATTCTCCTGGGAGGGGGTAAAGAAAATGTGCTTCCTTCTCCACGGCCTTTCTCTTGCAAATTATTTTTGCTGCATCCTCCCCAGCCCCACCCTCTGTTGATTTTGTATCTGGGGATGGGATTTGCCTCCTGGGGTCCCTGCAGAAATGACAGTATGGGTGCTAGAGCCAAAGGGGCTTAGGTTCAAATTCCAGCTCCACCCTGATGAACACAGTAACCCAAGCACAAGCCATTTATACGTGGCTTAGTCCCAGTTTTCCCATCTGCAAAGTGGAGATAATAAATCGACAACAATAAATTGCTTTGTTCTTCTTGCCCACTTTTTTTTTTCTCATTCTGCCCCCACCTGCCCTGAAAATGTGTACACTCTCCAAGCTCCCACCCATGCCCCTTTGCTCTTCCACAGCTTCAACCACCTTCTCTGCGCAGGCCCAGACTGGACCCAACGGCCTGCTTACCCACCTCCTCCTGGAGGTCCCATGAGTCCGAAAAACCCACCCCATGTAAATCAGAACTCATTGTTCCTCCTCTCACCTTGTCCCCCACCAAAGCATTGATCACACCTCAAGACCCCCAGCTGGAAACATCCGCTCGATCCCAACATCTCCCCTTCCTCCACCCTCTCATCCTGCTTGTCCCAGGCCCATAGCCCATCTTCCAGAGCCCTCTCAAAGCACCACCAGGTGCTCCTGCCACTTCCTTGGTGGACCTTGGCTCAGGCCCTCAGGACCATAGGCCTGGACAGCTATGAAAGCCTCCTAACAGGCGGCTCTGCTTTCCAGACCCCCTCCAGGCTGCTGGCAAAGTTCTCCTCTCAAAGCTGTCACTCTTGGGCTTGAAAGCCTCCCATGGGTTCTCTCCACTGAGAAGAGGAAAAAGCCCATATTCCCTAGCACAGCATTTGACACCCCGCACAACATGGCCATTACGAATTATTCCAGAATTATTTTCTGCATTTCCTGCCAGTGAAGCCCCAGGCCTGGGTTTCTCAGACTGTGGTCTCTCACTGGCATTAGAATCCCCTGGGGTCTTGGTTAAAAATGGAGAACCCTGAGCCCTACCCCCAGACAACTGAATCTGGGTGTCCAGGCCCGATGTACACAAAGGCCCGAGACCCTCAGCCTAGCCACACCAAACA
>NW_017732666.1:164374-165075 GCF_001890085.2 Hipposideros armiger
GGGGATGCTTCTCGCGGAGGTGGGACACCAAGGGGCTCTTCACCAGAGAAAGCATGCCTCTATGATCAACTGGGGACAGCCTTCCTGTGCCAGCATGCCTGGCACCTACGCCACATCCACCAACCCAGAAAAACACCCCGGTTAATATGCATAATGACTGACTTGGGGCAGCCCCAAGGATCCCAAGCAAGATGACTTTAAAATACTCACAGGAATAACATCGCCAAGCAACCCAGAGTCACTTAATTGATTTGCTAAGTACAATCAACTTCACCTCTTAAAAAGAGCTTTTCTAATAACCTTCCCGAATGCAGACTTTTCCAGAAAGAGAGGAGCTTCTGAATCACCATCCAATCAGTGCTTGGGTGGGAGGTGAAGTAGGAGAAAGGACCCCATTAGACCCATTTTACAGAACAGGAAACTGAAGCTCAGGGAAGTCAAATGGCTTTGCATAAGCCCCACCCACTCCCACCCCACCCCCAGCAAGGTCAACCACGCAAACCCTGGTCCCTCACTGTGACATAGTACTCATGAGCACTCATGTGACATCTGCTATTGCTGACTCCATAAAGTACAGGCCTAGAAGGCAGGAGACGGGGTGGGGGTCAAGGGAATCTGGGAGTCTGGGGTCCAGGCCTCCCCTTCCCTGCACAGTGGCCTTGGGCTGGGAATGCTGCCATCACCCAGGGAGGGGGAAGAAA
>NW_017732666.1:168440-262775 GCF_001890085.2 Hipposideros armiger
GTAGTTCTCTGAAGACAAGCACATGCCACTTTCCTCTTAGCACCCAAGAAAACGCCGTGCAGACGAAAAGGCCCATGCCACTCCCCTAATGGCAGAAACGGTACCAGGCCTTTCAGAGATGGACAGCTAATTCAACCAGCTCTGTGTGGGCCTAATTAGGCGCTTAAGAGGGAAGAGGAAATGAATGCTGATTGAAGAACTGGTAGGGGAGCCCTCCATTACCGCGGGTGGAATGGAAATGATACAGCCACTTTGGAAAGTAGTTGGGCAGTTTCTTAAAAAGTTAAACCTTCACTTACCGTATGACCCAGGAATTCTACTCCTAAATACCCACCCAAGAGGAAAGAAAGCATGCGTTCACACAAAGGACATGCATGTTCGTAGCAGCATTATTCGTAATAGCCCCAAACTGGATCCACCTAAATGTCCAGCAAGGTGAAGGGGTAAAAAACGGTGACACCTCCATACAATGGAATACTACTCGGCAATGAAAAGGAACTGACTACCGACACAGAGGTCAACACGGCTGAATCTTAAAAATGTTAGGCTGAGTGAAAGAAGCCTAACACTAAAGAGTACATGTTATATGATTGCCATTGTATGAACTCTTTAGCAAAGGAAAAACTATAGAGACAAAAAGCAGATCAGTGGTGGCCTGGGGCTGGGGGCAGGGGCAGGAGTCGATGACAAATGGGCTGAAGTGGAAGTGAGGAACTTTTGTTTGAGTCCTGGCTCTACCATTGCCTAGCTGTGTGCCTGTGGATAAGTGAATAACCTCTCTGTGCCTCTGTTTCCTTGGTTACAACAACAATAATAATAGCAATGGTAAGAGCTAGTTTATGAGACTGGCTCTGTGTCAGGCCTATATCGTATGCACTGTCACATGTAATCCTCACCCAACAGCTCATTTTACAGGTGAGGGAACTAAGTTAAGGCCTTCAGCTAGGGTTGAATTCTGACCCCCATGGCTTCTCCAGTCAACCTTGTCTGTCCCACAACCTGGTGTGTACTCTGGCTACCCAGCTCTATGTGGTCCCCACCTTATAATTGCTGTGATAACCCCACACTTCCCAACTATAGGAGAGCCCATTAGCCTGGGGGCTCCCAGCTGTTTCATCTGTCACCTGCTGCTGTGACCCATCCATCCATTCTTAGTCCCTGGGGATTTGGCCTTGACTTCCTGTCCAGGCCAGAAGAGTGACATGCCACTCAGTCCCTGCTTCTATAGGGAACACCCATGTTTGTTCTGTGCTAAGAACGTGGCTCAGTGCAGACCAGGAAGATCAAAAAATATCATTGTTAGGGGCCGGCCGAGTGGCGCGTTGGTTAAGAGCTGGCTTGGGACGCCAGAGGGTTCCGATTCGGATCCCACATGAGGGCCAGTGACACTGCCCTCTACAGCTAAGATGCTGAACAACAGCTCAACCTGGAGCTGGGCTGCCGTGAGTCACCAGCGACGGTGTAGGCTGCAGCCCCTGCTGCAGTGGGTTGCCATGGGCTGCCGTGTGTAGCCAGCAGCCAGCATGAGCGGCCAGCAGCCGCCGTGATCGGCCGTCCAGAAGCCGGCGACTGATCTGCCTCACCTGGGAAGAGCGCAATGATGGTGCCAACTTGGGCCAGTGAAGCAACGTCCTCCACAACTAGACTGAAGAACAAAAGAACAGCAACTTGTCTGTCTCCCTCCCCGCGATTCCCCAGTGCTGTTCCCATCTCCCAATTCCCCAATAAAAATCTTTAAAAAAAAAAAAAGAAAATATCATTGTTAGGAGGTCCCTTCAGAAGCCGCCGGTTCTAACAGTGACCCAAGGAGGTGTCTCAAGGGCAGGCAAAGGGGGCCTGCACTCCTTCCTCTTCAGCCAGAGCAGCCCCGTATTTTATATCTGTTTCAGATACTGTGCCTCCACAGAAGATTTCTAAAGAAAGGGCTGTGACACGTCTTAAAAAGTTTGAAAGCTGCTGTTCTCTGCCAATGCTCAGCTTCCCGGGTATAGAAGCTGAGGGCTTGAGGACAGAGCTAACTTGCTGAGGGTCGCAGAGGTCATGATTGACAGGCAGGCACAGGAGGGGCAGCGGGTCCCTGGAATCCAAGCTGGAGAGCTCTTTCCATCACCTCCGCAACAGCCCAATGGGAAAACGGTGCTTCTGCCTCATACACTTCTGTGTCATTCTTGAGGGTCCTTTAGCTATAGGCTAGAGAAATCTGGAAGCACGACAACTCTCCCGGGGTTTTCCATCTCTTTCCTCTCACTTCACACATCTCTGAGGCAACTACCAATTTGGCTGTCTTGACACATGACGACAGATGCTCCCCAGGCTAGCTGCCTACACCAGCCTGTGACTGCAGCAGGTGTAAATCAAATAGAGGAAATTCTTGATAATTGGACGACAAGGGAGATGGGGAACAACTTTCCTCACTACGGAGAGAAAAACACTTATCTGTAATGTTGACTCCCCTAAAGTGAAATCAAGTTGCACACGGACAAAATGAAATGATACGAACTTTTTAAAAAGCACATTTATCTCAGAGAGTAAATGAACCTTTGGTGTTTCACTGTTATGAGTGCTCCAATTACTAGAGTAGCACCATTATATACTCTCTGTTCCTCTCGGAATAATATTATAACTTTGTACTCAGTCTGCTCCTTCAAAGATAAAGGGATATAATCCGATATAAGTCTTAATTTATAAGGGGCAAACCTCTTTCTCCTATTAGGGCTTGTCAGTGTGATGCTAAAAACGGTCCTTTGGTTGACTTGTGAGTAATTGATTCTCTGACGCTGACAATGCTTAGGAAAATGAAGGTATAAATGATGGGTGTGCCACACAGCCACTGGAGCAAACGCTGAGCCTAAGGTCTGTGGAACTGGAGCAGCGCTGCACAGCAGAGGGAGGTCTTTCTGCCACATCGCAGGTGAGAGACGGGGGTGGTCCTGGGGGCTGGGCTGGATGGGACCAAGAAAGTTGACCGTCTCATCAACTCAGAGACACCAAGTCAAAGAGGCCTACCACCATCCTCTTTGCTGGTAAGTACATTTAGGTCCCTTGTCAGGGGCCCTGAAACATGCTTTTGATGGTTGGCGCCATTTTGAGGTTGTCTGGAATATGTGGCACCTCAACCCGTGGAGAAATGGCAGGCAGACAGACATGTTCCAGGTGTCTGTCAGAGGGGGGTGAGGTCTCAAGTGTGTGTGGACAGGCTTCTGGGGCAAGATGTGAGCTGGTTGGATTCCCCTGTCAACAATGGGAATATGCCATGGATCGGAAAGGAGCCCAAGTGGCTGTGCAAATCAATACCATGTATTGATCGCTCAGAACCGATTCAACATAATTGCCTGGAAATTGATACCAATTTGCTTTCTTGCTCAATTGCAGCCGCACTCCTTCCTCTAGGTTATAGACACAATTACCTGCCCTCGGAGCACCCCGTCACCCCCACACTTATTTCCTGACCCTTGCTTTAGTGCTTCTGAAGTATTTGTGTCCTTCCTCATAAGCTGCCTCCATACCCCCGTTTCCGAAAGGAGATGGGGTGTCTCTCTTTTGAGTGACAATTCAAGGTGCTTCCTCATTCAAAACTTAGATCTCCTTTGACTTGCAACATGATTGGTGAAACGGCTTGTAAATTGGATCAGGGTTCTTAAATGACAAAGCAGAATACTTAAGAAAGGGAAGAGATTTTTTTTCCCCCTAAGTGTTCCAAAGGGGCCTTGCTAGGTGGGGTATTCGGACCTGCCCTCTGGTTAGCTGAAGGCACACCTGCAGTCTTGGCATGAAGGCTGGCGAAAGGCGCCAATTGAAGTAGGTCAAGGGCCCATTCACGCTGAATCCAGACAACCTCACATATATCTAATCACGGAATTAGTTTGTAAGCACTGCACAGAGCTATGTGATGCTCGTAATGATAGATAATATACCTAAAAGGCTTTCGGAACCTTCAAGGAGTAGTGGATGATGTTGTTGGATTCGTGCTACACTTAAATCAGTGAATTCTCGCTCCTTTGAATGGTCATGTGGAATGTGTCGGTCAGCAGCTATTTTATCTTTGGTGACACAGCCTCTATTCTTATCAGGGCATAAGCTGGAAACTTCTTGTTGTTTCCCATCCTTGTCCAACGGGATTTCTCACCCCGACAGACTGGGTTCTCACAGCCCAGAGGTGGCAGTGGCGTCCTGAGCCACTCCTGGGGCACATGGCTTAAGGCAAACGATGTGCTTTTTGGTTGATCAGACTACGCAGTCGCTCAGCCTCCTTCTGAATGAGCAGTGTTCCTGGATTTATTATGATTTGCGCCCCCAAAGTCTGCTCTCTTACCATATTATTTTCAACTCCCTAAAACCACTGCGTGTGCATAGGGATACACCAACCAAGCAGGTGTTCCTGTTTGTCCCCCTTTTTCCTTCCTCAGAGACCCAATGACAAAACGCAAATGCTTTCGGTTTTATCAGGCCCATTTCCCACGTGCAGGTGATGAATTCTGAAGGGCCCCATGAACAGGGAGCGCTGTGAATAGGGTATTGTATCGGGGAGGCTGCTGCACGGAGCAGGAGGTCTGCTGGCCTGGGAATTGTGAGGCCCATTCTCAAGTGCCTGCTCCGAAACTAATTTGATGGAGGACTATGGAAAAAGGCCTTTCTCTTCTCTGGGCTTGTTTCCTCGGCTATAAAATGAAGATGGTGATACCTGCTATGGGGTGGGCGTGTGAGGGTGGGCTGTGTGGGCCAGAGGGGCACAGGGGCTGGGAATCAATTGTGCCAGCTCTAGGACAGGGGCAGGAGATGGGGAGGCTGAGGGAGGGCTTAGGCCAAGAGTAGGGTCTTGGGCTTTGCTCTGGAGAAAGTGGGGGGGGGCAAGGGCTTCTGAGCAGAGAAGTGGGGGGAGTAGGGACCTGGATGTGCCCAGGCTTCTAAAAGATCAGCCTCAAAGGTGAGAAAGCCCAGGCTGCAGCTGGGAGATAGAAAAGGCAGTGGTTGTGTGAAGGGACCTTACTTGCCTCCAAAGATCTCCCTGCTTAGGAAACTCTGGCCATGGACCAGGTCAGGAAAGGGGGAGCCACACGTGTCATGGTATGATGAGGACAGAAGGCTAAAGATCCTTGATCTGGGGACCAAAGGCTCAAGTCAGAGACAAAACACATCGAAAGGGCTTGTCCTGTGGATGACGGTGCAGAAGCTCTGGGTGGGTGTCAAAGGGGCAGCCCTTGGGGGCAGGTACCATGTTCTTATCTTTTCTCTAGCCCCAGTCCCTACCAAAAGAGTGAAAACTTAACAAGTTTTTGCAGGATAAGGGGACTTGGACTTGACACGATGAGAAAAACCTCCTCACAAGAAGAGCTGCCTGGAAGTAGGACAGGCTGGCTTGGAGATAGGGAGTTCCCTCTCACTCACTAGCAGCAAATACTTGAGCAGGAACTGGAGGATTATTTTGGGGTGTGCGGCGGTGCGGGGGGACGTGGGGGTCATCAAGGAAGGGCTGATGACTGAGGCCTGGACAGCTGCTCCCTCCAGTTCTGGAGGTGCTACGGTCTCAAGCCACATGGAGCCAACCCCACGGACGCTCCCTTGGGTCTCAAGGTATCCCTGGGTTCGTCAGGACCCAGTGTCTGAGACAAGGGGAGTGATGCCCAGAGAGGGCAGGTGAGCCCAGGAAAAGAAAATGGATTTCTTCCAGTGCTGGCTCTGCCTGCCAGAAATCACTCCTCAGCAGGACCAGGGAGGAAATGGAGCCGTGTGGGGTGATCATGGGAAAGGGGCTGGCTGGGCCTCTGGATGGGTCTTTATCTCTCCTGAGAGAGGGGGTACCATCAGAGATGGGAAGACCCAATTCATAGGCAGCTGAGTCACACCAGGGCAAGTCTGGGTTGGCAGTGGTGGCATCTCTCCAGCCGAGGCGGGCTCTTTCCCTTGTCGACTGTTCTTCCCCCAATTGCAGAGCACGGTGTCGGCAGGCCCCAATTAAGGGTAATTACGTGATCTATGAGATAATTCTGCGGGGCTCCCCAGGCTCCTTGGTCTCTTCCAGGGCTCAGATTGTTTGGCGAAATCTAAGCGTCTAGAGCAAGATTTATAGCCTTCCCTTCCCTCCAATGCCACACAAAACCAAACAGCGCATGCCTAATATTACTATCCGTGCAGGTCTAATATTAGGTCATCACAGCAACAGTTTATGGAGAAATTCCTCTGTGCCAAGCCACTCTCTTCAGGTGCCTCATTTCATTGCATGCTTACAAGGACTCTACGTAGTAGGTATAGTTATCAACTCCATTTTGTGACTAGGGAAACTGAGGCCCAGAAAGGAGGAGCCACTTGTCCTGGGATGCACAGCTAATGATGGCAGAGCTTGGATATGAGATTAGTCTGACTCACAGCTTGAGCTATTAGTCCCGATTGCTATTGTCAATGTCACACTGTGGGAGTCAGGGGGGGTGACCTAGGGGACTAAAGGAAGGTGCTTGCTTCTCCTCTATCCCTTGCTGAGGCCCGAATTCCATGTATAATGCCTTACAGGAAGGGGCAGTTTCATCATTATCTTTCATTTTCTGTTCAACCCTATCAGGTCAGCAAGGGAGCTTTATCATGCCCATTTTACAGATAAAGAAAGTGAGGTCAGAGCTCATGACTGGCAGAGGCTGAACTTGAACTCAGGTCTGTCTGGCTTCCAGAGTCTGGGTTTTTTCCCCCGTAACCTACAGCTTCTAAAAGACAAGGACCAAGGCTTGCTCGGAGGCAAGCCCAGGGCTGGGCACAGCCAGCAAAGGGCATCCCTGTGGCGATGGCGACATCTGACCTTCCCTCCTGTCATTTTCCAGGTGCCACCACAGGGGTGCAAAATGCTGCTCTGGGTGTTCTTGCTCATGATCCTCACCCTCAGCAGTGGCTCCCACTGCTCCCCACCCTCTCTGCCCCTCAGGTAAGCAGTCCTGGATTCCCATCACCCCAAAGCCATCCCTGCTGGTGGGAGGGTGCTTAGAGGATGCAGAATTGAGCCATCAGCTGTCCCCAGCCATCTCTTCAGGCAACCCCCACTGCCCATCTCTGGGAGGGGGGCACTCTGAGTTCCAGAGAAGACACCCTGGGGTCCCACACCCCTCTGGGGATGAACAGGGCCAAGGGCAACAGGTGGACCTTACAGAGACCTGGTGAGTGCAGCCCTGTCTGTTCCCTTGCCCGAGCCTGCCATACTGCCCATTGACCTCTGACTCCTCCCACATAGGATGCCCCGGTATGCCGATGCCATCTTCACCAACAGCTACCGGAAGGTGCTGGGCCAGCTGTCTGCCCGCAAGCTGCTCCAGGACCTCATGAGCAGGCAGCAGGGGTAAGCAGGGGTTCTGGTGATCCCTTCCACACTCTACTGTGCACCAAGTTTTGTCTCTTCCCTTGCACAGCATCTGTTATTTCTGGACTTGCCATAGCAGAAGGGCCCCAAGGTCAAACTTCAGCTTCCCTCTAACTATTAAATGATCATTGAACACCTACTATGCTTCTCCCTACGCTGGACTCCAATAGAAACCATACCAATGGTAGTTAGCACTGGATCACCACTCAAAAACAAAGGCTCTGCATGGGGACATTTACATACACTTGGCACAGTGTCAAGCACACAGTAAGCCCTTGTTAGCGTTAGTCATTATTCTTCATTTCTTATTTGCTCTTTCTAAACACCCTACAAAGTAGGGACTCTTACCCACATCGTCCAGAGCCATTAATAACTTCTGAAGGACACACACACCAAAGAGTGGCAGAGCTGGGATCCAAACAGCCTGACTCCACATTTTTCAGTTTTCATTTTGAAAAAATTCCAAATGTATAGAGAAATTGCAGCAATAGTACAAAGGACTTCTACACACCCTTCCCTATATTCAATAATTCCTAATATTTTTATCATATTTTCTTACTCTATAACTTGGATGTACATCTACACATACACAAACACGTGTACACACTTATTATTACTATTATTAGCATTATTATTATGTTGCTGAACCATTTGAGAGTATTTTGCAGTCCTCATGACCCCTTACCCTTAGGTATTTCTGTGGGTGTCTCCTAATACCCAATGAAAGGACATTCTATTACTTAATCACAGTATAATTATCACTTAGAGTCCATATTCAAAATTTACTAGTTGTCCCCAAATATCCTATATAACAATTCTTTCTTTTCCTGATCCAGGATCCAATCCAGGGTTATAGGTTGCATTTAATTGTCATATCTCTTTAGTTTCTTTTCATCTGGAACAGTTCCTCAGTCTTCCAAGTCATTGACGTTTTTATTTATCAAAGGTCAATTGTTTATAGAATGTCCCTCATATTGGATTTGCCTGGTGCTTCCTCTTGGTTAGATTCAGGTTATGCGGCAGAGATGGTGTTGTGTCCTCTTCAGTGTATCATATCAGGAGGCACCTGATGTCAATTTGTCCCATTATTGGTGATGGTAACTTGGATCATTTGGTTAACATGGTGTCTGCCAATTTTCTCCTCTGTAAAGTTAATATTTTTTCCTTTGTAATTAGTAAGTAACCTGTGAGGAGATATTTTGCAAACGTGTGTTTCATAGCCTATACTCTGCACTACTACATAGACTGCCTTCCTAAATGTTGCCGTATTTAATTCAGTTGGCTGGCAGCATCCAAACCAGACATGGGAACAGGCACAGGGACACACCCTGCTCTGCTCCCTTTGCCCTGCTCTTTCCCAGGCCTCTCCACCTGCGAACCAAATAGCAGCCTCAGCTGTTTCTCTTTTTCTAATCAAATAGGGAAAGAAACCAGGAGCAAGGAGCAAAGGTAAGGACTGGCCGTCAGGTGGACAGCATGTGGGCAGACCGAAAGCAGATGGCATTGGAGAGCATCCTGGTGGCCCTGCCGCAGAAGCAGAGGTAGGAATACGTGCATGTGTGTACATATGTGTATGTGTGTGCACGTGTGCATGTGTGTTCATCTAGGGAGCTCAGAGGCTTCCTTTCCTGAGGATCAACAGGAAAAGGAAAGACTCTCCTCTCCAAAGGCATGGGACTCTCCCAAGCAAACTGGGAACGAAGTCCCTCCTCCCACACATCAAGAACTGGAGGAAGAGGAGAAAGCGTGTGAGATAGCAACTGGATCTTATCCATTGCTGTATCTCCAGTGTGTAGCAAGAGGCCAGGCTCAGCGTCTGTGTCCAAAAATATTACTGACTCGGTAGTTCTGGGAGAAGACTCAGGAACCTGAATTTTAACAAATGTCCCCGGGGATGAATGATCTGAGAAGCGTGCCCTGGGTCCCTTGCCAAGTTCATAAAACTATAAAGCCAAGCACCAGCCCCTCCCAACGCCCTCAGATAGACTTGTGCGTGTAGCACTCATGATAGAGAGAGAGGAGAGTGACAGTCATTCCCCATCTCACTGCCCCTCACATTCCCAGTGGGAGTTAGGGGAGATCAGGAATGAGTTTTCCCATCTTACAGAGGAGGGAAACTGAGGCAAAGAAGGGGCAGCAGCTGCCCCCAAGTCAGGGGCTGGCAGGCCCAAGACCTGCTTCCCTGGAGCGCCTTCCCAGAAAGCCCTGCTTCATGGACAAAGTTTCCCCCAAAATGACTGTTTGGTGAAACTCTGCTATATTTTGGAGGCCAATTTTCAACTGTGAGCACCAACATGTCCCAGCACGAGTCTGCCAGGCATTTCTGGACCTATTAAGCAAATCCAGTTCCCAACAGAGCTCTCCATGTGCCCACTCACCCTCTTCCCAACCTAATTAGACACCAAGAGCTCAGAGATCTCTCACCAACTATAGTCCTGTGGAGGTACAAGCAGCAGCAGGCGACAGGCGGACGGCAGGAGAGGTGAGAAGCAGGCTGGGAGGCCGGATGCACACCTGGGCCCCAGGTCTGGTTCTGTAGCCAACTCACTGTACCCAGCAAACTGGCTTCCTAGTTTCCTCCTCTGTGAAAGGAAGGGGTTAGCACTGACCCCCTCTAATGTCCCTAAGGGCAAGCATTCTAAAAATAATGCCTCGAAGAATAATGCCTGTGCTGTGCTTCTCATGCTGGGGCTAGGTGTCCTTCACCTGCTTTATAGCTCCCACCAGGCCCCAGTGGGGGTGGAGGGGTCCCCAGGAGGGCCACGTCCTAAGAATGCAGGCTTTGCTCCTGCAGATTAAAAGCCAGAGGCTTCACGGGGCTCGAAGTCACAGGGCTGCAGGAAAGGGCCAGGAGGCTGCTATAGCCAAAGTTTCCCCCTCCAGCTCAACGGCTGCAAATACCAGGGAATCACGGGTAGGCCTGAGAAAACATAAAGCAAGAGTGAGTCCTACCTTGATAGCTCGGAGTAGAATGATTTGACAGGTGGCATTCTGCACCCACCCTAGTTCATGTCTGCCTAACAGCCCTGTAAGGTAAACTCAGGTTAAAATTTATCCCTCCTCCCAGCCCTTCAAAACCATCCAATGACTTTGGTCTGGGGGGACAGCAGTGATAGGACCGCAGTTGTCCCTGCTCTCATGGCATTCATAACATGTTGCGGCAGACAGAAACTGAACAAGCACTGGTATAGTGGATTATTTAATGTGTGACAAATGGTAAGCGATGTAAGTTGTGTGGTGAATGTTTGTGCCAGAAGAAATAACCTAATCTAACCCTTTCTGGGGATTAGAGAGAGGTGACTTCTTCAAGGGGAAGTCTCTGGCCTGGGAGGGATCTCAGTGGGACGGGGTTAGCAAAACTGGGGCTAAGCATGAGGTAGTTTTTAAAATTTATTTTATTATTATTTTTTCAACTACAGTTGACACACAATATTGTATTAGTTTCAGGTGTACAATGTCGTGATGAGACATTTATGTAATTTACAAAGTGATCATGCCAATAAGTCTAGTACTCATCTGACACCATACAGCATTAGTACAATATTATTGGCTATCTTTCATCTGCTGTACTTTACATCCCTGTGACTGTTTTTATAACTGGCAATTTGTGCTTCTTAATCCCTTCACCTTTTTCACCCAACTTCCTAACCTCCCCTCGCATCTGGTGACCATCAGTTTGTTCTCTGTATCCATGTGTTTGTTTCTGCTTTATTTGTTTGTTTTTTAGATTCCACATATAAATGAAATCATATGGTGTTTGTCTTTCTCTGATTTATTTCACTTAGCATAATACCCTCTAGGACCATCCATGTTGTTGCAAATGGTAAGATTTCATTCTTTTTTTATGGCCGAGTAGTATTTCATTGTATACAGAGGGTGCCAAAAAATATATATACACATTTTAAGAAAGGAAAAACTGTATTAAAATTGTAATACTCAATATATACCGATAACAAAAGATGAATATGTGTCATGTTTGACTTCTGCAATTACAAGAGGTGCTCAAAGTGCTTACCATCAGCGTAATTTTAATACAGTTTTTTTTCTTTCTTAAAATGTGTATACATTTTTTTGGCACCCTCTGTATATATGTACATCTTTATCCATTCATCTATCAATGGGCATTTAGGTTGCTTCCATATCTTGGCTATTGTAAATAATGCTGCAATGAACATAGGGATGCATGTATCTTTTTGGATTAGTGTTTTGTATTTATTTGGGTAAATACCCAGAAGCGGAATTGCAGAGTCATAGGGTAGTTCTATTTTTAATGTGAGGAACCGCCATACTGTTTTCTATAGTGGCTGCACCAATTTGCAATCTTGGCAACCATGCACGAGGGTTCCCTTTTCAAGAATGCGGTTCTTTTGGAACCCAGACAGTCTTGACACTGGAGCATCTACCCATCCGCCTCGGTCCAGGTGTCCTGCCCTAACTTGCCCTTTCTTCAGTCCCTCCAATTGAGCTTTTTCTTTCTTTCTGCAACAGGAATTCCCAAGGATGAAGATCCTGCCTGTGTTTTACGCTGCCTGCAGCCAAAACACAACCGCATCCAGTTAATCCTATTTAATTTTTGACCTACTTTTTCCTTTATAAATACAATAAAATTCCCCCATCCTGGTCTGCATTTCAATTTTCTTTTATCTTCAGCCTAATTTTTTATGTGTTTTACAGAGTTACATTTCCCAAAGTGGTATTACACGGTCTAATAAAAAAAAAAATAGCTAACATTTACCAAGCACTCAAGATTGCCAGTCGGGCAGCTTCACGCCTAGAATCTCATGTGCTCCTCACACAACCTAATGGGAGGTATTTGGCATCCACTCATTTCACAGACAAGGAGCTGAGGCACAGAAAGCTTACCTGAACTGCCACGGTCACGGCTGACAGGGAGAGAGCTGGGATTCAAACCCAGGCAGTCCAGCCCAGAACCAGGCTCTTAAACATATGGTCTACTCTGGGCCAAAGTCATCCTTCATCCACTGGTGACGTGTTCATCTATGAGCAATACCATTTACTCATTCAGCAAATATTCATAGAGTACCCACTCTGTGCCAACCACTGTTCTAGGCACTGGGAATAGTCATGAGTAAATAGACAAAGCCCATGACTTCATAGAGCTTATATTCTAATTAGAAGAAGAAGAATAAAAACAGGTAGATCTAGAATATGTCAGATGGTGGCAATTGCAAAAGATAAAAATTTAAGGGGGCGGGGAGTGCTGGAGGCCACTATTTGATCTATCATGTATATATATGCGCTGTGTAGTGGTCAGGTAAGACCTTGCTGATGACATGACATTTGAGTAAAGGCCTGAAGGAAGAGAGGGCATTGGCATTATGAATATTTCAGTTAAGAATATCCATGCAGAGTGAAAACCCAGCACAAAGGCCCTGCGGCAAGAGAGGAGAAGGAGGCAGAGCAAGGAGATGAGCGTGGCTAGGAGAGAGCAAGGGTGTGAGAGGAAGGGAAGGGAGCAGAGACAGAGCAGGAGGCCAGCTCAGGAGGACCCTTAGCCATGGTAAGGACTTACGATCTCACCCTTGGTGAGACAGAAGCCATCACAGGGTTTAAGCAGAATGACACAATCTGACCTGCATTTAAAGTCACTTTGGGATAGGGTCAAATTCGGGATACATTCTTAGGATAGAACTCGTTTGCTGATGGATAGGGTGTAGGATTAGAGATGAGTCAAGAATGGCTCTGAAGTTTTTGGCCTGAGCAACTGGAAGGATGGAATTGCCATTTAGGAGAGTTGGGGGTTGCGAAAGAATCAGGAGATGGGTTTAGACGTGGGGAGTCAGAGACATTATTAAAGGTCCAAATGTGGATGTCCAGTAGGCACCTGAATTTACAAGTCTGGAATCAGGGGAGAGGTCTGGGCAGCCAGTTTGGCTTGGCAATGATCATCATTTAGATGGGTGTTGTTGTTTTTAAGTCAGGAAAGTGGGTTAGATCACCAAGGAAGAAGTACAGAAAAAGTAGACAAGAGGTCTAAGGACTGACCCTGAAGCATTCCGGCATTTAAAGTCTGGAGGAAAGGTGAGGAACCAGCAAAGGAGACTGAGAAGGAGCAGGCAGTGAGCTAATAGGAAAACTACGAGAGAGAGAAATTCCAGAAGCCAACTGGAAAAAGTGTTTCAAAGAGAAGGGAATGGTCTACTGTACCAAGTACTGCTGATGGGTCAAGTCGGTTGAGAACTGACCATGGAAGTGACTGTAAAAGCCACTGATGACCTTGGCAAGAACAAATTGGGTGGAGCAATGGAAGCGAAAGTCTGACTTGAGTAGGCTCAAGAGCAAATGGTAGGAGAGGAATCAGAGCTGGTGAGTATAGGCCTGGCTGTCCAATATGGTGGCCACCTGCCATGGGGTGGCTACTGAACCCTTGAAATGTGGCTAGTACAAACTGAGGTGTGCCATAAGCGTAAAATAGACACTGAATTTCAAGGACAGTATAAAAAAAACAATACACAATAGCTCAAAAAATGTAATATTGATTACATGTTAAAGTAATATTTTGGATATACTGGGTTAAATAGCATATTATAACAACATTAATTTCACCTGTTTCTTTTTTACATTTTTGTATTGAGATTACCAGAAAATTTAAAATCACCTATGTGGCTTGCATTATATTTCTATTGGCCAGCGCTGGTAGAGCTCATTCTTTTGAGATGTTTTGCTGTAAAAGCCAAGAACTGAAGCCACTGACCAGAGGTATCTATGTCAGTGATTACTCAACGTTTTCTAGTCATGAACCATTTCCCCCGGGCCAGATATTCCCCCATATCAGCAACCCTATGCGTGACCATTAGAATCTGGTAACTTTCTGTGTGAATCCCAATGGCCTATGTTTTGATTTGGGAAATGGTTACACTAGTGCAGTTAGATGTGCAAACTCATTAAGTTGTATACTTAAGATCTGTACATTTCACTGCAAGTAAAGTAAGTCTAAAAAAAGTGAAAAGTCTGGATGATGGGATGTCTATTTTGATTAAAAATACATGAAGAATTGCAGCACATTAGAGTTGATGGGGACTCAAAAAAGATGAGCAATGCCACCCCCATCATTTTCCAGCTGGGGACACGTAGTGCCTCCCATGGGCCTGTCTCTCAGCACCGGAACAGAACCGTACAGCCAACTGGGTTCTTCACAGGGTTTAGACCACCTGCTCTCCCTGGGAGCCCCCAGTTTACCCTCCAAGAAAGAATGTAAAGCGTGGGAAAGTCTTAGCAGGGGGCCACCAGTCGGCTCTGCTGAGGAGACAATACGAACAATGGTGAAACAAAAGCCCCCTCCAGAGGAGAAGGCTGGCTATTGAGGGCCGGCAGTCCACTTCAACCAAGAGAGGCAGGCAGGCCAGAACCGGCCAAGGAAGGACAAAGGAGGGGAGCGCTGAATGGGGCCAGCATTGAGCCCCCCTCTTCTCCGCCCCCGCCCCTCCACCCACCTGCTCATCTCCTTCCTCTGCCTGTCCCCACAAAAGCAAACACTGAGGGCTCTTTCAACTTCCAATTAGTTTTTCAAATGAAATAATGACCACTGGGACCCGTAGCTACTTGTGGTTTTCGAGGTGAATGCAATTATAAAGGCAGAAACCATGATGGGAACAATTCCGGTGCTTTATCACCATTAACGATGACACTAATGGCATCTTAAAAGACTTAACCCCCCTCAGCGGAGGTTCTGGGAGCTTCCCATTCCTGTGGGGTTCCTATTTAAGACCAACTGCTATTTTTTTTCCCCCTAAAGAAATGCTATAATCAATGGGGGGACTCCTTGCTTTTAATGATAACGGCTTATGTTTTGCATTAACTTCAAGTTCACAAAGAGGTTTCCCGTGCGTGACTTCATTTGCTCCCTACCACAGCCCTCTGGAGAAAGGCAGAGCAGTGCTGGCCTCACAGACAGGTGAGGGGTCACGTGACTCGGCCAGGTCCTACAGCAGGAGGGAGCAAAGCTGGAAACTGGTTCCTGATTCCAGGGCAGCGGTCTTGTGTTGTCTCAAGACTCCAGGCCCCTCAGGAAATGCGAGCTGGGGAGTCAAGTGAATTAAAGAGAACAAACAAACACGGACCTGGTACAAACTGTTTACTGGGCTCCTGCTAACAACACACAGAAAAATAACAATAATAATATCTACACTAATCAAAGAGTCAACAGGAAGTGCCAGGCACTGTGGTTTGGGTGTGTTTTGGGTGTGACCTCATTTAATCCTTATAATGGATTAAGGATACCTTAGAGGTATCATCCCTGTTTTTACTGATGGGAAACTGAGGCCCAAAGAGGTAAAGAAAGGTGCCTAAGGACACACAGTGAATCAGGGAATTCAGAGCAGGTCAATTGGACTTTAAAACTCTGTGCTTAGTGCTCCTTCAAGAAGGCCCTGCACCGCTGTGGTGTCAAAGGAAAACCAGAGATGCACGGCAAAGTGGTTAACACGGCTTTTACTTGGAACCATTGTAATGGGGGAAAAGAGACCTCAGTATAGAACTGGGCTTGATTCCAAAATACAGCCTAGGCAAGTGGGAACTTACAGCCAAGGAGCAGGGTGGGGATCAGTGGATGGAAAATTACTAAGACGAAACATCAGTGGGGAGGGGTGTTCTGGCGAAACCGACCTAACAGGATTCTTGCTGAAAACAGGCCAGGGTGATCAGACATCACCTGAGGAATGGTGGAAGGTGAGGAACCGTATCAGATATCATGATGATCAGATAGCGAAGGTGGGGGCTCTGGTTAAACTGACTTCGCAGGGTTCTTGCTAAAGCAAGATTTTACAAGTAAGTTCACAGTTGGGCCTAGAAGCTTCGTTCAGGAGCCTGACTCCAGTTTGGTCAAGCAAAGAATCTTTGTCAGTAGTGAATAATTTAAGCAGCAAATCCAGAATTTCGTAAGTTATGAGCCCGGCTTGCTGTTGACTCCAGCCTTCCCAAACCCGCTACTAGGCTCCAAGCAAACAGACTCTCCCCTGCGGCCTTGCTCTGGAGCTAAAAGCTGAGAGCCCTTCAAAAAGCTCTACCTGGTGGGAGGACCAGACAGAGAGCATGTGAAGTGAATTTCTGCCTCTGCTACGTCCCAGCGTAAAATTCAAGCTCCCTAAAATTTGTCATTGGTCCTCAAATCTATTCCCTTTACCACAGCCCTGTTTGTTCAGGCTTCCAAGGATACTCTCCTCCTTGCTAACTACACCTTACTGCACTGGCCTACTTTCAGCTCAGATATGTCAAGATCTTGCCTCAGAGCCTTTGCCTATGTTGATTCTTTGCCTGAAAGGCTCTTCCCCAGCTCTGCGAAGGCTCGTGTTTGTCCTCCAGGTGTCCACTTAGCCTTCCCAACGCCCTAGATAAAAATTGCTTCCTTTGAAGCCCTTCTCACATTTGTAATCTCTCTGGTGCCTTTCCCGTCCCCTCCAGGTTGTAAGGGGACCCATGGCAAGAAATGCTATGTCTTGCTCACTGCTGTAGATCTAGACACAGCACAGAGCCTGGCACGTAACAAATGTCTTGCTGTTGCTTTATTCTCCAGCTCCCTCTGGGTCTGCAGGCCCCCTGAGCCAGCCTTGGTGGCCCCTCGCCTTGCCAGCCCTTTCTCTAGGAAGCTGTTTCCTGGCCTCCTTTCCTCCAGCCACTGCACTTCTATTTTCGGTCCCTAGTTTCTCCTCTCTCCACCACTGCCCATCAGGCCTCATCTGGTGTCTTCTACAACTGTACAGGTCTCGTTAAAGGTGTGCAAGTCCCAGCAGGGTGGGCTCCCCATGTTCTCATTCTTCCCTGTCACTCTGAGCTGCTGAGGTCCCAGCATATCTAAGGGACACAAGAGCCACCCAACAGCAATGGGAGACCAATATCACCCTTCCCCCTCAGGGTGGAATAACAGCAAAGTTCCCAGTCCTAGATGTCCACAGGAGCCAGGGAAATACCAAGGGAGTGGAGTTGGCAGGTGAGTAGCACGTGTGATGTGCAGAACGGACGCCTGTGAGGGGCGGGGCTACGGCACAGGAGCACAGGCCCCATCCAAAGGGAGGAGCTGCAGCTCAGGGCCAGCTGATGGGTTCCCATGCAGGAAGCAGGCCCCACGCTGCTAACTCGGATTTTTTTCAAGAGAACCCTAAACCTCAAACCTAGATTTTTTTTTTTTTTTTAGCCGAGCCATCCTGCCACCTGTTGTCAGCTCAGCGGCAGCTCAGCTCGGGCCATGAATCAAACCGGTGACCCTGTTGCTCAGAGCTCACACTCTTGAGTGAGCTCTTACCCAACTGAGCCACTCGGCCGGCCCTCAAACCTAGATTTTTATATGAACTTTCTCAAGTTGCAAATGTTAGCAACCAATTCAACTTATAAGCACACACTATAAATCAAATAAAACGTATCCATGGGCCACCAGTTTGCAACTTTTGGGAAAGGTGAGGCCCCCCTTCCCATTTTAGAGGCACCCCTGGAACTGCCCTTGTCGCCCTCCTGCCTGCAGAATCCCATTCAGAAGTAGCGCGATGTTCCAGAATCTCTTCTCCCTTTTCCTACAAATCCCCATTTTCTCATGGCAGTGAAATCCAGCTAAATGGGAACGCCATCTGAACAAAATTCCTTCTCCCTCAAATTCGATCCTGTTAGGATTACCCGCATTTTAAGTTCTCTAAATGTATTTGTTATGTTTCAATTAATAGAATTATAGGCAATGAGCCAAAGTACAGGACTCTGGGCCAGTTAGGAAAGGTGCCAAGCTCTGAGCCAAGCGCTTTAGATGCATGAAACGCCTTCAGTCAGATGAGGCAGGTACTGTTATTATCCCTCTTTTACAGAAGAAAAAAGGAGGCTTACCGGAGTTAAGCCATTTGCCCCCCGTCTCACCCTAACTGGTGGTAACCGCAGGTTTGCCTGACACTGAAGTCTATACACTGACCCACACTATTCAATATTACTCCTCTGAGTGATTGTATCGCCTGCATGTATCCCTGTGATGGTGGTCCTGGGCACAGCTACAAAAGGGCATTCTTGAGATGTGTGTGATCCTCTGAGAGCCTCAGATAATGCACGTGGTCAGCCTTCTTTTAAGGCAATCCCTTCCCTTCCCCACTGCATACAGACACCACTCTTTCCAGGCACAAGCACAGCCTGCAGAGACTAACAGGGCTCCTACGCCGACAGCTGGTACCCGCTGCTGGGGAAGAAGAAAGGGCGCTGGCTTCTCCAGGCAATTCCCGCTTCTGCTAAGAATGAGGTGCGTGGGGCCAATGTGAAAGGGCCTGAAAGAAACCCCCTGGCCACTGTGTCAACACCACTTCCCAACCAAGTCCTCGTGTGTATAGAGGTCCCATCAGTCCACAAGTACTAGAAGAAACTCTCAATCAGGCCTTCGTTCCCGTTATTCTCTTTATTCCAAAACAGATTCCTTACAGACTTCAGCTTTTCAAAGGCAATGTCTGGGTAAGTGTGGAATATTCACAGCCTCCTGCTGGGGCACCACGCCAAAGAAACGGAGTATCTGGGTTCACAGGCGTCTGCTCTGCGTTGGGGCAACAGAAAAACAAGCGAAAGTATAACCACAATTTCAACTTTCTTTTTAAATAAAGAATTTTTTCATTCCTCTTTTCAAACTGTGACTTGTTCTTGACATTCATTTCAGGTTTCAGAATTGCCTTCCTTTTTCAGGAACTAATGTGCTGTTCTGAAAGAAAATGGAGACAAACACAAAATTACTGAAGGTTTCCAACTCGCCGTTACAATTCCTAACTGGTGACAACAGAGAGACCAAGGTCCCCATTAATAAGGGAATAGTCATTTTTCTATTCTATTTATTTATGCCCCATCTAACTTCAGAAAAGAATGTAAGACAGCTAGTTCAAACTAAAGCTGATAACAACTTAAATAAAAACCATGAAACAAACCTGATGAGAACTAAGAAACCGGTGTATGAAAATCTGAGGAGATGAGGTTAATTCCAGGCACACCTCTCACAGCGCAAAGCCAAAAAGATAGTGTAAATTTCAACTACTGCAGATGAACAGAGAGGGCGGTTTAACCACTGCTCATCTTCAATTTCCCAGACTCCAGGTCTGCCAACCTGATGTAACTTAGACGATAACGTTGTGACCACTCAGTACAGAAATCTGCACCATATTCCTGCCATGGGATCATGTTCTTGCCAGTGGTCAGAATTGGTGTCTATACCTAAGAAAGAATGATTCTCAAAACTGGGACACGGCTCACAGAGAAATTTCAAGAGGGGATAAAAACACTCACTCTATTCCTTCTTTCCCTAACTAAGGCTGCCTTTCCCTAGACTTTAAGAAGGGGAAACAACAATGGAAATGACAATCTAGACAGACACTGTGCCACCAGGAGGGGGGCAGCAGGTAAGTGACTCGGGCAGCTCTGGCAAGCAGAGGCAGGGTGCGGACACACACGCCGTCCTCAGTAGGCAGCCATGTCCAGTGGCGAGGGCTGATGTCATGACGCCATCTTCCAGGATGGCAGGCTCCCAACCAATTCATCAACAGTTCCAAGGGGCACGCCCAGGCACAGAACTACTCCCGAGGACCAGAGTGAGTGCCCGTGATTCCCTGCCAACATTCAAAGGTTCCCAGGGACTTTAACATGTGTGTGTTCCAAAATGTCCACGCGGAGAGGGCAGCATGAGTAGGAAAGAACAGCGGGAAGGAGGGTGGCCCACGAGCCTCTCTCTTGGCTAAGAAGTTATGCCGGCTCAAACGAATGTACGTCCTCAGGTCCGAAGTACTTAGCTACCAGGGACGTCCCTTTAAAATACTAGGTCCCAACCTCAGAAGTCCCAAACATCCAAATGATCGAGTGACCTTCCTTTCTTTCGAGTGGTATGATCCGGGGGTAGAAGGGTGGGGTGTGGATTATCCAAAAATCAAGAAAAACAAAATCAATCCAGTTACTTTCAAGAATTAAAGAGCTCAATATTTAGCAGAAAGGACTAGTTCTGAAAGCAAATCTCAGACAGAGCAAGTATAATTTAGGACAAAAGCAAATGGAATGGCCAGGTGGGGAGAAGGGACTAAAAAGGCACACAGGGACACTTTTCGGAGTGTGGAAATAGTCTGTATCTTGACTGCGGTGGTGTTTACATGATTGTATAAGTTTGTCAAAATTCACAGAATTGTACCACAAAAAGGGTGCATTTCACTGTATATAAATTAAACCTGAAGAAAAACAGAACCAAAACAAACATAGTTTCTTTCTGTGCTGAGGACTAGATATTCCGGCTTATGCTCACACATAAGTGAAAAGCCTCTATAGTCTATGCTTTTGTTGATTTCTCCTATTGTCAGAGGATTAAAAATTAGATGGCTCCGTTGCTCTGGCAGGCAAAGCCATTTCCACAGCAAGGGACGAGAGGAAACATGCCTAGAAAATTCAAATGCCTCCCTCCTCTTTGTTGGTTTAGTACAAGGGTCAACACCAAACCCAGCCCATCGACTGTTTTTGTAAATAAAGTTTTATTGGAACACAGCCACGCTCATTTGTTTCCATAGTCTAGGGCTTTTTTCACATTAGAGTGGCGGAGTTGAGCAGTTGTAACAGAGACCGTATGGCCTGTGAAGCCTAAAATACGATCTGGCTTTTTCCAGAAAATTTCTGCTGATTCCTGGTCTAAAAGGGCTGATCAATGAAGCTGATTGGACGCTCTCTCCTTCCCTCCCTTCACCTGGCTTCCACCTCCATCCTTGCCCTAGGATTAATACCTGAATGGAGAATGGGTGACACTTCACATGACATTTTAGTCACACAGGGAGCAGCCCTGAGCCATATCCTGAGCTCTAGAAACCTGGGTTCTGACACTGGCTTTGCTCTGTGGCCAGAAGTCTCACCACACCACACTGTCTGGCCCCACTAGAGGTTAGTGTTAGTTACAAAAGGCCCAGAAACAGGGACAAGGTGTGCCAGGATTTGCCGTGGGTCCATGGTGTAATGAATTTAGATGTCCTGAATGGGATCCCCTTTTAAGTCCAAGGTTGGGTCTGTCTTATCCTCCACTCGTTCTCCTATAAACACAGAGAGAGGGGCTGTTGTCTAGAAAGTACCCACGGGACACAGGAAGGATGGAGTCATCCATTCAAAGCCAGGCCAAGGTTGCTCTGCGGCAGTTACCCCATCGGCTGGGCCAACTCAGGGGACTTTGGCTTTTGCCCAGGTGCAGTCACAGTCTGGTCCCGGAAGTGGGAAAATGGCCTCACAATTCAGCTTTCGCTTAGGGAGGGGTGAGGGGTGGGGAGGAACTAGATAAATAACTGACATGCATGAGGCAGGCAAGATGGAAAAGGGGCCCTGCTTCTGGGACAAGTCCGCCCTTCATCTTTACCGTAATGTCCTATATTTTGCCAATCTACTGCTCTGCTCTGCAGCGATCCTGCCAAAGGAAAGAGGGGTTGAGAATCAAGAAAGGACAGTGAGAAGAGAAATAAGCTGAGGAAAGAAATGGCAAACACACAACCAGAGCTTCCGTTAGGGTCACTGATTTTTCCCAGTGGCAGAGTTTGTTCTAGGACCCACACTAAACATTCTAAATGGCAACGTGTGTGGGCTTTAAGTTTCTGTATGGGATGTGTGTGAGGGGGGAGGGGGAGATGAGACTCATGGTCTTCCCCCATAAAATGTCACAATTTTCAGATTCCAGATTAGGAACTCCTGCGAAGCAGGATCTAAATTAGATGGTTTCCAAACCCATTTCCCCTTGGTTTTGTCTGTCTTGTGTGGGCAACTTCCAGAAAAGAGAGCTCAGCAGAGCACAGCCTTCTGGCTCCCTGTGGCCTGGCCTGGCTGCTGCAAGGGAAGAGGGCTCTGCTTAGAAAAAGCAGCTGAGTCCCCGGTTCTTTCTCAGATGCAGGGTGTAACTGCCAAGTCAGGGCTGCTGGAGGAGCAGGAGAATGAATCAGTTGCCACTGCTAGTGCTAAGGGAAGCTCTGGCGGAATCTGGATTACTACAGAGACGTCCAGGAGCACATGGGGCCGGGTCTCCATGGTGAGGAGCTCAGAAAGCTCACGATGGAGACTACAGCAGGGATGAGACGTGTGGCTCTCCCACCCACTAATGAATGGTCTCTGAGAAAGCCTCTCTCTGATCTGACCGACTCAATTGGCAGCCACGTTAGAGGGCATACTATTGAGTTACATTCTTTCAACAAAAGTCCCCGGAGAAGAGAAAACAGGGTTATGTCTGAAAATGCTAACTTCCAAAGGTGAAAGCAATTCTGACCTTTCTTATTGACCTTCACGTGACGGAAATCGCCCCAAGTTCTGATAAAGTCAAATCAATGAGAAACACCTATGTGACATTTATATTTGCCTTTAGTCCAGGTTCAAAAGTCAAGCTGCCATCATGTTGAGATCTGACCGTTGTGTGAACCTAAGGTTGTCTGGTTCTTGGGGACGTGGTATAGGCTACTGAGCAGGGCTGCCAGGTGGGGGCCCCTGTAAAACCTATGGCAGTTTCTGTGGGGAAGAGCATGGACCTCACGCTCAGGAGGATAAGCTCTGGGTGCCTGCTGGCGGTTACAGAAGTCTGGGGCAGGGGAGGAGGGCAGAACAGGATTCTCTGTGGCAGCAGAGAACATTTTTATACAGGCAGCACATTAACAACAATCTTCTGCCACGCGTTCTAATTAATCCATGTTAATCTTCACAAAGCAGTTATTTTCTTCTCTTGCTCTCATGCGTTGGGACATAAATGGCTGTGGTTTTAATACAATGAAAGCGGACCACCAAGGCCCTTTTCTGACTTAAAAGGCTTCTGTGCTGGGCTGGATTAACGTGTCACACTTGCCCATAAGGGTATGAAATTATCTTGCTACATACCGTTGTTCAGAGCGTTGGGGGAGCAGAGCTGACAAAATATGTCTAATCCCCATCTGGGACCGTGGTCCACCCCTAGCCTTACCTTTTGATTGCCTGCTGGGCCAGCATCCGATTACCAGCCAGAAACGTCACACTGCCCAAGATGGCCAGGTACTTTAGGGTCTGGAACATGTTGAGTTGAGTCCAGTAGACATACATGAGCCCCAGCATTGCTACAAGAACAGGTGATATGACAGACAGTTAAATGAAACAGTGACCACGTGCTGGGGCAGAGCTGTTAGGAGTAGTAACTGCTGGATCCTAAAAAAGTCTGTATTTCTAAACTAGCTTGTTTTATTCCTTTTGTCAGATACCAGAAAAGAGATAATTTAATATACTCGCCTCTCAGCCTTGGCTACCAAGAAAGCCAGGGGTAAAAATCAGACCTCAGCTACTCTATCTATCTTGTTCCATGTTCTTGGCTCACATCTGTTTTCTTTCATGTAGGTTTTGTTTTTCAACATTACTGTCATGTTATATTTGGGACTCATTTTATTTTTCAAATTCTGAATGAAAGCACATAGGATTAAATAAATAATTTCTTTTTTATTTTTATTTTTTTTAAGCTGAGCCATCCTGCCACCTGTTGGCAGCTCAGCAGCTGCTCAGCTCGGACCGGGAATTGAACCGCTGTTGCTCAGAGCTCAAACTCTTGAGCGAGCTCTTAACCAACTGAGCCACTCGGCCGGCCCTAAATAATTTCTTTCTTATTAAAAAAATTTGAAGATGGCAGGCTGAGTGGCTCAGTTGGCTAAGAGTGCAAGCTCTGAGCAACAGGGTTGCCGGTTCGATTCTCATATGGGCCAGTGAGCTGTTCCCGAGCTGAGCTGCTGCTGAGCTGCCAACAGGTGGCAAGATGGCTCAGCTGGTGAGAACACGTGCTCCTAACAAGGTTGCTGGTGTGACTCCCGCATGGGATGGCGGGCTACGCCCACCCGCAACTAAGGTTGGGCACCTTGAGCTGAGCTCCCCTGAGCCTCCGATGGGTGGCCAGATGGCAACTGGACTTGGAGCTGAGCTAGCTGCACCCTCCACAACCAAGATTGAAGGACAACAACTTGGCTGTTCCCCTTCCCCAATTCCCTAATAAAATCTTTAAAAAAAAAATAAAAAAATTTGAAGAACAATTTGCCACTGTGACTAGGAAGGAAGCAAGGAGAACCGAGGAGGAAGGTTTAGCGAAAAGGGCTCAGGTCTGGGTACTGAGAGCCCAGGGTTCTGGTCCTCAATCAGGGAGAGGCTTTCTGCAAAGGCTCTGCCCTTCCAGCCATGTCATTCCTCTGAGCCAAAATTCTCCCACCTGTCAAACATGGATCATAATTCCTGCCCCGATCACCCCTATAGGGGTTATGATGAGAATTAAATGAGAGAATGTGCACAAAAAGCACTCTGCCAAGAAAAGTCATGGCTCTAAACAAATTTATATTCGGGTTTTGTTCTCAGCCTGACCCAGGAGGGCTATCACTCAAATCCAATAACTGGGCTGGAGAAAAAGGTCATCCTGTCAATGTTGCCCAGAAGGATGACTGATGAACTACAACGGGGGTTCTTAGCCATTTGTGAGGTCATCGACCACTGTGGGAATCTGATCAAAGTTATGGACTCTCTCTTTCTCCGGAAAAATACAGACACACATTTGCCTAGAATTTCAAGGGATTCCTCTGTGGACCCCTACAGAAGCCGCACACTACAGACACAAGAGGGTGACTTCTGAAAAGAGTCAAAGAAATTAGAAAAGAATATTGACATCTTAGTGATATGCAAGGCACCACCCACGGAGTCAACAGTGTCAAAAGTCTCTGGAATGCTGATTTGTGAATTTACTGTCCTGTTATGTGTAGGTCCTAAGTTCTCAAGAGAGCAAAGCAGGACAGCGTGTCTGGCTGTGGAAGGGACTGTTTTCTATTACTGTCCAGACACAGCCGCCCAGCAAATGCAAAGATCGATACAGTGGGGAAAGATAACCTTTGGAAGCTGCATTAATGCTCTTCATCCAGGAAGATGGCGCAATGTAAAGACACGATAAGTGAGTGATCTCTGGAAATGAGCAGGGCTATTAAGTGAGGGAAAATGGCCTGCCAACAGCAGCCTAGTACAACGAAACCCAATATAATGACAGCTGTTCTAAGCTGATGGCCCAAACAGGCTTATCATCATATTAACTGTCCTACAAGGCCAGGAGGAAGAGGGAAATGTTATACTATTAAGTCATTATAGTTAATAGGTTGTGAGTCTACTTAATAGGGCTTTTGCGTGGGCAGGCTAAATGTCAGAGGAGGTTAAATGGAATTAGCAGCCTGGGGCACTTACCCGCATGTCCCAGGTGAAAGATAATTGTGCTAGGAGCAAAAGTGAAGTTGGAGACATTGGCACCAATCCGAATCCACTAAACGATGGGGAGAAATAAATTAAAAAGACATTAGAACTTGAAAGGGAGGCAACACATGGCATGTCAATGCTAATCCAATGAACAGGCCTAAGGGCTTAAAAGGTCATGCATACTTGAAGGACAGGGAATTTTTCCAAGTGACAACTACCCTATTTAAGTCTTCAGGAAAAACTGTTCTCTTTTTTTCTTTGGAAAGGCATTCCAACACCTGCTTTCAAATGTGCTTGGGTAACTCAAACCTGAACATCATTTTTAATAGCAGCAAACTTTTTTATTTTGAAACAGGCGAACCCATGAAGCTGAAAGGTCAGAAACTGCATTTATGATGAAGTAATGGGTACCCTGGCAAGTTTCTCTAAGTACTGGTAAAATAACCCCCCTGGCAGCTGGTTGGATGAACGCTCTTGTGGTGATTCCGTGCCTTTTGAAATTCTGATCACTTAACTATGACAACAGATGCCCATATCTTCGGGTCTGGTGTCTGAAAGCTTGTGGCATGCTTTTCAGATTTAGATTCACCAAGAATTCCTTTATTAATATCAACGAATGAATTAGGAACACAGGCAATTTTCCCAAAGTAAGATCTAATGATTTTCCATACGGTTCTCAAAATTCTCTGAAGTTGGAGCATATGCATCTGTTTATAATTTTTAAAAAGAGACAAAGAAAAATATCAGTTGGTAAAAAAATATTTCAAACAGTATTTTAAAGTATAAAAGGTAAAAATGTCCTTCCTCTATACGCCACAAGAAGTCCTTTCCTTAGCGGTGACCAACACTAATAGATGATGCCTTTTTAAGGTTTCTACACAAAGGTGATCCTACTAAACACACCATCCTACCCCTTGTCTTCACTCAGTAAGACATCTTGGTAATCTTGTCATTTCAGCATATAAATCTATCCATTCTCTTAATAAGCTGCATATTATTCCATTGCGTGGATATACCATAATTAAACACTTGCTTTTATGAGGACTTGATGATGTTTCTAGTTTTATGCTCCAAGCAGTGCTGAAGTGCACAGCCTCATGCTCTATGTGGCTGTCCGCATTGGGCCTTGTTCTTTTCACACTTGACCTCATCTGAACACTCCCACAGGTATCCCAGTCCATACACTTGATCATTTTTAATGGCTATGAGGTATGTTCTCATGCCCCTTGTTACTGGGGCGGTGATTTGGCTGCTCCCTCATAGTGGGGAATTCCAGTTCTCCTATAAGTTTGTGACCACTGGTTCAGGTCACAGCTGCTGGACCCCTCTGGAGCTGTGCTGAGGCCAGAGCACAAAGCCTCCTTTGGAATGGCTACATCTGCTGAGTCTGGTGCCAGCCACACGCTGCCCATGCTAATTACAGCTACTCACCAGAGCAAAGAGCAGGAGCAGGGGCGAGAGGATCAGGGCGGTGAATGTATTGGACACCACCGTGGGGGGCCTCTTCTCAGGCTCCCGGAACAGGTGCTGCCAAAAGAAGTCACCAAGAATATTTAAGAACGTGCCCTTCCCAGAGGGGACTGCCATGTATACCAGGGACCAAAATGCCAATGACAGTCAAGAGGAAATGTCTCCCAGAGGCTCCAACCCCCTGGCAATGAGTGGCCATTTGGCCTTAGGCCTCTTCTCGATGCTGGCTTCTGCTCCCAGAGGTCTCCTTCCAAAGACACTACACCAGTCCCAGCTCACTACCTGGCTAGCCCTCTTGGTCCTGGAAAATGCAACCTATCAAGTAGCCTTTGCCTCGTATCAAAGAGGGTGCCCAGGTACACGGATGGCTTGGGTGCTACATCCAAGGCAGGTGTCTGGATTTCATATTGCTTCTGGGTTCCCAGGGTGGCACTGTTGTATGTCGCTACCCCCACTTAAGTTAGCTAACTGGTGCTAATCTCACCCTCTTTTAAAATTTAGCAGAGCCTCACAGTATGGTTCTTCCCATAACTCACTGCCCGCACCCCCCACCCCGTGCCGCCTCCAGAAAGGAAGGAAGACCTAAATAAACTTTCTCCCTTACTCACTCTGCCTAATTTCCAGAACTGAACCAGAAAGCTGGGCAAGCGTGTTGTTGCTATTTCTTTGTTTTTTTCCGCTAAACAATTCTACATGACAAGCTTTGAGAAGCTCATCTAGATGGTGTCACCTAGCAGAAGCAGTGATGGACTGGGAGTCCAGAGACCTCTATTTGGGCCCAAACTGATATATATTGGCTGGCTGTGTGACCAGGGCAAGCTGCTTTACCAACTCTGCCTCAGTTTCTAGCTGGAAAATTGGGGGTAGAAAGGCGATGAGCACCCTGATAGGCTTGTGAGGATAGTTTAAGGACCAAATGAATAGGGCACTTGACTACGTATGCTTTATAAGCTGTAACACATGCAAATTTAACTTTTTTCACTTTCCTCCAATGTATAAACTTGTGGTTCTCTCTCCTGCTTGCCAATGTCCAGCCAACTCAGCTCCATGACGAGGCAGCCCCACCTGCGACTTCTTTTCCTCAGATTTTCACCTCAGCTCCTCTTTGCTGTCACCGCCATTAAACAACTTCTAACATTGTGGCAACTGCTGCCACTTACTCCACTCTACAAATCAGCCAGCACCCTGCACCATCATGGTTAGAGCCTCTCCTATGTAACCATTTTACTTTCTTAAACAATGTTCTATCAACATTAGGAGGCGTTACAAAAAAGAATCCTACTGCTCTACTTTTTGGGACCTTGTCCTTCTTTTAATGGTGAAATGAGAGTGCGCAGTCTGCTTGGAGCACTTCAACATTCAGTTACCTGCAGGATTCCATATGACTACAGTCTGATCATTTCTCATGACCGCACAATAGTCCACTGAGGGTATCCTCCTCAGTTTTCTTAACCAGTGCTCAAACTGTTCAACCATTATTGTGCTTATTTTGTAAAGTGCTTTAGAAACTTTCTAAACCCTTTCTGTCCTTATCCATTATCTATTTTGAGCCTTGCAACAGTCCTACGGGCTTGGCTAGACAGGGATAGCTAATGTTTGTGTGCAAGGAGGGCGCAGGGAAGGTGAATCCCAGGAGAGAGAAAGGACTTGCCTCGGGGAGGAAAGAACCACTTAAGTTTTCCACCTGTCGGCCCCATCAGCCCTGACTTACGCAGGAGCAGAGAGGAAGAAAGCCAAACCCAGCTTTGCTGTAGCTGTCAAGCAGTGATCTCGGGGCTGACCCTCCTGGATGTTTAGGAAAAACAGACTCAGGTTCTGATATTGTCTCCAACTATCTGCTTTCTGGGAGTTGGTCACTGGGCTCTTTGGGGCTATTTTCTCAGCCCTAGGATAGGACTGATATTTGCTCTGTCTCATTCACAGGGTGGTAAGGACCAAACTCGAATAAAACATCATCTAAACAAGATAAGCAGGAACCAGAGCCATGTTCCAGGGGTCTGCTGCCCTCTCTCACTGTGCCCATTTCACATTACTCCTTTATGTTTAGTGGAGAAGCCCCTTGAAATATACCTGAATTTCCTGTTTGGGGGTGAAAAGGTTCTTGGACAGGACAGTCGATGGAACATCTTCTTCAGGGAACTTGATGACAACATCAGCCTAAAAAAAAATAAATAAATAAGGACAGTTTTTAAAGGCACAGGGGCAGAGAAGAAAGTGAGACTCATCGGCAGGATAGTACCCCCTAACTCACATCCAGGACCATCACTGAAAAAACCTCCAAGCAGTCCAATCACTTCCGATCCATTAGTTGACAAATGGAGGCAGTAAAAATTTCAAGAACAAAATAAGTATTTGTTGAAAACGCTTTTTAGAGCAAGGGTTCCAATTCTCTACTGGTCTGGTAAGCCCCACAGAGCTGCTTAATACAAAAATCTCAGCTGGTACTCAGGCTGTTACAGCTGCAATCAGAAAATGCTCGGTGTCCCTGGGAAGTGTGATTTAGTCAACAACAGGAAAAAAAGAAATGAAAATGCGCTCTCATACAAAAAGCAGCCCAAAGTCCAGGAGAAGAAAAGGAGCTTTGAAAACAACACAAGAAACGCAGCTGCTCCTTTGTCTTGCAAAGGGAGCCAGCCCCCATTCAAGGCCTGCGATTTGGCCTCTGCCACCTTTCTAGCCTCATCGCCTACTGCCCCCCTACCAGCTTCAGGTGCTCCAGCAAAACGGACCCACTACGTCGCACTTGAAAGCACCTTAAGATTTTCTGGAGGCTGTTCCCCAGTGATCATCCCACAGCCCCACATACTCTTCTGAAAAACCCTTGCAATTCTTCAACTCCTAGCTCAAACACCACGTCTTTCAAGAAGTTTTCTCTCATCACACCAATCAAAAGTGAGCTACACAGGGAAAAAGCACTATGGAAACTATTAACATCCTAAGCAGTTGTTGGTTATTAGTTTATTAGCATTTTGCATATTCTACAACTCACTGTCCCACACTGTCCTGTATTGTTATTGGAGTTCAATCTTACCCTCATCCCAGCCCCACACCGTATAGAAGCACGTAAGGGCTTTAATCTCTTACATCTAAGTACTCCCCCTCCCCCGCCCTAGTGCTTTGGTGTAACATCATAACCTCCTTCCACTATAACTTTTACAGAAATTTTCTAGACTCCACGAGGGCAAATGTATATTTCATCCGTTCACTCAATCTCTATTTATTATGCACCTACTAGGTGCCAGGCCATGTGCATGCCCCTAACGACCATTAATGCCACAGCACACAGGCCCTCGCCTCACAATGCGTACTTATTGCCCTGTGGGTGGCACAGGCAAGGCTAGGGTAAAGAGCCCATGTCCCTGAAAAGGAGCTGTCTGTGTCTGACTGTGGCACAGCCACTCCTGCCTGGATCAAGGTACATTTAGGCACATACCACATTCCAAAGAATTGGGTTCTTCAAAGTGGCATCTCCAATGATCAAGTAAAGAGTGTAGGTGCCGGACGCGGAGTCAAATTCGATCTTTCTCTCGGAAGTATCCAGTTCAAACTTGTACACGTTCTTGCTGTCTGGTTCAGCAACAAACACCACTTCCTGGCCAGTCTTCTGGTTATGGAGTCGGACAAATGTCTGGATGGACCAATAAGACAACCTTTCAGCTGTTAATTTCAAAACTCCCTCTGGGCCCAATATCAAATCAATGAGGCAGCAGGCTCTTGGCTCTTCTGTCACAGTGGGAGATCTGGGATGTGCCAGACCTGCCCGAGAGCAGGAGTAGCCATTCCACTCTGGCTGCTAGCTCAGGGAGCAGAGATAACTTTTTGCCAGCGTAAGAAATTTAACATAGGGATCCAGCCAATTTTCGACTATTTGGAGGCTGAATGCCCAGTTTGTGGATGATTTAAGCCCTTGCTGTTGCTGCAATTTCTTCTTCCTGCCAGCCTTTCGGCCACTTCGCTGCCCAATTAACTTCTTCACTAGAGGGTGAAAAGAAGGGAAATGAGGTGGAACTGTAAGAGGTCCATTTTCAATTTCCTAGTGCCTCCAGGTAAAGATTTAGTAGAGGAGGCTTGGGGATTGATGGCAAAGGAGAGTTCTAATCGAGCAGAGCAAGCAGTCTGGTGTCACCAAGACAGCCCAGTCTCTAGAGACAGTTTTGGTTCTACTACTTATTAGCTGAGCAGGTTACTAAACCTCCTTATGCCTTGATTTCTTGAGCTTTAAGATAAAAAGATTAACTTCTACACGTGGTACCTCAATTCACGATAATGTATGCAAAGCATTTAGTGCAGGACCTGGTATATGCTAGCTAGTCAACAAATAGTAGCTGATATTATTATTAACATGATACCAGTCTAATTATCTTATCTGCTCAATGGTCTAAGAAACTAAGGCTTCTGAAACTGGTAGTTACTAAATAGTCACAGGGATGTAATGTACAGCATGTGGGATATAGTCAATAATATTGTAATAACTACGTATGGTGTCAGATGGGTACTAGGTTTATCAGGGTGATCACTTCATAAGTTACATAAATGTCTAATCACTATGTTGTACACCTGAAGCTAATATAATAGTGTATGTCAACTGTCATTGAAAAAGAAAACCTAATTTTAAAAAAACCCTAAGGTTTCTGCACATTAGAATTACAGCAAAACTTAACATCCACCCAGAGCTTTTCTTTCAAAATAAAGAATTCACCAAGGCAGGTAAATTGGTTTCATTTTACAGATCAGAAGGCATGTGGATTAAATGGGTTCCATGGTCACACAGCTAGCACTGAATCCACAGAAAAAATATAAATCTCATTTGTTACTCTACACCTGGGCAACAAAGAACACCCATCAAAGTATTTAGGGAAAGGGGACTGGAGCTGCGAAGCATCTCCACTACAGCAGTCTTGACCAAAGACGGGGTTTGGAGCCCGGGTGCCTGATCTTCCTTCGGTCACAGCCAAGCACAGGCAGCGGCCTAGCTCATCTGCAAAATGCCGTGTCTACCTGTGAGGTCACTAAGCCATGGTTTCCCAAACAGAATCCTGGAGGAGACAAACAGCCAGTGAAAGTTACATTTCCTCGCTAACGCTCCCTGCCCTAGACCTAACCTCACCAGTTTAGTCTAATTTCTTCTCCTCGTAGTCTTTCTTGCTTTGGGCTGTCTGGTTGGAGAATGGCATTCTAAGTATGAGCTGGGACGTGCTAAGAGGTTGAAGAGCTTAAAGGTGGTTAGCCTTGGCCCTGCCCAAGTGCACTGACCCAGCTCTCTGGAACTTGGGGGTAGAGGAGAAAGAATAATGGAGAGGTGGTGGAAAGGTGGCCCTGGGGCAGCTGTTCTGGGGCCTGCACACAAGTGCAGCGCCTGAAGCTACAAGAAACAGAAAGCAAAAGGTTTTCAAGCAAATTCACTTACCATAGTGCTCTGAAGCTGCCCCTCGGTGTGGACACAAGTCTGTTAGCTCTTGCTAAAGAATCACTACAAAACACCTACACTGAGGCCAGGAGGGCCCACATTCTTTCCTGTCTCTAAGCATTCCAAGCATTTATCTGAACTCCCTTTATAATAAATACAACCATGGGTGGGGCAGGGCCTGGGCGCAGTTATTCTCAATCGAGGGGGGTGACAGAGGTGGAGGAGGTGCCTGAGAAGACCAGGGACCATATCAGGTTTTGGTTTGAAAATCTTTTTTTTAAGATTTTTATTGGGGAATTGGAACAGTGCTGGGGAATTGGGGGAAGGGGAACAGACAAGTTGCTGTTCTTTTATTCTTCAGTCTAGTTGTGGAGGACGTTGCTTCACTGGCTTAAGTTGGCACCATCATTGCGCTCTTCCCGGGCGAGGCAGATTAGTCGCCGGCTTCTGGACCGCCGTTTACTGCGGCTGCTGGCCGCTCATGCTGGCTGCTGGCTACACACGGTAGCCCATGGCAACCCACTGCAGCAGAGGCTGCAGGCTACGCCGTCACTGGCCCATGTGGGATCCAAGCCAGCAGCCCTGCTGCTCAGAGCTCATGCTCCCAAGCCAACTCTTAACCAATGCGCCACTCGGCCGGCCCTGAAAATCTTTTAAATAATAATCATCATTACTTTATATATGGGGGGGAAAATGAAGCCTATTGCTATTATAATACGAAGTAGGCGCAAGTTAAAAAGGGCTATTCTTCAGATTCCCACATACAGAAAATCAGCTTTAGCCAGAAGAAAAACATACTTTGGGCCCATTGCCTAGGTTTTCCTTTTTTTCAAATTATTTTAATATATATATATTTTTTGTTATAAGGAAAAAAGCCTCAATTAAGTGCTAATCTGCCTTAAATATCTTTTCAATACCACCTAATCTTTAAAAAAAAAAGAAAAAAGAATGTATTCCTGGTTTAGGGTTACAACCAGTATGAGAGGGGGCAGAGTGTCATGTGGGAGAACCTGGGGAAAATCAGGGTTCAGAGTGAAGATCGGAAAGCAGGAATTCAAAATTTTCTGTAGTCAATGTCATACACACGTCAACAACTCTAGTGTACATTAATGTTTCAGGCCAAGAGAACTGTCTGGGCTTTTTGCTGACCTGGTGAGGGGTGAGTTCAGCCCCGGTGTTTGCATCTACCAGCTGGAAGAACAAAGCAAAGTTCTGGTGGCTGTCCGCGACGAACGTGCCCTTGGCCTTGGCTGGGTAGGTCACCCTGAAAGAGACATTTATAGAGTAAACCTTCCGAGAGGATCTGCAAGTAAAGAATACAAACTTCACTTCACTGTCTAATCTCCCTCTCCCATAGTAACACTTTTCTGATCTGGAAAGGCAGACATGGAGAATTAATTGTCTGTGGCCTGAAGGCAAACTGGACTGATGAAGCCAGGACTGAGAAAAGCGCAGAATACATTTTTATCAGGGTCTGGGGGAAGTATTAGTGCAGATACTCCAGGCTCTAACTTCAAGTACTTCAGGATGTCAGCTCTACCAAGCCAGGCACCAGTGGGGCTCCCGTGTCCCACTGCAGGCACACAGGTGGGCTGGCAAAACCACAAGGAGAAATAACCACAGGAGCGGTGGTTGCAGCATGTGTGAGCAAGGTCGGGAGACGACGGGGTAGGAGATTCAAAGGAAAAAGGGGTATGTATAGTTTATTTTTCTTTTTTAATGCTGTATTTTTTCCTGGACACTGTTTCAACTTATTTTTCTGCCTGAAAGTGGGTTTTAAAAAGCCATTTTCTCAAAAGGCAGACTTGATGAGAGAACTGTTCTTTTCACAGCTATTTCCTGGGATTTTAGGTTAAGATGGCCAAGGGGTAAAACAAGCTAAATGGTTCTAGAGCTCACACCTGGCTATATTTTATACTGATGCTTCTTATTTACTTATGAGTAACACAGCTCTTCATCTGTATAGAACAGTAAACTTTGCAAAGCACTCTCACAGACATCATTTCAGGGGACTCCCAACAGTGCTCTCATCTCCAAAGTCACTATGAAAATATCCAAGCCACAGGCAGAAGGCCCAGCCTTTTCACAGGACTTAAAAGGAGTGAGTGCTTCACTTCCAGGCTCTGGCTAACACCCACTTTCTTCAAACAGACCTTGAAGGGTCGTTTTACTTTCTTTGGTATCTATAACAACCCCAGCTGAGTAAAGCTGGGCTATGATGATACCCAAAGGTATAGATGGGCCCCCCAAAATAAGAATCTGGGAGCAGGCTGACAAGTGGGCTTCATATAGTGTTCTGGCCCAACTTCGATCAATTGCTGATGGTTACTTAGAAGGTTGTGTTAAAAAATTCTGAGTTCATCAGGAACAACCACTATGACTGATGAGTGATGCCTTCCATGGACTTGAGAAAGGGAATTGTAGCCTAATGCTAGGTATCTGCCATCTCAGTTCTAAGGACCTATGAAGCGTCCAACGTTTTTCAGACCCACTGTGGGCCAAAAAGAATTGCCATGAGGCCACTAAAAGCAAATTCAGGACTGTGAAAATAGAGATTATACCAGAATATAAATTAATACACTGCTTCCTTCATTGAGAAAGTTTTGATAATGTGCTTGATGACATAGCTGACTGACTCGAAGGCAATATGTATGTCGCTGTGGACTTGGTAACACAGTCTGCTCAAGGACTGACCACCGGTAGAGACAACCCCCAAATCTTCTTGGATGCCAAGTGGCATCACTGGTGCCATGCCAGTGGAACTACAGCCTCTTGAATTCGGAGTCCAAGCTGGATCACTGCTGACACAGAAATGATACCTGACACCACCACCCCCCACCCCGCCCTCCCCCGCGCACAGGAGGCATCCCACCTACCGGGTGGTTTTGGGTGCAATGCTCTGATCCTTATCCACAGTGGAGAGATCGACATTTGTGATGCCAACTTCAGTGGAGATCTTGACTCGGAGCTAGAGTGAAACACAGAGGAAAACCACCAGCACAAGTGGTGGATATGTCAAGAATTAATATGCACATCTAAATTTTTCTCTTAAAGGTTGAGTAAAGGCATGAAACAAATCCTAGGAAGGAGTCTTCAATGATTTCAGTAAAACTGACCCAGCCAGGTAGTATTTCCAACTCTCCCCTCCTGAGGCCGAAAAGTAACTCTATTTCTTATTACTTCTTTCCTTCTTTGGCTTTGGCTGGGTGGTATATATTTAAAAAGAAAAAAAGAAAGAAAAAGCGGATTTTTTCATGAGTTCTTTAAAATAAATAGGGGAAAAATCCGTCCGCAGTAACCTTCAAATAATTTAAATCAACAAGTACTAAATTCTAATGATAGTGAATGTTTATTGGGTGTTTACTATGTGAAAGACAGGCTTTATGAAGACTACCTCATTTAATCCCCACAACAACTCTGCAAGGTAGTGCTATTTCAGATGACAAAATGAGAGTATAGAGATGAAGCCAGTGCCTCAAGTTTAGATAGCTAGTAAGTGACAGAGCCAGTGCTCAAACTCAGGCATTCTGACGCAGAGTCCATGTCCTTAGGCAGCTTGCTTTCCAGCTGCCCAGCAACACCTACTCCGTGCCAAGCTGATCAAGTCTGCCCATGAAGACCTAAGAAGCTAAGGCAGTCATCTGTACCGTTCTCCTTCTGAGCATGCAGTAGAACTGTATTTCCCTGCCCACCTGGAATCAGGTGTGGCCAAGGAAATGTGAGCAGGTGTGAAGGGTGTCACTTCCAAGGGGAAGCTTTTAAGAGTCTGTGTATGGTTCTCCTTTCCTTTGACACGGACACAAACAATATGCAGAGAGAGAGGCTTGGGTCGTGAGTAAGGACAACCTTTAAAGCATAGCTTCCAGGTAACACACTAAAGATACCTAGTGTGGGCAAAAAGAAATTCATTTTAAGCCACTGAGAGTTGAAGTTTATTATAAGTATAAACCAGTTCAAACTTGATTCTTACAGTGTTTGAATTCTATACATTCCTTATAAACATTTTCACAAAGAGGAGCTAGTCATTGCCAATAAACACATTTTTAAAAATTAGATTAAAATAAGTGTAAAATGCCAAAAGAGAAGAAAACGTGCTAGAAGTCTATTAATGGGAAAATTTTTATTTAAAATCTAAGTTTGATGTGCAAATTATGCAAACCCAAGGCACTTTTTATGTGCAAACATCTGCGAGGCTTCCAAATATTTGATAAGCTTGAATGTAATACTTAAGGAAATCCTTGCTAAATCCACTGGTTTATAGTCTAAATCAGGATCAAGGAAGAGAGATAGAGGGCTGGGCAAATAAATGAAGGACAGATTCGGCATTTTTCTAAAATGCACTATCAAGGTGTGACAGCCTCAAGTCAAGGGCAAAGAAGAAAAATTAAAAAGCGATAAAGATAGCTATCAAGTAATTCCTTTTAATAACAGCCTTCTCTTCTGTTTCCAAAATAACTCTTTTATGACAACAGTCTCAATTATCAGGTTGAATAGGGGTGTCCTATTTTGCTTAAAAATAAAACAACTTGAATGTAAAAAATTTATAAGCAGAAGCTATAAGGATGTGATTATCTCACACTTTTGAATACACAGCCACCTATTGGCAGAATATTTGGTATCATTGCTTGTCACTGAGTCTAGGCGACTGGGTGAATTATGGCGGTGGGGGAGGGGAAAGACAGCCCTCAAGTTGAATACCGCCCCGCCCCCCACCACTCTCTCCCAAGGAGAGAGTGGTGGGGGGCGGGGCGGTGTCTCAACTTTGGCTCTTTGGGTTCCCTGCTGAGCAAACAGCTTCACAGCTCTTACAGGGCTTAGAACCAGAGCCAGCTATGCTGTATAAAGCTCAACCCAGAGAGGCACTGACACCACTTCCATCTGAAGACAAACTGGAATGGAAGGTTCAAGCAAGCAGTAGCTAAAGAGCTTTGATCAGGTTACTGACTTTTAGCAAGACACGCCACTGAGACCACTTTCTCTACACCCACTGGAGCACCTGGAGCAACTAGGTCCAGGGGATATACAGGGATGGCAAGATGTACTTCCTGTTCTAAAGGGAAGCATATATGCAAAGTTAAATTATAAGAAACCAGGCTGCTGCTTTAATGGAGGGGTGTATAAAGTGTTACAAAAGCACAGAGCTGTGACCCAACTTGGCCTGTGGGGATCCCTTGGCTGGGGAGTGGGAAATGTGTAGCAGGAAGGCTTCGGCCAGCGGTTCTCAACCTTCCTAATGCCGCGACCCCTTAATACAGTTCCTCATGTTGTGGTGACCCCCAACCATAAAATTATTTTCGTTGCTACTCTATAACTGTAATTTTGCTACTGTTATGAATTGTAATGTAAGTATCTTTTTGTTTTCCGATGGTCTTAGGCGACCCCTGTGAAAGGGTCGTTCGACCCCCAAAGGGGTCGCGCCCCACAGGTTGAGAACCGCTGGCTTAGGCAGTCCTCCAGTTTTAGGAGAGGTAGGAGTTTAGCAATACTCCATGCTGTTAAAAAAAAAAAAATCTGTCTTCATAGTTAATTCTTCTGCAATCTTTATCAACATTAACCAGATAATTTCCTTCTTTATTTCTGTGACTCATTCTCTTAAGGATTCACTTAATTTGTAAATGTGATCTGGAAATCATCGCCCCATCTAAATGTCCATAAACAGACTAGTTGAATAAATAATGGTACATGTGCACTAAGAATTACTACGGAGCAATTAAAAAGAACAAAGTAGGTGTCTGCGGACAGATACAGAGATATTACCTCCTACTTTTGAAAACACAGCCATGAATATTTAACATCACTGTCTGTCATTGAGCTAACCGTGTGTGTGTGTGTGTGTGTGTGTGTGTGTGTGTGTGTGCGCGCGCGTGCGCGCACACGCGTGTGCACCTCCTCAAGAAGACCATCAGGTTGAATAGACCCCCAAGGGGAAATCTAGAAGCCTCTTCTTTGTGACAAAACCAAAGGAAGCAAGGAATACAACTGCTTATAGAATGATCCCCTTTGTCTAAATAAAGCTATGCATCCACTTATTGATACTGTGCATCCTTCTTTTTCTTAAAATTCACACAGTTAATTGTTAATGATGGATTCCCTTTGAGGAGAGGAACTGAATTGAAGGGTGCAGAGAGAAGGCTCTTATATTTCATTACGTATCTTTTTGTACCTTGAATTTTTTTTTTTTTTAAAGATTTTATTGGGGAATTGCGGGGAGGGGAACAGCGTTGGGGAATCAGGGAAGAGGAACAGATAGGTAGACAAATTGCTGTTTTTGTTCTTTAGTCTAGTTGTGGAGGACTGCGCTTCACTGGCCCATGTTGGTATGATCACTGAGCTCTTCCCAGATGAGGCAGATCAGTCACCGGTCATTGGTCAGCCGCTCCCAGCGGCTCCCAGCAGCTCACACCGGCTGCCGGCTGCTCACGCTGGCTACCAGCCACTCATGTAGCTCATGGCAGCCCACTGCAGCCCTGCTGCAGCCTACACCATCGCTGGCGACTCACAGCAGCCCAGCTCCAGGTCAAGCTGTTGTTCATCATCTGAGCTGTAGAGGGCCAGCGTCACTGGCCCTCAATGTGGGATCCAAACAGCAGCCCTGCTGCTCAGAGCTGGCGCTCCCAAGCGAGCTCTTAACCAGCTGAGCCACTCGGCCGGCCCCCTTGAATTTTTTTTAACTACAATTTTACTCCTATTTTTTTTTCAAAACAGGGATTATCTGAGCAATGAGATTGTGTGCCATATATTTCCTTCTTTATAAATGTTTTTGTATTAAAAAGTACCCAATAAATATGATTTTAAAAATAATTACTCTCCCTTTCAGCAGATAGATATATACAAATAATGTTTAAAGACATGTGTAAGGGGGCCGGCCTAGTGTCTCAGTTGGCAAGCTCTGAACAGCAGGGCCGCCGGTTCGGATCCCACATGGGCCAGTGATACTGCGCCCTCTACAGCTAAGACGGTGAACAACAGCTCGACCTGGAGCTGGGCTGTTGTGAGTCGCCGGCGATGGTGTAGGCTGCAGTAAGCTACCGTGAGTGGCCAGCAGCCAGCGTGAGCCGCCATCCAATGGACAGCGACCGATCTGCCTTAGCCGGGAAGAGCACAATGATCACAATACCAGCATGGGCCAGTGAAGTGACGTCCTCCACAACTAGACTGAAGAACAAAAGGGCAGCAACTTGTCTGTTCCCCTTCCCCCATTTCCCAACGCTGTTCCCTCCCCCAAATCCCCAATAAAATCTTAAAAAAATAACATAAAGACTTGTGTAAGGCTCCTCAATGTATCCTGATTATAGTGATAAGGAAGCCATCAACTTTCAGGTTTTTTTGTAGAATCCTGACTATAAACTTGCCACAATAACATCGTCACTAAGCCCTACTCATCAAGATTCAATTGTGCATTTGTTCTAAAACACCGTAAGCATTCCCAGACACTACAGAAACATGGAATGACAAAAGGGCAAATGGCAGTGAACTCACGTCATTTTGAGTTTGCTCTCAGCCCTAGTTTTAAAGGGCCCCCTAAGTTACAGCTTTATTGCACGGAAACACTGTAGGGCTATTCTTAAATAGGGAACACTTTAAAACAAGTCCTTCTGCTCCTGAAATCTTACTACAAATGGGCCTCTGTCAACATTTAAAAGAAAAACATTTTTATGCTCCTCTTTTAAAAACTAAGAAATAAAAATCAGCGTAATTTTCTTCAAAGCCCTGTTGTAAAGAGTTCAGAGTAGGCTTCCTGTTGGTTAGCTGTGTCTTCCTTTAAACCAACACTGCAGGATTAGTTTTTATAGTAGAGAAGGGACTGGTTTAGCCACTTTACATGCAGCTAAGCCTGTTTTACAGTGAATCACACTAGTGCTTTTTTGGCCTGTGCTGCATGCCACGTACACCTCAAAAAATGTTTTAACACCAGGAAATGCAGTCTTTGTGCTGAGAGTAATAACCCCCCTGTTTAGCTCATTACTGTCAAAAATGATGGTGCATTAGGGGCAATTAATGCTAAAGACAGCTTCTAAAACCCATGCTTCCCCTGACAGCAAGTCCAATGTCAATGAGTGCTATTACAGGCCTTCCACGTCAAACCACTGTGAATGCACTCTGACCAATGTCAAACATCTCTCAGGAGAGTAAACAGGACCTGCTGACCCGCTCTGAAGTTCTAAGTGTGACTATTACTGAAATTACAAAGTAAAGTTGCATGTGACAGAGGTCAGAGCACGCATGCATTTCTGTAAGGCTCCTCAATGTATCCTGATTATAGCGTTTGTGTAAACACACACATATGAAGCTCTAATGTAATAAAGAGGGAGAGAGGAGATTTTGTAATGTTTACTCCATCACTGGGAAGAAAAAGGACAGCAATGGCCTCAATGGGGGTTTATTATCACGGCACGAATAACTATTAAGTACAAAAATAGCAGAAACGGCTAATTATTCCAACAACCACAGAAATACTTCAAACACCAAATTTGATGTTTGTACAGAAAGCCAAGCTGCTACAGTAATCAAGACAGCACAGTATTGGTATAAGGATAAAAATACAGACAAATGAAATAGAATTGCAAGTCTAGAAATTAACCCTTACATTTATGGTCAGCTGATTTTTGGCAAGGATGCCAAGACAATTCAATAGGGAAAAAACAGTCTTTTCAACAACTGGTGCTGAGACAACCAGCTATCCACATGCAAAACAAGGATGTTAGACCCCTACCTCACACTACGTACAAAACTAACTCAAAGTGGATCAGAAACCTAAATGTAAGAGCTAAAACTATAATTCCTTATAAGAAAACACAGGAGTAAATCTTCATGACTTTGGATTACATCATGGTTACTTAGATATAAGAAAGCATAAGGAATGAAATAAAAATAAAGAAATTGAACTTTTTCAAAATCAAAATCCTCTGTGCTTCAAAAGAAAACAAGGGAAAAAAGAACCTACAGACTGAGAAAATATTTGCAAATCATGTATCTCATATGGAACTTGTACTCAGATTATATAAAGAACTCTTAAAACCAGATTTTAAGAAGACAAATAATGTAATTAAAAAAGAACATAAGAGGTATACATATTGGGAAGAAATAAAAAGATAAAAAGTTATTTTTAATGGGAAAAAATCTAAATAGACATTCCTACAAAGATATACAAATGACCAGTTAGTTAGCACATGAAAAGATGCTCAGTATCATTAGCCATCAGGGGAATGCAAATAAAAATCACAATGAGATACCATTTCATACTCAGGATGGCCAGAATGAAAAAGAAAGACAATAAGGAGTGTTGGTAAGGATGTAGAGAAGTTGGAACCCTCATACATTGCTAGTGGGGATATAAAATGGTGCAGCTTCTTTAAAGAACAGTTTGTCAGCTCTTCAAAAAGTTAAACATAGAGTTACCATATGATCCAGCAATTCCATACCTAAAAAAATTGAAAACAGGTGTTCAAATAAAAACGTGTACATGATTGTTCATAGCAGGATTATTTATCATAGCCAAATATTGGAAATACCCCAAATGGCCATCAACTGGTAAATGAATAAAATGTGGTTTATCCATGCAATGGAATATAATTCAGCCATAAAAAGGAACAAAGTACTGACACACGCTATAACATAAACAAAAGTAAGTAAAAACGGCCAGACACAAAAGGATTCATTATATTATTCTGTTCTTTTCTATGTTTGAAATAGTCCATACTAAAAAAATAAAGTTCTGTAGAAGCACAGATGAAGGGGCAACATTTGATCTAGACCTTATAGGATTAGTTCAGCATATGAGCAAGGGAGAGGGTCTGATGGAGGAAATGAGAAGTCCAAGGCATGCGCGTGTAAAGAATACTTGAGGACCAGTATACAGTCAAGAGCAGCTACAGCTGTGGGGATGGGGATGCAGCCACAATGAAGCATGTGTACATGCCTTGGGGAGGACCTTCTACAGCCACACCGAGTCTAGACCTCATTCATAAACAATAGCGAACCGAAGAAATGTTTAAGCAGAGGAACAATGTGATTCTACCATTCTAGTGGCACTTATGGAAAATTAAGTGAAACGGGTAGAGATTGAAGACAGGGAAACTACCTTATCAGCCTAGATAGAGAATATAGAGGTCTACCAGAGCAGGGACACTGAGACTAAAGAATGAAGGGCTCATGAGAAAGACATTCAAAGGACTTGGTGGCTGGCCAGAAGTCAGAAATAGAAAGAGGTTAGGAATGACTGTGGCATATGGGTATGGCACTTAGACTGGATATGTTGTTATCAAGACTGTAAGCATAGAAGGAAGAAGAGGTTTCTGGCAAGTAATAAAAAAAAAAAATTTGCTTTTTAATGTGTTCAGTTGCAAATAAGGACTCCTAAGGAAGGAAACTAAAATAGAAAGATTCCAGATTTTAAAGGTACACATAATAGTTTCTATCCAAATTTTGTGTTAGGGAATGGACTAGGGTCAGATGTCTCATGCCCACAAAGGTCAGACATGAGGTAGAGAAAAGGCAAGAACTAAAGTTGTATAATATATCTTCCTTTCTGCCCAGCTTTAAATATAAGTGTGTAATCTACCTAAGTTAAGTAATGTCCCACTTTTGAAAAGGTCAAACTTTCCAGCTGCCTTCTCCTTTCACTAAAAAAAGGGAGTGTCCCAGGAGCCAACTGAGGGGCTCTCCAAAGGCTAAATCTGGGATACCGTGAGCAACAAAGTAAATGATACTAATAGATCATAACCTACAGAATAAAACAAATATCCATGAGTCTAAAGTGTTATAAATAATTAAATAAATAATAAATAAATGGAGGGGGGAGAAGGAATGGCTTTTCTTATAGAATTCCAATTAATAAATGTAGAAGGAATGAAAGAGAAAATCATCTTTTGACAGATACCATATTAATAATTGTTGCAAACAAGATCACCAGGATATTTTCAGAGTCTCAAAAGTATCCCTCCACCAGACACTTAATTACAAAGCAGAAAAACAGCAACTTTACAGTGGAGAAACCTAGCAGACTCAGAAACCTAGCAGACACCACCTTAACCAAGTGATCAAGGTTAACATCACCAGCAATGAGACATATCCCAACAGGGTGCACTGACAAGGGCTGAGCGTCGCTTTTAGAGTATTTTTGCAAAAAATGCACGACATGAGGAAACTTCAGATAAACCCAAAGTGAGGGGGACATTCTACAGAGGACTAGTCAGTCCCCTTCAAAAGTGTCGAGGTCATGAAAGACAAACTATCCTCAACTGGAAGAGGTTAAAAGGACATGACAGCTGAAGGACTATGAGATCCTAGGCTGAATCCTGGACCAGAAAAGGGACATTAATAGGATAACTAGTGGAATTTTAATTAAAGTCTATGGACTAGTTAATGGTATTGTACCAGTATTAATTTCCTGGAATAGATAATTACATTAGTTATATAAGATGTTAACACTAGAGGAAGCTGGGTGAAGTGTATATGGGACTTCTTCATACTATTGTTGCAACTTAAGATTGAAATTATTTCAAAATGAAAACATTTAATTAAAAAAAGAAGTGAGTAGAAAATAACATTTGATAGTGAAGAAAAGAGTTCTCAAAAACAGTATGTATCTAATTATTCAGGAAAGGCATAGTACTACTCCAAGTTCTCCTGATCCAACAGAGTGCGTGACAATGTAGTCAAGTAGACAGACGGAGCAAAGACATAGGGCAGAAACACTGAGAAATGACAGCTGAAAGGAGAAAGTAATATTATAAAAAGGCCAGCTGCTGGAGCTGCACATGGCTCTGCAGCCTTTGGACTACGAGCTCTCTATTCACTGCGGTACATGAACTAAATGTATTGTGCAGGGGTCCACCCAAGCACAGGTTGGATGACCTTGGACAAGTTACTCTACCCCTCTGAGCCTCATCTATGAAATGAAGATGACTCCACCCATCTCTTGGGGGTTGTTGTAAGAACAAAATAATGTACACAGAAGCACACAGAGCTGTGCTTCTCATGTCGTAGGCATTCAATAAAAGGTTCGTACTCATGATCCTAATTCAGAATAAGAAAAGGCTAACCTATATTCCACAGTTTAAGAAAGTAGGGAAAGACAGAGAAAAGACCAGGTGAAGACACAGGAAGAAGGAGGACAAGCCAAGAGAGAGGTCACAAAAGAAATCAACCCTGCCGGCAACTTGATCTTGGACTTCCAGCCTCCAGAACTGTGGGCCTCATCCAATCAAATGAAAGTTGAAAGAGAAAAAGACAGAGGTGGCCCCAGGAAGAAGGAATTCTGCCTCCATCCAGATGCCTTCAGGATCCAGCTACAACATCAACTCTCCCTGGGCCTCCAGCCTGACAGCCTGCCCTATTAACTTTGGATTTGCCAGCCTCCACTGCTGTATTTCCACATCCAGAAGAGAAGTCTGAGTGGGTGAGTAGCAGGGGTGGGAGCCAAGCTCATGGACCACACACCAGCGACTCCTGCTTCCAGCCAAAAGTCATGGTAACCTGTCATGCCTCCCACATTCGTGGGGCCAGGCACGCACTCTCAGCCCCACCATGGGTAGTACCAGGAGAAGACAAAGTCTCGCATTCAGAAGCAAACCTGCCCAGGTCGCAGGCCCTGAGTGGCTCTTCTGAAGCTAAGACATCTTCCAATTGAAGCCTTTTGCTTCCTGCTGAATTCCAGTTGGTTTTCTAATATCAACCCAGTCAAGGTCAAATGGTCAAAGTGGAAAGCCAAACTCAGGGAAGCAGATTTAGAGAACTGAATGGACACTCTCACTGCCAGCTCACAGGTGTGACTCAGCGGAAATTCTGGGACAAAGAGCCTGAACTAAATATTTGCGGAAGAGAACAGAATAGATGCTCGTGGAATTGGCACTGAATGAATAAATGCTACAGCTGATGAGTGAATGAGTGAATGAATGAAAGGATCGGGCCCTTCACTCTGCTGAGCAGCTCTGAGGAAATTTATTTGAGATAAGGACTATGTGCAATCAATTAACTGGAGGATGCTTAAAAGGCAGGGTGAAAAAGGTGAAAGAATTAAGAAGTACAAATTAGTGGTTACAAAATAGTCATGGGGATGTAAAGTAAAGCACAGGGAATATAGTCAATAATATAGTAATAACTATGTATAGTGCTAGGTGGGTACTAGACTAGTCAGGGGGATCACTTCTTAAATTATATAAATGTCTGACTGCTATGCTGTACACCTGAAATTAACATAAAATAATAATAAAACAGAGAGAGAAAAAAAAAAAGAAAGTAGGAAAAGGTGTAATTCACCTTAAACATCTATCCAAAAAGGTTCAAATGAAAGCCACAGTGCCTGGAGGGGTAAATTTCAATTAGCTGAGAAAACCACTCATGTGAAATACCTCATTCCCACAAAGCAACAGATAAGGCAGGCATAGCTTTCCATGCTTAAAACCAGTAGAATCAGCTAAACATCTGAAACACAGTTCATGATGAAAGATTACCAATTTTCTTTTGTACTTTACCCAGAGAGCCTCACTACAGTGCTGTCACTTGATGCTTTTCAGTGCCTAATTAGCATCAAGCACCTTTCTAAACCTATCAAGGCCCACCACACAAAACATTTTAAGAATATTTATGCCTCAGTGGAATTGTGGGTGATTTTTTTCTTTCCGACTTCCTAAATTTTATGTAAAATAGTCATGCTAAATTATAATGGAAAATGAATAATTTATAAATTAAAAAAAAACTTGCTATGGTCAAGTTCTTGGCTAAGTCTGTCAAACAGCGTTTTTCGAACCTATCCCTCTTTTAACAATATTCACATTAACTTGATTATAAAGTGAAGTCAATATAACAGACAATTAATGCCATATGCCTATTTGGTCATTTCCTGGGATATAGTAACATGGCAACAGGGATGACAAGAAAAGCACTTACCTCTACATTATTTGCAATGTAACGGTTGTCACCCTCGACTTTGACAGAGAAGTCATAATAACCACTGGAAAACTTGACATTCATGAAGTTTAGTTCAAAAACATCCCTGTTAAGAATGAGCAGGGTTAGCAAGCACTCACATGGGGAAGTCATGAATACAACAAATGGGCTGCAAAGGGAGGCAACTCCTTGAGATGGTTCAGGCCTGCGTCACTTCTTCACTTTGGATTATAATGTGGGAAAAACTTCAAAATGATCCAAAATGACCTCTTTCAACTCTACAGTCTTTTTTTTCCCCTTTGTTTCCCCTCTCAGCTCCTAAAATCCCACCTTCCTGGGGTAGCCTTCCACAATTATATGTGAATCAGGTGAGTCTATAGTATGATCTCAATTACGTACAAGAAAAAAGAGTGAATTCTTTTCCCATTCCACTGATCATTCCTAAACATGATTTCGCTTTTTAATTTCACATATCAGCCTATATATCTTTGACTGTCTAAGAAATACATTTTCTAAAACTCAAAGTTCCTGATCCCGTTAACTTACTAATTTAACATTGAACAAAATTTCACATAAAATTGACCTTCAATTTTTAAAGACTTGACAAAACAATAATATGCAGCCATTAAAAATAAGACTGTAGAAGCATACTTAATCCTATGGCAAAAACGTTCATGACACATTGTTATAGCTAAACATAATCTTAATTCAACTTAAAAAATACAGCAAAATGTTAACAGCAGTTATCTCTAAGTGGTGGAATTACAGGTGTTTTATATTTTCTTCTTTGTGTTTTTCTGTATTTTTCCTACAATAAATACGTATTACTCATACATCAGAAAAAAAACAATAAATATTAAATTTAAAACAGGAGGGGCTGGCTGAGTGGCTCAGTTGGTTAAGAGCACGAGCTCTGAGCAACAGGGTCACCAGTTCGGTTCCCACATGGGCCAGTGAGCTACGCCCGAGCTGAGCTGCCAACAGGTGGCAGGATGGCTCAGCTGGTGAGAGCAGGTGCTCCTAACAACAAGGTTTCCAGTTGAACTCCCGTACGGGATGGTGGGCTATGCCCACCTGCAACTAAGATTGAATACGACAATTTGAGCTGAGCTGCCCTGAGCTACCAACGGGCGGCTGGATGGCGACTAGACTTGAAGCTGAGCTAGCTGTGCCCTCCACACTAAGACTGAAGGACAACAACGTGGCTGTTCTCCTTCCCCAATTCCCCAATAAAATCTTTAAAAAAAGTCATGTTTAAAAAAAAAAATTTTTTTAAACCGGCTACTTCTATAACAATGACAAGACAGAGACAACTACAGGATTTCAATGCCAGTAAGTCAAATTTACCTAACCACAGTTCAGGTAAATTTGGTTTTGTGATCTTGGTAGTATCCACACTAATCAGGGTTATATATTGGCTGCAAGCTAACTTTCCAAAACAAATATATTGGCGCCTGATCAAAAATATTATCAGGACTTACCCTACGAGAGTGAAAGAGGTCTTCTGGAGGACCGTGGCTCTGGAAGCAACAGACTTAGCATGTTCTAGTTTGACAGAGGCCTGAGTCAGAGGCTGGGACAGAACATTGGTGACCTGCAGCTGGAAATAGATTTAAAAATTATCTGTAGCCACAAAGACTGAGGGAGTACAGGATTTTGTTCTGGGTGCTTTATCCATAGGGAGGTGAACTCTGCTGGAGAAACAGCACCTCATTTTAGGAAATCTTCACTGACTAGGTGGCCTACTGTCAATCAGAGATCAAATACAGGAAAACGAATTGGGAATGAGATAGATGATAGAGTGCTAAAGTGGAGAGGATCTTCAAGATGATCTTGTCCACTGATCTCATTTTTCAGACAAAGAAACTAGAGTCCAGGGAAAGAATGGCCCCAGATCACACAGTTAAGTTCCCTTCTCTCTAATCCCTGTGCTATCCACTCTACTCAAGTATCTCAAAAAAATATATATATATTAGCAAGAGAAATACTTCAGGAAGATATGGACAATGGGGAAACTGAAGAAATGTGGATAACATTAATAACTGTCATTTGTTGAATATCAACTATTTACCAGATACCAGGCTAGGCCCTTTATACATTGGGTCGTCGGAAAACTCATGACGCATTTTTGCAACGAAAAACAGAAAAAATACGTCATGACTTTTCCAACAACCCAATATATCCTCCCATCAATCGTATGAGAGAGATACCCCAGCCTGCTAGCTTCTAAGCCAACATTTTTTCTACTCTGCTCTCTCAGCACCCTGATTCATGGTGAATTATGTTAATTAGGTTTTTGCTCACCCCAGTCTTTGCTGAGGGGATGTAGGTTGTAGGCAGGGGGAAGAGAGGCAATTCTGAAGTACAGGGCAGCTCCTCAGGAGAATATCTGCAGGGGCCACCAAAGTAATGGGACAGATGGAACTGTCCTATGTGGAACCCAGTGTTTCATAAAATGTTTAATTTCTTATGAAGATCTTAGTTTATCAGTGGTTTCCAAAAAACAGCAACAAAAGCCTCATTTGAGATGAAATCTCTCCAATTGTGCTTTTGCTCTATTCAAAGAATTAACACAAAAGACAAGTCTATGCTTACTGCTGGATGAGGAGGAGAGCCATCTATGCTATGAAGAGGCAGAAGGATACACTGCTAACCAGGGAGGACGAGGCCTGGTATTTATTTTGATAACTATAAGCACCAAAATTACTTGGGAATTTAAAAAGCTGACTTAATGTATTTAGAAAGTTTTGGTACTGAAAAATGCATTTTAGAAGCAAGATCTCTCTATCCAACTGGAGTTATGAACCCAGAAATGCAATTTTCTTGCACTGAATTTACTGAAAGCCTTCCTATTTAAAATTCTCGAGGGAAGCAAAAAAAAAAAACCAAACACACGCTTTTTTTGATAGGTTGTGAAGGGTTCTGTGACTAGTTCACCTGGTGGTTGTGTCCCCATTTCTAGGCTATGGGAAATGAGCCTTGCTCTATATTAATGGGTATGTCCTCATGGGGTGACAATGGGATGTAAAGCAGTCTGTGACTTCTGAAAGCCCTACACTGGAAACGACCGTCAGGGTGACACACTGGGGCACAGAGGTCATACCCGCAGGATGGCCTGTTCATGAGTGTCGGAAGGAGAGCCCTCAGACACAACCACAACTGGCACATGGTAGCGATTCTGGGAGAGTGCCGTGGCAGCAGAGGCCACACTGAAGGCTTCTGAGAGCGAGTCAAAGTTCTTCTTGCTGAAGATGGCATTCATGAGCTGGATGACCTGATCCTGAAAGACAAGGAAACACAGCTGGAGACCTTCCTCCATCGAGAAGGTGGGAGAGCCTCCCTAAGGCCTGGCTCAAGTCATTCCTTATCTGTGTCTAAGTGTTCACATGGGAGCTCTGTTAGCCATTAATCCAAGTTGGTAGAGGAGGAAAAAAGCAAATATTCTGCATTTAAGCTTAAAACTTGGATTTGGTTGTTTTTTTCCTCCCATCTTCCAATACACATTGAAATTCATGCATTTATTTGTCAATCATTTATTGAACGCTTACTATGCAAATGCAAGGTACTTCTAGGTCACTACTGAGATATGAAAGTATTTTATAAAATACATAGACCAGGAACCATTTGTTCAATACACATGCCAGGCACTGATAGGTGCTTTACATGTATTAACACAAATCTTGATACAAACCCTGAAAAGACGGATATTATCAACGTTTTTCAAATGAGGAAACTGAGGCTTAAGAACGCTAAGTAACTTCAACTAGTTATGACAGAAAGAAAAAAACAACCAAAAAAAGCAAGTTCAAATTTCACATGTAGGTCTGTTTGTCTCCAAAGCCCTTCCACAATAAAATGCATTCTTTCCAGGTTCCCTTCACCCTCCCAGTTAAACTACCTACCCTCCCAGCCCACCTCTAAGCAGTACATTGGGGCTAAGTCTGTATTTACAAGACAAAACCTTACAGCCAAAATGTACATTACAAAGAAACTAAAATAACTCTCCATTAAGAACTAATGGGCTGCTTAAAGGAGAACACTGAAAGCAATTTTTTTTAAAAAGTAGAACCTAAAAGGCACTATTAAAATTCTGGAGGTTGTTCGCTTAGGAGGAAACATTTTCCACTTCAATCAGTTTTGTTTTTGAAAATCTACCATCTAACAAAAAAGCTCCCTTGTTCCTGACAGTGTTATTCACAGTCGACATGAAATAATTTTCTTTAATTGTACCAATTACATTTTTCCATCACTAGGCTGTTGACATCAGAATGGTTATGTCAAAAACAGTGACATCCAAATTACTCCAGCCAAATACCTGTTTAGTAGAAGCTTGGGAATAAAGTAAGAAAAAGTTTAAGTTGTATATGAAGAATATGGCCAATTTATCCACTGTATTGTGTATAAAAGAGTCCCTAAATGATTTGTATCCAGAGACCCACATTCCCGCAGTTTAACCCGAAACAGAAATCAAAAGAGTGTATCTCTAGACCTCCTACACTTAGGATGAAGGAAAAGACAAAATAGGAATGCAAATACATGAAAAAATTATTAGATCATATCCTCCGTAGAAAATATGAAATTAATTCAAATTATCCAAGACAGATAATTATTTACTGCTTATTGAAGAAACTCAGCACAGAATTCGTAATGCAGAAAAGAAATGAAAGTTCTAATTAGAATCCAAGGCTCGCCTCTTAAAATCAAGACAACAGCAGCTTGTATGTTAAGTCCTTTAGATTAAGGGCTGGTAGCCATCTCACAAACAAGAGGTACAAAGAGGGTCCTACTCAAGAGGCTTCCCACACACATTCCAACTAAAGGTTTTTTCAGGTTAACAAGCTCCTCTTGAAAAAGAAAAAGCAAAAAAAAAAATTAACTCTTGGTGGATGTCCGGTAGACACACATGCCTCTCAGTGAACTATGTCAATCAGTAAAGATTAGCGAAGATTTGGCTACTGCTGAGTTTGAGGCGGGAGGGAGAACAGGAATTTTGAAGTATAGGGCACTTCTCAAGAGAAAGAGGATTTGCATGGGCTACCAATGTGGGAAACATTCATGAGACAAGCAGTAAGGGGTTATCAGAAAAGGGAGGAGAAACAAGGGTAATACACTTGGCCTTCTTGTCACTACCTCGCAACATGTTCGTATCCCATTTAAAAAGCAAGCGTAACAATTTATTTACGTGTCTACCCCACTGGCAACCAGTTTCTTGAGGACAGGGATTCCATCTTTCAATCTCTCATTCTCAACGCCTAACCCAAGGCATTGGGGGACTACATCCAAGGCTAACTGAACAGCCTTCTCTGATAAAAGCTGTCCTTAGCAGATAAAGCCAACAACCCCTTTGGGATGCACGCCTGAGAATTATTAGACAGGCACCTCCTTAATGGATGGCTCAGTCCCCACATGGTCCATGAGCTTGTAGGTGGCAGCCACAAATAACGCCGTCGTTTCCAATCCTTCTTCAAACTGGAGGTACACACCTCCCAGTTCGTCCAGGCGGGCAACAAGGTCCTGGCATAACAAAACGGAAGCATTTGGGAAGTCAGGTGAGAACAGAAATGAGATGCACAAACCACTGCCACCCAAGTGCAGACTGTTTCGAGAAACCTCACTCTCAATCTGGAGACCATCTCAGTCACTTAGCATTTCCCCCAAAAAGGTGCTTAGACAGAGAGCAGAGTATATAGTACAGGCATTTGACGAGAACAGTATCTGCTGCAGCTCTTCCAGTGCTCCTTCCCTGACCCTTTGTACTCAGACCCAAGCCCAGGAGTCATGGCACTGAGGCTGCTCTGGGCAGGAGGCCAGTGGGCCAGGCCGCAGTGCGCCCAGGAAGCATCGTGGCACAGACGGATTCCACAGCCATCCATTTGGATACAATCTACAGAGCAGAGTGTTTCTCTTTCTTACTCAATGCTCTAAGGATGAAGAGAGTCAGACTGCTCTCCTGGGCAACAGGATGAGGCAGCTAATGTGCCTGTGGGGCATCCAGTGATGGCACTGTCAGGACTGCCTGTCATCACTGGCAATGCCATCCTGAGTAGGCTCTGAGTAGCAGAAGGTCCTGTGCAATGGAAAGGATGAAAAAAATAAAACCCCAGTGACCACCTGCTGAGCACCTCTTATATACTAGGCACTTTAGAACCTCACTTGTTCCTACAACCCCCATAAAAGGAAATTGAGGATCAGACATTAAGTCATTTGCCTGAGATTAAGTAGTAAGTGGCAGAAAAAAATATTTGAATATCAGATTTTCTGGGCTCTGAAATCTGTAGACTATGAGACAATACCTACAGAAGGCTGGAAAAGTAGTTCGTTGCCTAACTGATGGTATAACTATACTACCCTAAGGAGTACTGCCCAGGACATACTGCTGTGATACAAACAACATAAGTGTGCCACGGATATGAAAAGAAATGTAACTTGCTGTAACAAATCATGCATGTCTGTGGGCAAGGCTCTTCTAAAGGGTTTCAAAGACAGAAGCTGGGAAAGTTCTTTGGCAAAATAAATTCACACCTCAATCTCCTCCACGATGCTTCTCAGGTCAGCCTGCTGGGACAGGTGGGATGCCGTCTGCAGAGCCTGGACCGTGCTGGAAGGTAAAGAGTAGAACCCTAATGAATGACAAGCCTCCTTTGTCCACTTGTCCCTCCCTGTATTGGGGCACCTTTACAAATGTCCCACTCTTATTTTTCCCAAGTCTGAAATAGTCTCAACCTTTAAGGAACTTATTTACAGTCTCATTGGGAAAGATGTGACAAAGACCATTACATTACAAAGATCATTACAGTGAGAGAGGGCAATCTGGACAACAGGACCCTTAAGAAGTACTGTGGGCACAGAGAAGGGAGGGAGCACAGGTTCACCCCCCTCTGAAAATCGGTTTTATTCCTAATGGCATCACATATAGCATACTGACACTAGGTTTCAAAGAGAGAAACTTAGGGAGAACAGGATTCATTTTGACTAAGATCTATCTGACAGACGTTGACTGCCTTTTAATTTTCTACTTTTCTTACTCCAAGACCCAAGAAATATGGTAGAATCTACATATGTAGATTGCTGGGTAGAATTTGGAACAACTTTCCGAAACCAGATTAATGCAATACAAGGAAGCGTTCAGTAATCATGAGTTAAATGGCTAAGGCTTGTGCTACCATCATCCTGCTGGGAGACATGAAAGTCACTCCTCCTTCAGGCATTAAATAAGATGAAAGGAACAGAAGATCTGGTTCCCAAACCAGGGCCTATTCTCTCTTTTTCTTTTCCTACCATTTATTTCTGATTATAAAAGTAGCTTATTTGTCAAAAATTCAAACAACACATTCTAAAGAAGAAAATTAAAATTCCTGTAACACCTACCCCTAAAGGATAACTACTCTCCAATTTTATTTATGTATGTACGTATGTATGTTTATTGGAGAACTGTTTTTTTTCCAGGACCCATCAGCTCCAAGTGAAGTAGTTGTTTCAATCTACAATAGTTGTGAAGGGCGCAGCTCACTGGCCCATGTGGGAATTGAACCGGCAACCTTGGTGTGGTGAGCACTGCGCTCTAACCACCTGAGCTAACCGGTCATTCCTCAAATTTATTTTTAACTTAATCATATATTGTATACATCTTTCCATTCTTATTAACAATGACATAGCACTGCACTGCTTAGATGTACCATAATTTACTCAATCTCCAATTTATAAACATTAAATGTTTACTAGGTCATACAATACTGTAACTGATTTTATATATATATATATTATAATTCATTTTATATATATACTTTTTACATGTTTTTAATTTATTGAAATGATATCCCCAGAACAAAACCAGCCATTTGAAAGTGAACCATTCAGTGGTATTTAGTATATTTCACAATGTGCAATTACCACTTCCATCTAGTTCCAAAATATTCCCATCAGTCCAAAATAGAACCCTATACCCGTTAAGCAGTTTCTTCCCATTTCTTCCTTCCCCCAGCCCCTGGCAACCACCGATCTACATTCTGTGTCTATGGATTTCCCTATTCTGGGTATTCCATATAAGTGCACTCATGCAATATGTGACCTTTTGTGTCTAGCTGCTTTCACTTAGCATGTTTTCAAGGTTCATCCAGGTTATACCAAGTATCAGTACGTCATTATTTTTTATGCCTCATTCATATATTTTTACCCACTTATGAGTGTATTTCTGTAAGATAAACTTTTTAAGGTAGAATGTGGTAGGTATATGCACATAAGATTTTTTTATTAGATTCTCTTCTATTAATGGAAGTAAGTTGGAAAATGTAAACGGTGCTTTTCTAGGTGGAATGGAGAAAGCTGAGGACCCCTGGTGGTAGAGCCAGCTGCTGCTCAACCTTAGAAAGGTTCCCTAATTCCCAAGAGAGGGCTGGGCTTTTGTGTCAAACCACCATTTAGTAAGTCACTGTATTGGGGAATGTAGAGTGAGAATTTGTCTGCCTTTATCGAGATCATAACAATTTGGATTCCCTCCATGGAAAACTAATTCCATTAAGATGACAAGTTGGGAAAACAGAGGAGTCACAATTCACGGACAGAGAAGCCCCAGAGTATTCAACGACTCCTGTGGGATGCTTGTTGGTATAATGCACTTGAGAAAATGAAGCCTGAATTTCCAAACAAAATAAAAACCCCACATCTGCCCATGATAAATGCTGAGCCCAGATAAGGCTGCTAGGATACCCTAGAAAGAACTTTTCAATTAAGATATCGTTTTTCTCTTCTTTGGAACAAGTGTATGTCATGTTGGTAACAACCTCAGAAGTTTCTAGAATGAAATTAATCCACTTAGCATTTGAAAAGTTTTGCCAACGGCTTTAATTCCTTATTCCCCAGCCAGCAATTTCTTTCCCTCTGGAGTACTGTATTCAAACACTAAGAAAGCAGATTCTTTCTTGCTAAAATACAGCAAATGACTCAAAGAAATTCGGTTATGAAGAGACCACAATGGCACTTTTTCAGATGGTTCATTCAACCCTACAAATAATTTTTTCCCATTCTAGACAAGTTTATGAACATTCATTTCCTAGAATCGGCCCACTTAAATGCAGAAGGTCCATTTTGAAGAGTCCTAATTTCTATCACATTTCCTTAAATAGGGCAAATTAGTAATAACATTATATAAGGCATCCTGCAAGTCTGATCTTCACAATAATCCTGTGAGACAGAGATCACTCTCTCTGTTTTACATATGAAAACACTGAAGTTTAGGGATTTCAACAGCCTGCTCATGGTCAGGGGTATTAAGTGCAAGGGTCTGAATTTGAACACAGTTCTATCTAATCTCTTTCTACCTGTACGCTTTCTACAAGAGAGCAGAAACACAAAAGTATAGTTTCAGCCTTTATTAACTCTTTGTTGGACACCTACCACGTGTGAGACTCTATGAGTACTGCAAATAAAGAAGTTTACAATCTAACATAGAAATAACTACAATACAACCAAGGAGGCAACCAGCTCTCTAAGAAATGGACCGAAGAAGGAAGTGCTCTAGAAGAGAAGGAACTCCCTTTGTGGCATGCCCCCTAAGAAGCCAGGCACTGCAGTGGGCTCTTCACATGTATTATTTCACCTAATCCTGACATCTGTCCTATGATGCAAGGATTATTGGTCTCATTTTAAATATGAGGCTCAGAGAGGTCAGTAACTTGCCCAAGTCACAAAGCAAGGAGGGAACTGAACTGGTGCTCAAACCCAAGCCTAACTGATTCCAAAATGGATGGACTTTCTTTGTACTTTTTCCTGTTCTGGGGTTTTGTCGAGGGAGATTTTCCTTTTTGCTCGGAGGGAAATGGAAACATTTTTCTATGGAAGGCAGCATCAGAGTGAGGCACTGACAGTGATATCACGACATGAGATGGTGGTGATGGAGGCGGCATTCCACAAGGGATTACGAGAAGAGATCAAAATAACGTAATCTGAAACCAAAGGACCACAAGGGCCAAGCACTGGGGAAAGTGTGTATAAAACATCAGCCCTGGGAAAAGTATCAGCCTCCAAGTCACTGATTACTGGCCTTGTCAATGAGTAGGGTATGACAGTGACAGAGAAAACATCCACTGACTATGAATACACCCCTTAACAAAGCTTCAAATTTAGAAACATTTTGGTTCTTACAAAAAAGAAAAAAACCCAACCCCCCCAAAAAAGAAAAAAAAAATACACCCCCTACCCCCCATAAAACAACAACAACAAAAACCTTGGGAAACAACTGAACTATTCTGCAATAAGGAATTTGTGTCATCAACCGCTTGCTAAACAGTTAACAGGAGTCCAGGTGCTCTACTCTCTTTCAGGGGTTGCAATTAGGGGGACACAGAAAACAAAAAGTACATATACTGTTTTAAATAAGGAGTTCCGGTGTTTAAAAAAACTACACATACTATCGCCTTTAAGTTTAGTAAATGTTCTTAGGTCCGTTACAACATTTAAATTTATAATAAACAGGGACGCTGCTCTGCGTTCCTTTCCTGTACGGTGCCTCTGCTTCGCTGAAGCCTTTTGCAGAGTAGCAGAATCTGAGTTCAAGAATACTCTCCCCTCTGAGCATCCTCCTCTCACACCAGGTTCTGTCTCTCACAACTTCAAGGAACACCTGACACATAGGAGGTGCCCAGAAAATATTTGCTGAACCAATGGATGAACCCTCTCAGGGTGGTACCCGACACAAATGACGCCTGAGAAGTACTGGAGATGATGACTCACGCTAGCACCGTCTCTTCCTTGCTGAGGCGAGCAGTAAGGGCGCTGAGTGCTTCTTGGGAAGCCAAGGGAAGGCCAAGGCCGCTCAGGGCTGCCACAGCGTGGTAGATCTGGGTAACAGATGAGTCTTCACTGACAGCGGCCAGAAGCAGATCTTTGGTCTCATTTGAAATAGAAATCTAAGAAAGGGTTGGCAGACACAGCGTTTTAGAACAGGAGCTGGCAATCTGTGGTAGGCATCCCAAAGATGGCACGCAAAGCAGCTGCCGAAGTCATACTACCTGGCTGGCATCTGATCGCTCCCCCTCAACTTCTCAGACATCAGAATTAAATGTTTTGAAAACCTTAACACAACACGTGAAAAGATTCTGGCAAGTCACTTGTCTACTTACATGGTTCTCCTATATTCAATAAAATGGATTTCCAGGAATCTCGCATGGGGTATTTTTTCTTTACTTTGAACATTTTTAAATGTTAAAGAGACACAGAAGGAAAAATGGAGACTTCCCAGGAGAGAGGCAACTATAGAGAAGAGTTACTTAAATCCACGGAAAGGGAAAACTCAGAGGGAAAATAAATTATACTTCTTTAAAAAAAAAATTTTTTTTTTGCAAGAACTGAATTCCCACCATCACTAATGGGTTTTTATTGTTAAAAACAAAAAATCTGACATGACCCCCTCCCTCTTTAAAACTATCCAGTTTAAGGTAAATATATATGCAGGAAGCTGAACTCACCTCACACCCTGAGAGGGCCTGGCTGGACTGGGCAGCGTAGAAAAGGGAATCCACGTTGCTGGGATCAAGGTTTGATTTAATGAAGGTGCATGCTTTCTAAATGAGGGGAAAAGTCAATGGTAAGTGATTGGGAAAAGTATCCAAGTGTTTTGGATGACAAATAAAATTCTAAGCAATCTATGATGGCTTAAAGTATGAGCTGCACAAAATTTCATTTTACAAGCAGTTGTTTTCCATAGGACACTGTATTACCCAAAATTGCTGATTTCAAAGAAGGAGCGACAAACCTGAAGGAACTCTAGGCCTTCTGAATCCTAGAAAGGAAGGAAAGAAACCACTGCCACCGATCACCTGTTCTAGTTATGACCTGTGCTGAGTGTTTATGATGCTCTTCCATTTAATGAATATAAGGACCCTGTGGTAGGTAGTATCATCCCCATTTAACAGAATAAGAAACTGAGGCTTGGAGTTGGTAAATAACCCGATGACAGTGACAAAACTAATGAAGTGGCAGAGTGGCTCCTTTGATTCCAACTGTACTGGGATCTCCGCTTTGATGTCTGCAAAGCTAAGCCAGGTTGAACACAGCTAAAATAAGCTTGAAATCTTTGACTTCTTCACCTTGATTTTCCAGCTCATGCGCAGGCATCACCGTGCACTCAATTACCTCAGGCAGAAACCTGGGACTCCTTGACTTTTTCTTTAGCCTCCATGCCTAGCGAGTCTACCTCCCTTTCATTTCCCAAACCCAATCCCCACCCTCTAGTTCTCTCATTGCCTTATTTCAGGTCCTTGCCATTTCTCACCAAGATTGTCCCAATGATCTCCTAACGGGTCCCAAGCCAGGCTGCTTCAAGAGTGGTCTTTACAAAATACAAAGGTGACCATCTTCCTTTGCTTTTAAAACCTTTAGGTGGTTCCTTACTATCCTCAACATGGCCCAAAGTTTCTGACACAGCATAACATGCCCTCACGGCTGACCCTCATTCTCTGTGCCAGCTTCGGCACACCTCCACCTCCAAAATCTTACCCTCCGGCCCACTGCAGCTCCCAAGATATACTATGCTCTCGCCCTTTATGGTTTTTGACTCTGCCACTCCCTCTGCCAGGAGCACTTCTCTCTCGTGCTTCTTGTCTACCAAACCCAGCCCCGTCTTCATCTCTGCTCGGACGTCACTTCTAATGACTCCAGAAAGCCTTCGGTGACATTCATCCCAGGACAGGCCAGTCGCCCTCCCTCCTGAGTGCTCCCCCAAAGCACTTACCACACTGTACTAACCCCCCCCTCCCCACACACACACAGTGACTAGTTACCTGAGAGCAGAAACTTGAATCCCCATCACACTGCCTGGCACAGCGGAGGCACATAATAAAACCTGTGCTATTTCTACTATATCAAACTCCAAGAAATATTATTTAATAGTTAGTTATGTCGCTAAAAATTTTGGCTGAGGTAACATAAAATTCTGCTATTCAAAATGAAATGGTAATAAAAATAGTTAAAAGTGGGTGCTTGCAGGGAGTAGGCCAGGGAGTAAGGCAAGGTGGGCCATGCGATGGACTGCTGCTTTTCACTAACAGCTGTTCTGTATTACCTGATATTTTACTGTGTGCGTGTGCTACTTCAACCAAAACACTTACACTGCACAAATTAGGGATCTGAAGAAAATCTATTCAAGGCGTCCTTTCCATAGAATGTGAGTAAGTTATGCTTTGTCGCCATCTGGTGTTTAACAGTGGAACAACAGCACCCAAGGCCCCAAACAACGATTACGGTCGGTCACTGCCACTTTTCAAGCCCTGTTCCAAGTTCTTTATGTGCATTTCTTATTCAATAAGAGGACCTATGCATTATTGGGTCCCCTTACTATTTTAAGTTTAAAGAAAAGAAGACAGGCCTTAGAGAGGCAAAGTAACTTATCTAAGGTCACTCAGCTCTTCATGGAGGAGCCGAAATTAAACCCAGGCTGCCTGGCTCCAGAGTCTTAGCTACACAAACTCCATCTCTCAAGGGACCACTAAAACTGATCTGATCTGCAGTAAAACCAACATCATGCCTGCTCTAATTCTGTGCACAGACAAATCAAGGTAAACAGGACGAATGGTCAGTGGCTCCAAAGCTCACGACGTCGACGGCATGGTTTTACAGCAGCAGAAGTGGGAGAAAACCTCACAAAAAAACACTCTGGACTCAGTAAGCCCACCCAGGGCTGAGGTTTCAGCCGGCCACTTTCAGGGGATTTGTAACTCCGACTCCAGCCGCCCTCTCATGTCCCAACTGCAGGCTGAAAATCACCCCCTACATGCCCACTCCTTATCTGCACCCTCCAACTTTCTGTGCCCTGTGTTAATACTCCCATTATCTAAACATCCTCCTGAGCAAAAAATACCGGTGCTTTCCTCTACCCGCCCTTCCCTACAACTCCTTACACTGAATCGGGAACCACGTCCTGTAGAAGACAGTAAACGCACTCTCATCGCCCTTGCTCTCTCCGTTTCCTCCATTTAGCAGCTCCCAACTACTCGTTTCCTCTTAGACCCTGCTTTGTAATCTTGCCAGACCTGTTACTGTGCGACGTTTTGAAGGACCCCCACACCAGGTCCTTCATAACTGGGCTCCCTTTTCCCATGTGCACTATTTTTCTTTGAGGCTCCTAGACAGAGTCACTTTTATTGAGAACTACAGTTTAGGGTCCCATGTGCACTTCTTACCACACACCTCTGCTCCAGCTGCTCTGGACACTCAACTCATTGCCCCTAAAACACAACAAGCATTTTTGAGGCCCAGGGTTAGTAGTACAGGTCGTTCTCTCCATCCGGAAGCCCATTCCTATAATCAATTCAACTTCTCCCTCTCAATTGGCAACTCCTATAATGTACTAACAAAACTCAAGACTTATTTTAAAAATAAAACTTCCCTTGATCCTTCTCTCCCCTCCAGCTGCTACCTTCTCTCTCCTCATACAGCCAAACTTCTCTAGGGAGCTGCGTATGCCTGTCTTCATTTCCTCACATCCACTCACTCCAACATGGTTTCTGCCCCATCATGCCACCAGTGACTTCCACACTGTAAAAGCCAAAGGACATTTTCCAATGCTCCTTCCCTCAACACCAGACAGAGCTGATCACTTCCTCATTCCCTCCACTTCCGAGATTCCCACACCTCCTCCCGGCTCTCTTCCTACTTCTCTGGTAGTGCCTCAGTTTCATCCTCTTCTGCCCGGACATTCAACACCGGTGTTTTTTTAATTCTTAGGCCCACTTGTCATCCATCCTCTCTCTCTCCCTGGGCAATCTCATCCATGCCCATAGCTTCATCCAGAAACTCTATCCACGTAATTCTCAGATTTGTACCCCTGGCCCAGGCTTCTCTCAATGACCACTTAAGATAACTCAAAGGCATTTCGAGCTCAACATGTTGAAGACCAAATGTATGATCTTCCTGCACAAACCTAATTCTCTTCCCGTGTTCCTTACATCTGATGCCCAACCATCCATCTATGCAACAAGTCAGAATTCGGGGTGCTATCCTTTGTACCCCTCCTGCATTCAATCTTGCCCTGTATCCCCCTGCCATAGTCTGTCTTCCACAAAGCAGGAGAGAAATCTTTTCAAAATAAAAATCAGATCCAGATACTTGCTGCTTAAAATCAACTGTTCTTTGGAGAAAGCAAAAATCTTTCCGAGGGCCACCAAAGCACCGAGGCTTGGCCCCAGCTGTGTTCAACACACAGCCTCCTTTGGTTCTCTCAACTTATATGCCTCACCCGGGAAGAGCGCAAGGATAATACCAACATGGGCCAATGAAGCGACATCCTCCACAACTAGAGTGAAGAACAAAAGGACAGCAATTTATCTGTTCCCCTCCCCCAATTCCCCAATAAAATCTTAAAAAAAAAAAAAAAGCTAACCAATCTTATCTACAAAATCACCATTCTCGTGTGCTTGTTTTTTAAATACACATATACAGTAACGGACTATCAAAATGAAAAATATTCACTTTTCCTAACTCTTCACTCTTTAGGCTTCAAGCTGGATTTCACCCTGAGGGCCACAGTTTGTCAACCCCTCTAAATTCAACTGTCATCCTCACTCCGTTCTTCCCGGAGCTGCTTTCTAGTCTCATTTTCTTATTAAACACCGCTCTTCCCAGTTTTGCTGCTAAAATCTCTTGTGACACAATAACCAAAATCTCCCCAAAGGACCTATCTGTGAGAGCAGCCAACTTAGGGCACCTGCTAGGGCTGAAGGGTTCTCTCTACTTGGCCGAAAGCAACAGCTAAGCAGGACGCACACCACTCCATGGAAGTGGCAGTGGGAGGCTTTCTCCCGGTGGGCGGGCTTGGTGTGCCTATCCAATAAGGAAATACAAGTGCTCTAAAACATCCATACGACTCCCTTCCTTCTATTACTTAAAATGCACACGCTGCATAATCACCACAGCACGTTTCATAAGCGATTAGAAGAATGAAGTGTGTGGTTAACCCATTTATTATCTGATTAAGAGGCACTTAGAGAGCTTTCGTTTCTATTAAGCTACAGTTTACAATTCATTCATTCAACAAATATTTGTTGAACATTCTCTGTTCATCGGGCATTAAACAACGGGGATGACAGTTTGCAAAAAAAAAAAGAAACGTTGATGTACATTCACCGCTACTCTCTATAACAGTGTTACTAATAAGAGCTAATAATTACATACTTAGCACATGCCATCACCACGCTAACTACCCTACACATACCACCTACATATATCAGCTGAGCACTGTTATCACCTCCCTCTCACAGACGAGAAAACACAGATTCTGAAAGGTTCGGTAAGCTGCGCAGGTCACAGTTGTGCAGCTGTAAAGTTAAGATCTGGAAGCCGTCTGACTTTAGGGTCTGGATTATAAACATAAAGCCACAGCTGGCCTAATCATGCAGTTATCCCAAATCACACTGCGCTGCTGCTGTCTGCATGGCTCCAATCTTACATCTTCAGCCCTGACTCACGTACCCTCAAACTCATGACGTAAACAGAGGACAACTTTAGGGGTATGTGTTCAACCTAAATCCATGTGGAACTCCAAGCTCTGAGGTATGACTCTGGTTAAAGTGAGGGTGCCTCACTCCTTCATCATCTCCTTCGACTGAATCCTATGGCTCCACAGAAGTCTGAAAATCACCAGTAGAAATCTCATGCAGCATTCAAATCCACCAAAATTTAACATTAGCCTAACATTCCAATTTCATCTCCTACACCATCCAATGCAAAACCTCTACTAGTCAAGGCTACTCTACTACTCTCCCAATTTGTTCTCTCTCTGCCCCAGGCCGTCTACAGAAACTGTAGGCCTTCTCTACAGTACAGTAGCTACGCCAGATATTGTCTGAACTCACCTGAATAAATTATAAATAGAAGCAAACATGTTTTAATATCAATAATGATGAGAGACAGCTACCATTTGAAGGGCCTTTTGTGGGCCAGTCACTTTAGCAGGCATGACACGATTTCACTTTATAATGATCCAGTGAGAAAGTCATCATAACTCCTCTTTTACAGAGAGGTGGCACCAGAATTAAACATGTGGGCTAACTAACTCTGATGCCTGTGCTCTTTCTTTTGAGCTAAACTAATTTTATTCGGAGGTACATTCACCCAGAGGGCTTACAATGATACGATTATGAGTAAAAGTCTGTTTTCTTAATACAGTCAGGCACAGGAAGGAAATGAGCAGGAGTAGAGATATCTGTCAGGAAGAAATATGATAAGTGTGGATCTCATAGATCACGCATTAGCAAACTTTCTGTAAAGGGACAGAGTAAATATTTTAGGCTTTCTGGGACGACGGTCTCTTTAGTAACTATTCAACTCTACTGTTAAAAGTGTAAAAGCAGCCATAGACAATATATAAGTGAATGGGCATGGCTACGTTCCAGTAAAACTTTATTTACAAAAACAGGCTTCAAGCTGGATTTGAACGAGGGGGCCACAGTCAGTTCACCCCTCTGCCATATGGTATTCAGATGATGGTTGGCAGACACTGAGCAATTTAGTTAACCTTTCTGAGCCTCCATTTCATCCTCTATTATAACAATATCTCTGACCATGTATTGGGTTGTCGGAAAAGTCATGACACATTTTTGCAACGAAAAACACAGAAAAAATATGTCATAACTTTTCCAACAACCCAACAGAATTAAGACAATAAACTCAAGATAACATATCCAGTGTAACTGTCTCATATGAGTCACTCAATAAATAATAGCAATGACTGATTCTAGCTTGGGGCAGGAAATACAAAAGATAAGCCTAGGACAGAAGAAACTCTCAATAACTACTGGAACACATAAAAACAAACAAAACACACATACAAACACACACACACAGACATTTTGGCCCACTGGCAAAAATTAGACGTTTTGAGCATCAAAAAGAATTAACAGCTGCAATGGATTCAAAGACATCAACTGAGACTACCAGTTCTGGCCATGACAGAATTAAAGGTATTGAACTTACCCTCCTGCCATAAATAACTATAAAACTCAACAAAAGATATAAAGTTGAAACACTGTACAACAGACAACGCAAGGCTGTGACCTTTGAAAGAAAGTAAAAAAGCATGATGATAGCACAAATTATGGGAGTTTAAATATAGAAATATATTGTTATGAGGTTTTCATTACTCATGACACTGCAAAATAATAATTCAAAGTATACTGAGAAGTTAAAATGCATATTACAATAGAGCAACCACTAAAAAGAAGTAAGTAGAGCTAAAAAGCCAATAAAAGAGACAAAAATAAAATATTAAAAAAATAATCTAAGGAAGAAGAAAATATATAAACAGAAAACAAATAAGATGGCAGGCTTAAACCCAACAGTACAATTAAATTAAATCTAACTGGATTAAACTCCCCAATGAAAAAATAGAGACTGTCAGACTGGATTAAAAAATAAATTCCTTCTATATAATGCTTACAAAAAATATATTAGTTTGACACATGAATTCACTGACCCAACTTTATCATAACTTAAAAGTAAAACAACGGGCCGGCTGAGTGGCACATTGGGTAGGAGTTGGCTTGGGACACCAGCTCTGAGCAGCAGGGCCCCGTTTTGGATCCCACATTAGGGCCAGTGACGCTGCACCCTCTACAGCTAAGATGGTGAACAACAGCTCGACCTGGAGTTGGGCTGCCATGAGTCACCGGTGACAGCGTAAGCTGCAGTAGGGCTGGCCGGCAGCTGGCGTGAGCTTTCGTGAGCTGCTGTGAGCCACCATGAATGGCCGTCCAGTGGCCAGCGACCGATCTGCCTCACCCGGGAAGAGCGCAATGATAATACCAACTTGAGCTACTGAAGCGACGTCCTCCACAACTAGACTGAAGAACAAAAGGACAGCAATTTGTCTGTTCCCCTTCCCCAATTCCCCAACGCTGTTCCCTCCCCCCAATTCCCCAATAAAATCTTAAAAAAAAAAAAATAGTGAAACAACTAGATATTCTGTATCCACTGATGGGAAGTAGACAGCACCACCTATGAAATATTTCTGCTGAGAAAACTGACCCTGAATATATTATAATAATTAAGCCTCAAAAGTGAACTATCAGTTTACAGGAATACAAGAGATAGGGAAATATGTTCAAAAATAGCATGAGGATACAATCAATCAAAGGCAGACAATGGAAAATTCTCTGGGACAAGTAACCTGGCTTTTTCCACAACAAAAGGTGTTGATCGGGGGAGGGTGTTCATAGATGAAAAGAATCTTGAGAGATCAACAAATGCAATATTTGGGCCTTGTTTAGACCGTGATTCAAATCAACTAACAAACAAAACTTTTCTGAGATAACTCTACATAACTGAATGTAGACCAGGAATTAAAATATATTAAAGATTACTGTTAATACTACTAGGTGAAATAAAAGGATTGTCATTATGTTAAAGAAGTTCCCATTAGAGATACAAGTAAAATGGTATGCTTGGCATTTGCTTTAAAACACTCCAGTGTAAAAATATATCACAGGGGTAGAGTAAATGTAATAAAAATGGCAAAATGTGATGTTCAAGCTGATACATGATACAAGGAGGTTCATTATATGTTCTCGCCACTTTTGTGAATGTTTGAAAACTTCCATAATGACAGGCTAAAATAAAAGAGTTGCTGTTCTTTTAACTTCCACTAGACTGTATGCTCTCTGAAGGCAGTGATTATGACTGGTTCACCACTGTATGCCCAGGGTTCACCACTGTATGCCTAGCGCAGATGTTCAGTAAACAACTGCTCCATGAATGAGGAGTTCATACTAAAATGGGCTAACTTGTCAATCCAGTGGCTCAGGGTGCTCACTACTCTGCTCAGAAAAGGAACCTTGAAGGAAGCAAAAGGCAAACCAGAGCCAGAGAGGATCACAGGGCAACCCTGAGTCAAAGGGGCTCAGGAAGTACCAGCCACTAAAATACTTTCCTTCTCTGAAGGATTCTACTTCCCTGACCTGCCAACCCAGGTATGGCCATGTGACTTGCGTTAGGCAACAAAATGAGAAAGATAAAAAGAAGTGTCATGCAGCTCTTCTGAGCAGAAGTTTTAAGAGCCATGCTTTCATTTGCCCGCTGCATAAGCTCCATCACGCTAAAGAAGAAACATGAACCAAAGCCCCAGCTGACCCATGATGGCCATACAGTATGAGCAAAAACCAAACTTCTGTCATAAGCCAGAGATTCAGGGTCATTCCTATGTCAATACAAGAAGGGGAAGGCAGCGTGACCGGCCAGCAGCCGCAGTGAGCGGCCGTCCAGAAGCGGGCGACAGATCTGCCTCACCCGGGAAGAGCACAATGATGGTGCCAGCTTGGGCCAGTGAAGCAACGTCCTCCACAACTAGACTGAAGAACAAAACGACACTGATTATTCATTTAAACTCCAATCTAGGAACTGCTATGAAGGGATTTTACAGATGTAATTAAAGCCCCAAGTCAGTTGACCTTAAAATTCAGAGATTATCTGTGTGGGCATGATGTAATCATGTGAACCCTTTAAACACAGAGAGTTTTCTTAGCCAGTGAGAGTTAAGTCAGAGAGACAGCTTCTGCTGGCTTGGAGGAAGAAAGCAAACAATTATGTTGTGATGTCTATGGGGGCAAGTGGCTTCTAAAAGCTGAGAGTGTTCCTGACCAATGGGCAGCAAGAAAAGAAAGACCTCAGTCCTATACTTGGAAGAAAATGAATTTTGCCAACAATCAGTGGACTTGGAAGAGGACAGAAAACCTCACATGAGGATATGTAGCAGGCTGGCAAGCCTGATTTTGGAGGACCCAGCTAACTAACTCATACCCAGACTCCTGACCCAAGTAAATTGTGAGATAATAAATTTGTGTTGTTTTAAGATGCTAAATTTGTGCTAATTCGTTAAGGCAACAATAGAAAACCAAAACAGCTTATTGCTCATCNCTTGGGCCAGTGAAGCAACGTCCTCCACAACTAGACTGAAGAACAAAACGACAGCAATTTGTCTGTTCCCCTTCCCCCAATTCCCCAGTACTGTTCCCATCCCGCAATTCCCCAATTTAAAAAATCTTAAAAAAAAAAAAAAAAGAGAGAAGGCAAAATTCTAAAGATGCCATCTTTAGATTTCCTTCCACTGATTATTCATTTAAACTCCAATCTAGGAACTGCTATGAAGGGATTTTACAGATGTAATTAAAGCCCCAAGTCAGCTGACCTTAAAATTCAGAGATTATCCAGGCAGTCCTGACCCAAACAAGTAAGGTGTTCAACAGCAGAAAAAGTTGCTACAACTGGTAGCAGACGAGTTTGAGAAATATGAAGAGTAAGAAGGACTCAAAATACCATTACTGATTTAAATGGGGAAGGGGGTCACATAAGAAGAAATGTGTGTATGACATCGGGGGTCAGGGGGGGGTGGATTGGGAGGGGGGGTTGTCACTTTGTGAGGGGTAGAAAGTATAACTATTGCATTGTTTTGTACACCTGAAACTAATAAAAAAATAAAATAAAATAAAAAAGAAATGTGGGTGGCACTGAGAAGCAAAGAGCAGCCCTTAGCTGAGAGTCAGCCAGAAAACGAGGACCTCAGACCTACAACCATAACGCAGTAGATTCAGCAAACAACCTGAAGGAACTTGAAGCAGATTCTTCCCCAGAGCCTCCAGATAAAAGCCAAGCCTGTCCAACACCTACATTTTGAGACTCTGAGACACTGAACAGAGAGCCCAGCCAAGCCTGCCTGGGCTTCTGACCTACAGAACTCTCAGTGAATAAATGAGTGTTGTTTTAAATTGCTAAGTGCGTGGTAATTTGTTAAGCAGTCATAGAAACTTAATACACGAGGTTTATATATGAGAAACCTGGCCCTAATTTCTTACCCTAGCTTATCCATGCTATTGTAATGAATAAAATGTAAATTTACTTAAGACTGTTCCTAAATCAGGAAAGCTTTTCATCACAGTGCATTTTCTTCATCAAAGATCCAAGAAGCGCATCAAAACTGCCTGATAAAGGGACAGTGACTACTTAACGAATCTGAATGCCCTCCATCTTGAATTCCTTTATTACTTATTAGCCATACAAATACAGTAATTAACAAGTACATGTGGTATTGTACAGTCTCACTCAGCTGCAGTAAAAGTTTCTCGAAGATCTATGACTTGCTCTTCTTTATAGTCTGCTAAAACACCCAGCATGAGCCTCAACATACATTAGGCATTTAAAAAAAACCTGTCAGACTGAGAAAAGTATTTATGATATCGTATTAACCTTGGTTATCCTCCAATGAGCCAGAGCTAGTTATGACATACACAAAAGGAACACAGTGAAGGGACGAGGCCACCACGACAAAAGCGGCCTTACCTTTACATCCGGCACCTGGGCACCAAGACTGCTGAGTCCCATGATGGAGTAGAAAGCAGATTCCAAGCTTGTGAAAGGGCGGTCCAGTGAGTCTTTCAGTCTCTCCACATCATGCTTGGTGAGGTAGTGTGTGGGCGTCAGAGCCTGGGCGCTGGCTATGATTGTCAGGGCCAACAGGAAGACAGTGCTTGAACCTTGGGAGAAAATGACCATTAAACACACTCCACACCATTCCAGAGTTCTATACACATAGTTCCAATGACGACGCACACCATAGTCTGGGAACCAAATCATGTCAGGAAGGGTGAGGGAACTGGGAGTATTAACCTGGAGAAGCCTTGAGAAAATGGGGGGCACTGTCTTCAACTATCTGAAGGACAGTCCTCCTGGCAGCACAGGACTCATCACACCATTCTCGTTTCAAGTACATTACTAACTCCTATGCCTCTCAGGGCAGATCCAAGCCTGAACCTTCATCATGGCCTTGCCTGCCTCTCAACCAGATCTCTTCTGTTACTCTTCCCTCCATCTGCAGCTCTCTGGTCTCTTCTTGTCTATTCCTCTAAGAAGCCAGGTCCATTCCTACCCAGCATTCGTCCATGCTTTCCCCTCCTTAAACTTTGCTTAATTTTTATTTTCAGATTCCAGTTCAAGTATCTGTTTCTTAAGAATTTTGGCTTTTACTGAGAAAGATGGGAGTCACTGGAAAGTTTTGAGCAGATGAGTGACTTGGCTTACATTTTAACAGGATCATTGTGTTAAGAATAAACAACATTGTGTTGAGACTACACAGAAGCAAGGACCTAAAGAGACACACCAGTTAGGAGACTATTGCCATAATCCCAGTAAAAAGATGATGGTTCGAGCCAGGTGACAGCAGTAGAGGTGGTCAGTCTGGCTAGAATTCATTGTTAGAGCCAGAATTACTAATGGATAGAAAGATGTGAGAGAATGAGAAGATACTAATGCTGAATCCCCAGTGCCTTGTGTACATGCATGCCCTCAATATATTAAGACCTAGTGAATGACTACGACTGGTATTTTCCTGGCGATACTGTAAATTTCCCTAACACAGCATGGGTGTCAAAATCCTAATCTTCCCACCTCACATTAACGATAACAATAACTTTTCTGGCTAAAATGTGCACACTTAACATGTGTCAGGTATGCCCATACTACGCTAAGTGCTTTGCATGCAATGAGTCATTAAATCTTCAACATCCAAGTGAGTGCGGTTCACAGACCAAGAAATTGAGACTCAGAAGTAGTTACCCGCCCTAAAAGACACACTAACTGGCAGAGAATCAAACTGCTGGCAGTTCGATTCCCAAGTTGGTGTTCAAACAACTCATTACCCTCAACTTCTTCAATAATGGAGCAGTGAGCCACTGACTTCTTGTTGCCTTGGGCAAGTTACTTCCTTTCTCGGGATCCCTTCTGCCCTCCTGTCTGTCCAGTGGAAATAACAATAGTTCACATGCCCCAAGTTGTGGTGAGACTACAAGAGACTGCATGTCGCACAGTGCCCACTCGTGAACTCGCAACGCAGTTAACTTTACCGAGGGCTTCCTTAGCGCCACGCGCCGCTCTAAGTTATGCACGGAGATTATCTCACTTACTACGCACGGCAATTAACGAGGCGGACAATGTGACTAACCTATTTTACAGAAGAGAAACTGAGGTGCAGGTGTGGTTCCGTAATTTGCGCTGGGGTCACATAACGGATACGTGGCAGACGGCAAATTTGCACCCGATGAATCTAACTTCAGAACTTATGCTCTAAGCTCTGAGAGAGGTGATTTTTATTTTTATTTATGTATTTATTTGCTCCTTCATTAAAAAGAAAACTATGCCCCAAAGAAGGGCGATCTGGACAAAAAGCTCATACTTATGTCCGCCTGGCCCGGAAGCCCGCGACAGTCAAATGAATGAGTGAAGCCAGATCTAGGGTTAACCGCGGCCGCGGTCCCCCGGCTGGGCCTCTGGGGGACCCGTAGCTCGGCGCCGCACCCACTCCCCACCCCCATCCTTCCTCCAGACCCCGACAGTCCCACCCGATCGACAACCCTCCCTCAGACCCTCGACCCCAGGAAAGCCTGAGCTCATGCCCCTGCCCCACAGGGGAAGAGGATCCCGCTTGGCCGGCTCCCGAGTGCCGAGCACTAGCTTCTCGCGGGCGACGACCCAGTGGCCGAGGCGTGCCGGCCGCGGGGCCCCTTGGTCGAGCCATGCGCAACGCCTCACCCGGCAGCGCCATTCCTCCGAGCAGGTCCCACCAGGGCCCGAGCTGCAGGCTGACTTCCGCTCAGGCAAGTGGCTCCTGGAGCGCGCTGGTGGGGACGCCGGGGACTCGCGGCAGACTCCACGTGCTGAAATGGGCTCTAAGCGCAGGTGAGTCCGCGCCGTCCCGCTGGGCCCGGCCGCTCCCAGTCGCCGCGACCGGAATTCCAGTACTTGCGCCTAAAGGGCCCCACAGTCCTGGCATGCAGGCCCGCCTCCCCCCCCGGCGCCCGGGCCCAGTTGGAACCGACTTCCTCGCAACGGTCCTATTCCGGGCGCTACCGCAACGCGATTGGGTGAGGCTTCGTCGGTGGCCCGAGACGAGGCCTCCTCTGATTGGTCGGTTGCGTTGATTGGCCGATCGCACTGTCACTCAGTCGTCTCTCTGAGGCCCGGTCAATTTTAAAGGCATGGGAAGGGTCCGGTGGGAAGGACGAGCAGCCTTCCAGTGATTTTGTTCTGTTGTGTAGAAAATTATGGCAATTTCCTCCAAAGATTGTTTCGGTTGTTAATAACTAACCTATGAGTGATGTTTTATCTAATTTGCAAAGCATTTGTCTGGACTTGGTGACGTCTCATAGTAACTCTCTGAGGAGCATGTTAGCAAAGTTTACAGGATTACCAAGTAACAGGCTCAAAAATGAAAAGGGACTCATTAAGAACTAAATACCGTATTTCCTCATGTATAAGATGCTCCCATGTATAAGACACACCTTAATTTTGGGGCCTGAAATTTGAAAAACATGCATTACATAAAGTTATTGAACTCAAGTTTTATTCATCATAAAATTCATACAACTCCTCATCACTTGAGGGAAATGCAAGTAAAAAAATCTGCAACCACTGTATAAGATGCCCCCAGTTTTTAAACCCCAAATTTTTCCAAAAGATGCATCTTATACATGGGGAAATATGGTAATAGCTAGGTAATAACTAACTCCACTTATTGAATGACAGGATGCCCTGACAGTGTACTAAGTACTCTAGGTACCCTATTTCGTTTCCTCCTTATCACCATTTTGTGAGGTATGTGCTGCTATTTCCATTTTATTGAGAGGGAAATGAAAAGATTCGAACACAGGCAGTTTGACTCCATAATCTGTGCTTTTACGTAAGTGTTATGAACATAACATGAAGTATGCAAATTATGGTAACTCATTATCATTATTAATGTCCCATATAGTATTATCCCAAATAGAGAGAGTCAGTTCTTGCTCTCTGGTACTGTGCTGTTCGATATGGTAGATACTAGCTATATGTGGATATTTAAATTAACTAAAAATAAAAATTCATTTCCTCAGTTGTGCTAGCCACATTTTAAGTGTTCAGTAGCCACGTGTAGCCAGTGGATAGTATATCGGACAGTGCAGAATTATAAAACATTTCCACTATCACAGAAAGTGCTGTTGGGCAGTGCTGATTCTAGAGTATATAAAGAAGTCTTCCAACTCAATAATAAGACAACCATTAGTATGCTAGAGCTGTCTCATACTGGTTTGTAAGAGTCAGTTCTTGAATTTATCAGGAATTTTGCAAATTGCTTGTTAAATGCAGCTATTTGGAAAAAGTAAATCATACAAACTTACAATTAAATAAATTCTATTGAAAACAAAACTTGTCATTTCCTAATATTTTACTACATTTTACCATTGTCTATGTTTCTGTAGCTGCTTATCTCTATTGTATCTGCATAGTGGAAATATTATATGATGGTGTACTACTGCACATTTCTTCCCAAAGTAACACTGATAGCTTGATTTTGGCGACAAGGGGAATGTTTACACCATAGAATTGGCAAATGCTACAAACCAGGGCTTGATTTTGTAAACAGTATATACAGAGCCACTTTAAAATGGAGCTGGAGCTGCCATGCCAGAGCAACTGCCTTGCACATCTTATGTCTCAAACCTTTGGAGGGTTAAAACAGGGGAAAATAACCTTTGGACTGGGCCTAGGGCAACATTGTGTCCCAAAGAACTGTTTGCAAAGATATCAAGAAAGCAATTATTATGACTACTGGATTGATGACTACTGACTAAAAGTTAAAAACATGGTTTAGAATTAATGTCACTATATTTTATCTTCACCAATAGAAATGCCTTCCTACTACTGATGTATTAATAATTGTTCCCCTTCCCTTTCCCATACTCATTGCCTTTGTCTCCTAATCGGAATACTATTTGGGCTTCTGCCTGAATTAATGATTCCCGAATAGCTATTCTTATTGATCTCAAATAAATGCTTGGTTGCCTTTTACTTTGAAAAGCCTTTTTATTTTTAGGTTAACAGTTTATTGCTTTGTTATTGTCTAAACCTAATGGTGGATAAAATATTAATAAAGATTAAACTTTAAAATTTGTCATGTCTGTAGACTTTACATTGTGAATAGCACAAAAACTTGAGGAGATATTCTTATACTATTTGAAAACTATTATCCATTAAACAATGTTATAAATAAGTGAATGATATATTAGGAAGTGTTGTGTGCTATAGAAAAAAGAAAGGTTAAGGGGGCTTGAGGGAGGTGGAGTGGAGTGTTCTACTTCAGTCTCTTTTTAACAGTGGTATAGTATTTCTTACCTATCCATTCACTCTCCATAAGGCTGACAATATGCTAAGTGCTGGGGATACAACTATCACTATGTAGACAAGCTTTCTCCCCTCATGGAGCTTAGAGTCTAATGGGAGACAGTCAGTTAACACAAATGAATTTGATAATTGTAGGTGATGATTAAATACGAGGTCTGACAAATAAGTTCGAGAACTTGTTGCAACGATGTTGCTAACATTTTTTTGGTATCAGAGGGCTTATTCATTATGAATTTGTACCAACTGGACAAACAGTTAACCAAGTTTACTATTTAGAAGTGCTGAAAAGGCTGTGTGAAAAAGCTAGACAAAAACAACCTGAACTTTTTGCCAACAATTCATGGCTCTTGCATCACGACAATGCACCAGCTCACATGGCACTGTCTGTGAGGGAGTTTTTAGCCAGTAAACAAATAGCCGTATTGAAACACCCTCCCTACTCACCTGATTTGGCCCCCAATGACTTCTTTCTTTACCCGAAGATAAATATTGAAAGGAAGACATTTTGATGACAATTCAGGACATCAAGGGTAATACGACAATAGCTTTGATCGCCATTCCAGAAAAAGAGTTCCAAAATTGCTTTGAAGGATGGACTAGGTGCTGGCATTGGTGCATAGCTTCCCAAGGGGAGTGCTTTATTTAAAGATGACCGTAGTGATATTCAGCAATGAGGTTTGTCGCACTTTTTCTAGGATGAGTTTGCAAACTTAATTTTCTGACCTCGTATTATAAAAAAGATAAGAAAGTAACTATGAAACTGGGGTGGAAAGAGGCTACTTTACGTAGATTGGTGATCAATAAATGCCTCTGAGAAGGTGACATTTAAGCTTCTACTTGAATGATGAAACAGAAGCAGTCCTGAAAAACTAATTTTTCTAATCCCCTTTTTATTCCTAGGACCTGTAATCGGGTAGAAGTAATGATCCCTTGCGCTTCTGACAGTGATTCAGGAAGTGTGGATTTGCAGCTGAACAACTTAGAGGATATTGAGAAAGGCCCAAATAGTCACGAACTTACAGGTGAAAAGGGGAAAACATAAAGAAAAGGGGGAGGAATCTCAAATTTTCAAGTCAAGTGGCTGGGTGACTCGCCTTTGGGTGATAACACCTTGACTAGACTTTGACAGTGAATTTGGTCCCTGAAATTAAGACCTTGGAATACAGTTGGCAAAATGAAATAAGACATGCTTTTCTAGATACACAGTTAACTAAACTTGATTCTGAGACAAATAATCCTGCTGACTTGCACAGATTCTTAAGTGCTAGAAGGATTCTGAGAAGAGAAAGGTAGGTATGGGTGGAACCTGGATTGCGTTACAGAATAACTCTTTGATTTATCCTACAAACATTAATTAAGTACCAGTTGCTGGGCATACAAAAACGAACAAGACCAATATGGCTCCTGCACTCACAGATTTTACATTATAGTTCTGAAAAGGATCGAAAGAAGTTAACAGACAGCAAATAGAGTAATTACGAGTATAAGTTGTAGTAACCACCATGAAAGAATTAAGCAGGGGGCCAAGACAAAAAATAAGGGGATGGGAACCTACTTGAAACCATGTTTGTCAGAGAACACCTGTCTGAGACAGTGCTGCTTAAACCTAAAGGAGGCATCAAGGACATGAAAGAGCAACCTATGTGAAAAGTAGAAGCATTCCAGGTAGGTGGAATAGCATGTACATAAGACAGGAAAGACTATGGTGTGTTTGAGGAACTGCATTCATCCATTCGTACATTCATTCAGCAAATATTTATTGAAGCCCTACTGCGCTTTAAACAGTGAGTGATCTAGCCGCTGAAGATAATAGCAGACACAGTGCACTCATAAATAAAAAAATGATTGCAACTCAGTGTAATATGTGTAACTGGGGGTGAGGTGGGATAAGCAGCAAATATAGAGAGATTTATTATTAGCTAGGAGGATACTTAGCAAAAATGGGCAAAGGGGATTTAGGAAAGGCATCCTGGAGCTGAGCCCTGAAGGATGAGCAGGAGAGTTAGGCAACAAGAGGTAAGGGAAGGTGGGGGAGAGGAAGGAGAAATATGCAAGCAGAAGGAAAGCCTGTGCTAAGATAACAGGTGAAGGAGAACAGGGCTTCTAGTGGATGAGAAGAATGCGGCAGGGAGTGGGAGGAATTTGCAGGCGAGGCTGTAATTCAGGAGACCAAAAACAGTACAAAAGTGGAGTGTCAGAAGCCCTTAGATGGTGTGTTACTGGGAAAATAATACTATTTGTCCAATAGAAATAGGGATTTGGTACTGGAAAATAGAGGAGGTAAGGATGTAAAGCTACATGAAGAGGAAAATGATGACACCATCATCATTGTCACTCAGTGAGCAAAAGAATAATATTTGCCAACACTTCTTTGGTGCTATCTCTGTATCAGCCAAATGAGATAGGTTCTATTATCTCCATTTTGGAAATGAAGAAATAGGCCCAGAGAAAGTAAGGTTGCATATGGTCAGAGTGCTAGAAAAAGGCAGAGCTAGGATCCGAGCTTAGGCAGACCGACTCTGGAGCCTGTGCTCTTAATCAGAGCATACCCCATGGTGGGAAGGCGATACCTCAAGCACTTACTGCAGCCTGGTCCAGTGGAAAGAGATCCGCAAGGGGCTGCTAATGTAAGCTCTTGTCACCACAGAGTCATGGACTTGAATTTGGATAACATCTACCATTGAAGTGCCTGCTATGGGCCACATATTGGGGTAAGTCATTTTCATGTATTTCCTCACTGAATCCTCACAACAGCCCTGTTTTACAGATGAGGAAACTAAGGTTGCAAGAGACAAACTAACTTGATAACGGTCATACAACTAAATGGGAGAGCCAGGATTCCAGCTCATCTGACACTAAGATGTAAAATCCATGCTCTTCACCACTCTCCTAGAGTCCAGTCTTCACGGATTTTGTAGCTTAGGAGACCCTTAGAGAACACTGAATTTGTGGTTGAGAAAACACTCAGAGAGGGGAAAGGACGTGATCATGGTGGCAGAGCAAACAGCGAATGTGAGAACAGGACCTTTTTTTCCTGGTATCCCGTGGTCCTCCCCATTAAACTGTATAACTTTACTTAGTACAGAGGTATTGTCTTTCTTTCAGTATTAGACTCGGACATCTCTGATATCTTTGAACTCCCTCGGGAACCCCTCACAGATAGCTTCAGACACCTGACCTACCAGGGCCCCCCTGGCGAAGCCAATATTGAGAAGCTGATCGAATTCATTCAGGAGTTTTTTAACGGTGAGCTAAAGGTATGCACAAGCCGTTTTCATGAATTGTCCAATTTACTCCTCCATTTAAACAAATATTTTATTTATTTATTTTTTTAGCTGAGCCATCCTGCCACCTGTTGGCAGCTTAGCGGCAACTCAGCTCGGGCTGGGAATTGAATTGGCAACCCTGTTGCTCAGAGCTCACACTCTTGAGCGAGCTGTTAACCAACTGAGCCACTCGGCGGGCCCTTAACAAATATTTTAAACATTTGTTATTTCTTTATTATGCAAATAATTTATAGGCTATAAAATTTATATTTATACTTTTATTTTTATAATACATATATACATTTATAAGTTGTATTTATATTTATGAAAATTATAAAATTCCTATAAAAACAAAACCATAATTAAAATTAAAAGTTAATCTTCTCTAAGCCCACTCTCATGAGGTGACTACTGTTATCATTGTAGTATATATATTTTCATACTTTTTTTTCTGTGCATACAAATGTGTGTAATTATAGAAAAAATAAACATCAGAGATGGTGGGAGAAAAATATTTTGTAGGTCAATAACTATATATTATCCTACTTCACGCAGTATTCCATTGCTTAGGTGAAACATTCATTCATTCATTTATTCATTCTAGGAGTGTACATAACAGAAGAATTTATCTTTATTGGGGGTAAAGGAAGGCATTTCTGAGAAAGTAACTAACGCTTGAACTCAGATCTAAGGAATGAACAGGTGAAATTAGGAAAAGTTAGAATTGGAGGGAGTGTTCTAGAAATAGGAAATGGTGTGTTTAACAACCTTGTGGCACAGAGGAACAGAGCATGTCTGATGAACTCAAAGAAACCTGGTGTATTTAAATCATCGTGTCAAAGGTATTTGTCAACAGACACTTGGGTTGTTTTCATAGTTTGGCTGTTGTGAATGATGGTGCAATGAGCATGGGAATGCAGCCATCTCTTTGATATCTGAATTGTATTTCCTTTGGATATACACAGATATTTTTGGTTTGTGAAAATTCATCAGGCTTTACATTTTCTCTATGAATAATGCCAATAAATTTTTTTAAAATTCTGAAAGCCAGAATGTTGGTCTTCACTTTTGAGTCAGACTATTCTTTATACTTCATGTCATAAAGGGTTTCTTTGTAATTAATGAAGGGCTTGGATTGCTACAGTGAATTGGGGGTAGGGGTGAGTCCATTCCCTGCATTGACCTGGATCCACAGCCAGTCAGGGAAATAGATGAATAAGGAGGTAGTTTTGTCAGAGTATTACAAATGCCGTGACAGCAGTACACACCTGTACTTTATGGAGACCACCTGACCCTGCTTCAGGAGGAAATACATGATCCAGGTCTTAAAAGATGTAGATTTTAGTCAACAAAAGAAGTGTAAACAAAAAGAAATATTAAGAATTCAGAAGGTACAAAGGCCCAGAAGTAAGAAAGGGCAGCATAAAAGTTAATCTGGGGGTGACCGGTTAGCTCAGTTGGTTAGAGCATGGTGCTGATAACACCAAAGTTGCCGGTTCGATCCCTGCATGGACCACGGTGAGCTGCACCCACCTTAAAAGAGTCAACCATGCCATTGTAGCATGAAAGCAATGTGTAACCAATGACCATGGCTGTTCCCCAATAAAATGTAAAAAAAAAAAAAGTTAATTTGACTAAAGCTCAGAATGCCATCAGAGTAAGGCAAGAGATAAATTTGAAGAGATTAGCTGGGGTCACATTGGGATGGGCCTTGACCTCCACAGGTGTGGGTGCTATTGAAAGATTTTTGGTAGGGAGTTACGGAAGCAAATTTGCACTTTTTTTTTTTTTTTTTTGAGCCATCCTGCCACCTGTTGGCAGCTCAGCGGCTGCTCAGCTTAGGCCGGGACTCGAACCGCTGTTGCTCAGAGCTCAAACTCTTGAGCGAGCTCTTAACCAACTGAGCCACTCGGCGGCCAAAATTTGCACTTTTTAAAAGATGAATCTGGTGAGAGCTGGGGCAATAGATTGGAAAGGGGCAAAACTCGAGCAGAAAAACCCAGTGTTGGATTGTGATACTAATCCAGGTGAGAGAGAATCAGACAGGCCATGAAGTCAGCGTCTTGCTATGTGTTGCTACTTGCTCTCTGGAGAGCGTATAGCAGTTTACACCACCTATATGCAGGTGGGGAAAGACTGGAAGAAGTTTTCTCAAGATTGTGGAATTATTGGTGTCTTTTATTTTCTTCTTTAAACTTTATTTTTTCCAAGTTCCTATGATAAATTGATAGTGCTTTTATATTTAGAAAAAAAGAATAATACAAAAGAGATTTTATTCTTTAAATCAAAGCTTGCATTTTAATAGGAAACCTTAAAGACTCAAAATAATGAGTCTTTAATGACATCAAGAGAGGCAGAAGTAATAGCACAGAGGTCACCGTTAGTAAGCTTCGACAGTCTGCAGGGTGGGTAGGTGGGGAAACAAAGACTAAATGCGGGGAGAGTCATCATGGGGCACTTGGTAATTGAGCTGAGAGGGAAAACGAGGTTCCCAAACCCAGGCAGGGCCAGTGGACAAGGAATTTCATTCCTCTGTAATTTATTCATTCCTTAAATAAAAGACTGATACTGGATCAAATGAGATGTCAGATGTTTAAAGCATTCCAAGAAACTTTTCAGAAGCCCTCTACAATTATCAAATGAGACTAGAATGTATAATCGTGTTTTTATCATTTTTCCACAAATTCAGCGTGAACTTGAGAAGCTGACATTCCTGAGATCTTTGTCTTCTCTCAGCCGAACTTTACCTTATGATGAAGTGGCAGAATCATTCATTCACAGCCACATAGCAGACATTGTGCGTATCCTAAATGTAAGTACTGTGACCTTATCACAAATTATTGAGACCATGCAAATTCAGTGACCCAGCTAATAAATGTTTTAGTGGCTTCACCTATATCAGGGGTCGGCAAACTGCGGTTCACGAGCCATATGCGGCTCTTTGGGTATGTTATGTCTCAAAAGTTTGTCGACCCCTGGAAGAGCCAACCCTGTCCCTCACAACAATTTATTCGAAGCCATAAATATATTTTTACATAATCACCATTATGTGAATAATATCCTTTAAAAATTTTATCAATGAAACTATGATAGTTTTATTTTCATTTTTAACTTTATTTCAGAGCCTGTGGCTTGCGAGCTGCAGTTTGCTGACCCCTGGTAGCTCTTCCGTCTCAAAAGTTTGCTGACCCCTAACCTATAGTATTGATTCCCTTATCCTCCCTCTTCTCATATCAGTACCTGCATGGAAGAGAAATACGCAAGGGAACTCCACACAATAATCACCCTGGAAAACTAATTGAAAGAGGAGTAGAAGGGAGAAAAACGGCATTTAAATTTCTCATTAAAAGCAATGCTACATTCTCATTAATGAAGCAGGAGTTTTGAGGCCGACTCTACAATCAAATGCCTAGGTTCAAGTACCAGCTCTGCCTCTTTCTAGCTATGTGACTTTGGGAAACTACTAACTTCTCGGTGCCTTAGTTTCCTCATCTATAAAATATGATAACTACTTCACAGAGGTATTGAGAGTATTAAATAAGAAATAAATGTAAGCCAGGTAGCATGGTACTGATCACATATTTTACATTTGAGAAACACGATTGTATTCTTTTTATTACTTTTTTTGTCCTACTTGTAGTTAACTCCAGCCACATTCTGCCATTAACTCATTCATTCATTACCTTAAGTGCCTGACAGTTCCAGGCATTGTCCCGGGAATTGGGCCTACAAAGACAAAGAAAGCATAAGCCCTGTTCCTGCAGCCATGAAAGATGTAATCAGCTGTCACAGGGACAGTGACAAAAGTTTAAATAGCTGTAGTGAGGGCACAGAGGTGAGTGGTCAATCTTATGTCAGAGGGTCCAGAAGGGCTTTATAAAGGAGGGGACACCCTTAAGCACGTAACTTTTTGATGCTTTCGTTTTCTCATCCGTGAAATGTCCCCTTCAGCCTCTAAAGCTCTAAAATTCTGAATCTGAGATTTCTTACACATTCCAGGAAAATGAGCATTTCTTTTCAACCTATGGATCTATAAGGCTGATTAGATTGGTTAGTTTTCAGAATTGAAGGCTAACCAGTTAACAGGTTTGTTCAGTAGTAGGTAGTTATCAAGGATCTTCTGTATCTAGAACACTGTCATGCTTTGCTGAAGGATACACATTTCCTGAAAGTGTTAATCCTTGCCTTCCAAGAGTTTATAATCCTCTTGGAAATGACCACACCTCATAAATAGGTTGAGAACTATGGCAAATAATACATCAGAAAGAACAGAAGGATATAATGCAGATTTAAGAATGAATGCAGCTTTCTACTGGGCTATATATACACCATGGAAAGAGGCTTATAGGCAGCCATAGGACCCAGCCAACATGGCATGATTCCGTAGGCCCACTTCACAAGCATTGGCAACGGTGGGTTGCCACCTGGTTTAACCAACCAGCTCAGAAGATCTACGAATGCAAGTCTCAAACAACAGGAGCACACTGAGTTTCCCATACTCTGCATCTGAATCTGTCCAGCCAGTAGTAAAATACCACTGTCAGGTATCAACGAAAGTGTGTGCTGGCAAGAGAGCATCAGTCTGGAAGAGTTAAGGGTGGCTGGTATTGATGAGAGAATTACATGGATCATTGTATCGTTGCACAAGTCTGCAAAGTCTCTGGAAGCTCATGTGCAGGTTCCAACAACCAAGGTTCAGCTTCCAACAACCAAGAGAAGCAGTTATGCTGAGGAACCCACAGGAGGACAAAGCCAGGATCACTATAAAGAAAAGAATTTCAGGGCACTTGCCAGTGTTCTCATGAACCATGTCAATGCATGGCTCTTCAGTATCCAAATAAAAAGAGCCCAGGAGGCTAAGAATATGGAAAGGAAGGGGGGCGGGGAGGAATCTGTTATAAAACTTTACCAAAGAAGATGTATGAATAAAGCACATGAAAAGATGTTCCACCATTGTAATTAGGGAAAAGCAAATTAAAACCACGGTGAGATTCAACTATACACCCACTAGAATGGCTACAATAAAGAAGAAAGGTAATGCCAAATGTTGGTGAGATATGGTGCAACCGGAACTCTCATACACTGTGGGAATGTAAAATGGCACAACCGCTTTGGAAAACAGTTTGACAGTTTCTTAAAAATTAAACATACACTTACCATATGACCCAGCAATTCCACCCCTAGGGAAAATGAAGTGCATGTCCATGTCGCGTCCCGCACGACAAAGGCAGTGAGAGAACGAGAGGGGGCAGCGAAGGGTTAAAAAAGAAAAGAAACATCAGTCAAGAGTTAAATGAGAGCAGGGCCAAGGGTCTCCAGCCTCACAGGACTGAGAGCCCCGAATTGGGCCGACACACCGCTTTTATTTCTCCACATACCTGGAAGTAGCATTGTTCTCTCCACAGTCTGTGAGTCTCATTCCTGAGAACTTGCTCAAGCCAGATTACCCATGCCTGCAAGCTGCTATTACGGAAAGTCCTGGTGATCAGACAGATACTCTGCCTTCACACACCCATATGTATAAGACCCCAGGGGGATGAGATTATTATGCTGAGAACATATACTATCACATCATCAGGTCACTTCCCAAGCAGGTTGCGGGAAGGAATGTAGCCACAGAGGTAGAAGACCTCCAGTCTCTTTGGGGTCAGGTGAGGACCTATGCCCACCTCCATCAGCCCCGAGATTTCTCCTGATGGCCCCCATGTGACTGTGCCTGTCTTAGGTTGTTCCTTCCTCGAGGAATCTTACCCATCATTGGCTAACCAGCCATCTTTTGGGGCCAAACAGGGAGATGCAAGGTGTATGAGCAGTGTCCTCAAAAGGGTCAGTTAGGGGTAAGCGCGGGGGACAAATGGCTGGACAGCTTCATGGCAACATGTCCACACAAAGACATGTACACAGATGTACAGCAGCCCTGTTTGTAATAGCTAAACATTGGAAACAGCCCAAAAGCCCATCAGCAGATGAATGGATAAACAAATTTTGGTTTATCCATACAATGGAATACTACTCAGCAATAAAAAGGAATTAACTATTGATATTTGCTACAATTTTGATGAAATCTCAAGATAACTATGCTGAGTGAAAGAAGCCAGACCCAAAAAAAAGAGGATATGCTGTGTGATTCTATTTATATAAAATTCTAGAAAGTACAAACTTATGTATAGTGACATCACATCAATGGTTTCCTGGATATAGAAGCCGAGTAGGAAGAGGCAGGAGGGAGAAATTACAAAGTAGCACAGGAAAACTTTTGGGAGCGACCTGTTTGTTCATTGTCTTCATTGTGGTCTCATGGATGTATACATATGTCAAAAATAAACCTATACAGGGCCGACCGAGTGGCGCGTTGGTTAAGAACCGGACGCCAGAGGCCCCGGTTCAGATCCCACATATGAGGGCCAGTGACACTGCCCTCTACAGCTAAGATGCTGAACAACAGCTCAACCTGGAGCTGGGCTGCCGTGAGTCGCTGGTGACGGCGTAGGCTACCATGGGCTACCGTGCGTAGCCAGCAGCCACTGTGAGCGGCCGTCCAGAAGCTGGTGACTGATCTGCCTTGCCCAGGAAGAGCACAATGATGGTGCCAACTTGGACCAGTGAAGCAACGTCCTCCACAACTAGACGGAAGAACAAAAAAAGGACAGCGACTTGCCTGTTCCCCTTCTCCCAATTACCCAGCGCTATTCCCATCCTCCAATTCAAAAAATAAAATAAAATAAAATAAACCTATACACTTTACATATGTACAGTTTATTGTGTGTCTGTTACCTCAGAAATCAAAAACGCTACCAAAAGTCCATTGAGAACTTTAAAAGAAAAAAAAAATGCAGTGGCAACTGGGATTTAGAGTAAAGTAATGATAAGATTGGGGTGAAATTAATTCAGATAGTCTCCTGATTTAAGCCTCAAAGGATGTGATGGATAGTGTTGAGAGAAGGGACTCGTGAGTAGGGGCTTTGAATGGTACATTATCACCTGGCTATGCCAGGGCCAGGGCTCTGCATCCTGCAATATGGCAGAAGTGCCAGTGGGATGATTTTTAGATGCTATTGGTGCCTCAATTCTCTATTAGCCTGGGACTCCACCCTAATTCTGCCTCTGGGGTCGTCCACAAAACCCTGCTACTACATTGTTTGGTAAAGTTAGGGTGGGGGCCGGCCGAGTGGCTCAGTTGGTTAAGAGTGCGAGCTCTGAGCAACAGGGGTCGCCGATTCGATTCCCACATGGGCCAGTGAGCTGCGCCCAAGCTGAGCTGCCACTGAGCTTCCAACAGGTGGCAGGATGGCTCAGCTGGTGAGAGCACATGCTCCTAACAACAAGGTTGCTGGTTGAACTCCCGCATAGGATGGTGGGCTGTGTCCCCTGCTCCCCCACGACTAAGATTGAACACAGCACCTTGAGCTGAGCTGCCACGAGCTGCCAATGTGTGGCCAGATGGCGACTGGACTTGGAGTTGAGCTTGCTGCACCCTCCACAACTAAGATTGAAGGACAACAACTTAGCTGTTTCCCTTCCCCAATTCCCCACTAAAATCTTTAAAAAAACAAAAAAACTTAGAGAGTGCACTCAGCATTGAGGAGGCACTGTGACAAAATGGTACAACTTGAGCAGCGAGTCAGGAAACGGATGAGAATGTTGTTTCAGGAAGGCTCTTCAGTGGTGTGGATAATAAATGCTGAAGGAGTTCAGAGGACATTTCACAGTGGACTGAACTAAAATGAAAAGACTGTCCGGCTGTCCTAATGAGAGTTTGAGCTTCCTGAAGCAGAAGGGTAGAGAGGAAAGGGAGCTATTTTAGGAATCAGAAGACACAGTTTCTAGTTCCAGTTCTGTCCGGCACAACCTGTGTAATCTCAGACAAATCACTTAGCTTCCGTAAACCTCTAGCTCCGCCTGGAAAATGGAGTTAGTTCTATCATTCTGGATTTCATTAAGTCCTTTGAGACAGAATGTCTCATTTTGTTAAGACTGGTTAAGATTCTTCTTGGGACAAGCAACAGAAATCATCTCCGGCTCACTTAAGTTAAAAACAAACAAAAGGGATGCTGGAATATGTCTCTTAGAATCTAAGGAAGAGGTTTAGCAATGAAGCCTACAGAAGAGTAAGTTCTAGGACAGCTCCAGGGGTCTCAAAGGCAAGAGCAAACCTCCAGCAGCTCCCAGGCTGTGTCTGTCACTCTAAAATTCCAGATTCTGGGGGAGAGAATCTGATTGGCCTAGACTAGGTCTGTGCTCCACTTCTGCATTAATCAGGAGTGTCTTGGAGCAGCACCCTATAATAACGACACGACTTCTGGACACCCCTCCCTGTGGTTGGAGGCAGTTCCCAGAGAAGGGGTGATTCCTGTGATCTAGGGAGGTACCCCACGTGGTTCCTACTATGCAACTACTTTACAAACAAAAATATAGCCTCTCACTTCTGAATTCCCCATAGCGGTTAGTGTAATTTTGAACAAATAATAAGCTTTTCACATCTAACTGATTAAAAAAAGAAAGAAAGAAAACTGGTGGTTAGAGCGCATGCTCTTAACAAAAAGGTTGCCGGTTCGACTCCTGCATGAGATGGTGGGCTGCGCCCCCAGCAACTAAGATTGAAGGACAACAACTTGACTTGGAGCTGATGGGTCCTGGAAAAAACACACTGTTCCCCAATAAAGTTTGGGGGGGAAAAAAGAAAAAGAAAACAAGATTTTTCTGGCAGAAGCGGTCAAGTAGATTGAAGTCAGAGGGAGTGCAAGCCCGGTAGTTTAGTCTTCATGCACATGTGGGGCGTATGGCTGCAGGAATGGAGTCAGAAACTGCAGAGTGTCTATCACTGTGATTGGATGTGGGAAGTAAATAAAGGAGAAAAAAAGTCATAAATCATCTTTTTTAGGAGCCCTGGGGAAGGGAGCCATTGACAACAGTTGAAGCCTGGGAAGATGGGTAGACAATGAACTCACTTTTTAACACCAAATTGCCAGGTTATCGCTGCGATGCCCATGAGATAACTAGATTTGGGTGAGGAGCGCCCTGGGATGCTGAAGGCAGAGCCTTATGCTTTGTCCCTTCCAGACTACAGAGCCATAAAAATAACTAAGTTCCTTAAGGGAATAAAGAAGAGCAGCAGGTCACCAACAAGATCTGACCAGAGGTGGAAAGTGAAAAGAGAAAGCTCAGAAAGGTTTCGGAAAGAAAAGGAACGCAGTTTAGTCACTAAGTGCTGCCTCCTGAGCACTACCTAAGTTCCTAGTGAGGTGTTTCTGGTGGCAGGTAAGAGAAATCCACTCAAAGCAGCTGAAACACAAAGGGGAAGATTTGTTCTTAGGATAACTGAATGTGCCCAGAATCCTGTGACAGGAAGAGAAGGCAGCCTGCTCCAGGAAGGGAATGAAACCAGGAAAAAACAAACAAAAAACCTTTCACATACTCAGAGAGAACGTCCCATCTTTTATGTTTGCTCCTCTGTATACATTTCCATTTCTCTCTTTCTCTCCTGCTTCCCCTTCTCCCCCTCTCTTCTCAAAATTGGCATTCTGTTACTTTGTCCATAGGGCCCAGTGCTCCCAAACTACTTTAAATTTTCTCCTTTTGGTAGATCAGCCAGATTGAGATTAAAGTTCTTAGTCTCAATTTCAGAAACAGAATCTAATTGGCCTTGATGTCTACTCCTGGTCAGATAAGTTGTGGTGAGTGGGACAGAATGACTTAGCAAAAACATGACTGTGAGGTACCCATTCCTATGGGCCGGGAGCAGTTTCCAGAGAGGCTACGTAGTCAGTCCATTAAGGTTTCCACTACAACCACTTACACTGCTCTTTACATCAACTCCCTGAGATACTTTCTCATCTCCCCCATACAGACAAGGAAACTCGGGCATAGGGGAGTTAATACATTTAGTGTCACACCGTGAGTGGCAGAGCCAGTTCTCACTCTCATAGGCTAGCTCCAAAGCCCCTGTTTTTTTCCTCTCTATCACTCTGCAGATTTTTCCAACAGAGCAAGGCAGATTTTCCCTCTGCCAATTAGGAATTTGGAAAGTTATTCCTTTTTTAGGACAAGTAACAGGATAATATAGAAACAGGAGTTAGGATGCCTAAACTGGAAATAATCACTAGTAATGAAAATAATGAGTAACAGACACTACCTAAGTTATTGAGGGCTGCTAGGTATTCTGAATTAATTCATTAAGCACTCACAACCACCCCCAAGAAGGGAAGTGGCACTGTTATCTCATTTTACAGATGAGGAAACTGAGGTACAGGGAGGTTAACTAACTTGCATCAGCTCCAACAGCTAATAAGAGACAGAGTCAGGCCTCAGAGAATAAACTCCTAGCCTGGCCCCTGTGCTGCTACTAGTCCTGTGGAGCAGAGGAGCAGAGCCCACTGAAGCACCTGCTATTATTCTTGCTCATCATTTGGCCTATTTACTTGGCACATTCTCGACTCTCCAAAGTTCTTTCTCATTGCAGATGCTGATCCAAGAGGAGCCCCTGCATTCTCTCTTCAGCTCTGTGCACCACGAGGTCTTGGTCACCATCGCGGACCTCAGGTGACACCCACATGCCTCCTTACACATGTGCCCTGGTTCCTCTCATTCAGGGCCAATACCAGAGCCAACTGACATGTTCCATAATTTTAGCCTCTCAAAACTATTTAGAGAAGGGGAAGCCAAGGCCATGTTTTTGTGTAAGAACTTTGGTTTCATATATGCCACCATCCATATCTGAAAGACCTAATTGGAACCTCTTTGGAGTTCTCTTTTTTTTTTTAAGAACAATCATTTATTGTTTTTTAAGTTTTTATTTTTTTTTATTGGGGAACAGTGTGTTTTTCCAGGACCCATCAGCTCCAAGTCAAGTAGTTGTTTCAATCTAGTTGTGGAGGGTGCACCTCAGTGGCCCATGCAGGGATCAAACCGGCAACGTTGGTATTATGAGCCCTGCGCTCTAACCAACTGAGCTAACCGGCCGCCCCTGGAATTCATTTTTGTCTAGTATTCATTGGGAAGCTATTCCCATACATGCTTCATGACAGTAGAGTTCCACAGTCCAAGAAACTCAGAAGGGCTGCCTGCTGGTTACTTTTTTTGGAGATTTATACCACACATTAACTGGTTAAAAATCCCAAGGAGTCCTATAATTAAACAGCTCTTTAACTTGGTTTAACCCACGCTAACCAACATTTACCAGAACACACCTTGGAAAATCGTGGTTTACTATATTAGACTGCAGCAGGCTTCTCTCCATGGTTGAACTAGAAAAACGCCTGAAAATATGTCACTCCAGTGACCTGTAGAGGTGGGGAGGTAAAGGGGAGAAGGATGGAGGCTGAAACTCTTCCTGTAACCTTTTCTGAGATGTATCTAAACGGACTGGCTTCCATCAGAACCATGCACCCAAAAGCCTACCCTTTCCTTTTGGGTTACTCTGATCCCTGCCTATCAATGTCAAATCAAACTCCCAGCTTACTATCCCCAAACTGTCTTTTCTTAGTTATCGAGGTGTCCCTTTGCTATTTGGCTCTGAAGATCGAGTTGACTTGTTCCGTCTCATCACCAAAAGTATAATCACTTTGTCCCCTGTAAAGACTCTGACCCATCTGCAGGAAATCATGCCCAGTGGGTCCTACAACTCAGAGGTAACGCACACTTTGCTTTAATAACTTGCCATCCCCGGGGTCAGCTGATCTTGGCCTTTTGAGGGTGCATTTGATTTTTTTGGAACTAGCCAAAAACTATTTAAACCAAGTCTGGTGAATAAAATGGGTGGTTAAATTAAACAGCTTTTTTCCCCTCTCTATTTTGTTGTCTTTTTCCCTTCATCCCTTCTTGCCTTGCTTTTGGCTTTAAAATAAGGAGGAGTGTTCATTTATTTAGCTGATATCTAGGGGTACCATGTGCTAAGCATCATGATAGGCAGCAGGAATACAGCAGGGAGCTAACATGTAGTGCAGAGATACAAACCACTGGTAGATACAATAGTGGGTGGTAATAAGTGCCATGAAAAAAATAGAACAGGGAAAGAGGAGGATAAAGAGTGCTGGGGTTGGGAGGCATGGAGGCTTTTTTACATAGAGTGGTCAGGGAAAGCTCTCTTCGGGAAGTGACAGTTGAAGAGTGAGAGTGTGGATATCTCTGGAGAAGAAACTTTCAGGCAGAGAGAAGAGGAAGTGTGAAGGCCGCGATTTCTTTCTGCCCCTCGTGAATTGGCTGGTAAAGCGGTTGCCAAAGGAGACCTTGTTCCCCTTTGTTTCAAGATGTCAGAGTCACAAGTCAAACTTTAAAAGTACCCTGGTGACCCTAAGTAATTCCCCAAGCTAGTTAGAATCAGTTAACTGTGTTTCCAGTAAAGTGGAGATGTCCGTGTAATAGGAATAGACAGTAAAACCTTGGATTGCGAGTAACATGGTTTGCGAGTGTTCTGCAAGACGAGAAAACATTTCTAATACATTTTAACGTGGTAAACGAGCGATGTCTTGCAATGCAAGTAGTTTGTTTCCAGAATGAATTATGCTCGCAAACCAAGGTATTACTGTATATTGTTTCACCTCCGGTCACACACTGCCTACCAGCATTTTTAAACGAGTTCCACACCTTTGAGTAAAGTCTAAGATATTGAGGAGAACCTTAGCAGTGTACAGTATTGGGGAACTTCATATGGCGGCATCACTGATCCTAGGCTTTTTCAGTGTCTCTACAGGCAGATGTTTCAGGCGTTCTCTGAGATGCTCAAGAGTTTGGTGGTAAAAGACCCACATTTGGAAAACCTTGACACCATTTTTACGGTAAACAGGCTATCAGGAGAGAATGGGAAACTCCCTATTCACTGGTGAAAGTGGAAGAAGAAAATGTGGCGGGATTAAGTTTTAAGAGAGAGCATAATAGTTAAGAGTATCAGCTATCTGTTTTTGAGTCAGACTTGGGTTCAAATTCTGACTCCCTGCCATTCATTGGTTATAAATACAGCAAGAAACGTTGGTATCTCAGAGTCTCATTTCTTCACCTTTAAATTGACATAATAATTACTGTACTGCATAAATGGCCTTCGATAAATGGTTTAAATGGTTGCTGTAATTAATTCCTTAAACTATTATTGCTTACCACCATACAAAGGTTTCAGTCAGTGACTAGAGAGCAGAGTCGACCTGAGTAAATAGGCAGAATGAGTAAATAGGGAGCTGCCTGCCCAGTGAGATTTAACAATTGTTAATACCCACCTGTCCGGCTTCTAGCATATGCCATTTCATTATTAGGGATTTATTCATTGGAGTGCGTTCACTGTGGCTCAAGCATCTTGCTCTCCTGCACCTTTGTAAGATGCAGATATCCCAGAAAGGGGTAACCCTTTAAACTGTTATTAATTAATCATTTGTGCCTGAGTACAGATGGACACCACAACTGACCTTAACATTATTTCTCCTTTCTCTTCTATGTGTACCTCAACACCCTAGCCAAATTGGCTTTCTCCCCTTTATCCAGCTGTGCCTTGTACTTTCCTGCCTTGGCAGCTTCATACAACCCATTTTTTCTACTTACTTCTTTGTGAAACTGCTACTCATGGATTTTATCTTCTCCATGAATCCTTCCATGACTATTGCAAACAGATGCAACTTCCCCATCTTCAGCGTTCTTTAATAGCACATCAATTAATTTTCTTTCTTTCCAAAGCAGGTTTGAGGAAGTTAAAAACACGCAGAGGAATAGAATAAATAATTGAAGAAAGTGGGACAAAGGGAAAATAAGCCTCAAACTTGAGCCTTTGTGGGATGCGGACTGTCTGATCCCCCTGGGTCTTTGTGCCTTCTCATCCCACCACTTTCATTTCCAACCCAAACTGGTTTATCACTTAGGAAAATATTGTCAGACGTAGTAGTGACAGGTGGGACTTCCCTGTCCACATTGTCTTCCACACAGAATAAGGGTGTTATCCCAGCTCTTCCTGATAAACCATCTAGACTCCCTTCATTTTCCATAGCACATGGACCCATGGTTACAGTCGATCAAAGACCATGAGCGGGAACGGGCCACAGCCAGCATGACTCAAGTTCTCAAGTGCTTATCCAGACACCTCAATTTGAAGGTAAGCAGCCCTTCAGTTGTAGAGGAAGAAGGATCCGAAGCCATCCTATTATTGCCTATTTCCCCTCCTATTTATGACGCCCAGATTGGTGACTTCTTGGTGCTTGTGTCGTATCATGGCCCTTAGCATTACTCATTATATCTACCTCCTCCTCAGATTCGAGCAGCTTGAGGCCAGGTACTATGTTTATTAATCTTGCATCCCTATTGCTTAGCACAAGAGCTGGAACATAGAAATATAGTAAATTTTTTTGAATGAAAGAATAAGTAAATGTAACCTAAAAATATCCAAGGGCCCACAATGGCCTACTCTCTGCACAGTGTTGTATTTCAATTAATAAAGTCCAGCAGGCAAATATGTCAATCAATTTACATACCTCGCAGCATCTCAAAGAGAATGGTTCTATGGTACCTCTTTTTACATCCTCTCATTTCTGTCTTTTATTCTGTCACTTCTCAGTTCTGAATCTTCTCCCATAATTCCTAAAAAATAATTCTCCCCCCTGAAGATCCTTCTTCCTAGATCTATTCCTGTTTTCATCTGTGAATCCCTCCTCTTTCCCAGGTAGATCTAGGCACTGGAACTTCTCCTGTTGTCCATCTGTCATTTCTGTAATCTGCATAATAAGGCCCCAGAATTGGAAGAGAAAATGGGGGGTAGGAACATGAAGTTCTTATGCCAGGATTTTCCTTAGAGAATTTGTCCTTGATGCAAATATTCTAATGGCTATGCTTAAAAGGACAGTATTCCACTTTTTTATTCCTCACATTGAAAATAAATCCAAATTTTCCACCTCCTAATTCAAGTAAATTCAGTCCCTCAAGCTATGCTACTTACTTTTTTCTCTCTTTAGTCAATGAAAGCAATAACTTCTGGCCATCAGGGACTACCCTATTGTTGTTATTCTGATAACAATAACACATTGTTTTTCCTTCTACATTCCTCAACCTCTAATTTTGGCTGCAGATTCAAGAAGAAAAGAGTTTCAAATGACTCCTTCCTATACATAATCTCTCTAGGTCCTAAAGATCCTCCTTAGCATTTTTTTCCTAGGGAGAATTGCTAATGTAGGGTGCTTAATCTAGGTGCCATTGGGGTCTACAGGACATCCAGAAAGTTGTATGCAGAATTTTGTGCTGTGTCAGCTTCTGGATTTTTCTGAAGAAGGTTCATAGCTTTTCTTAAATTAACTTTATTGAGTTATAATTGAAATCCACCCAATTTAAATGTATAGTTTTGACAAATGTATATTTCCTGGGTCCCTAACTTTTTCATATTCTCAAATAAACCTAAAATACTAAAGAATTAAAAAGGAGACTGTTAACCACGTAGTGGTCAGTCAGACTAGGAACATAATTCTCCAGTGGCCTTTTTTGTCTTAAAAAAAGTTTAGGATTTTTGTATATTATGAATATAAACGTGCTCATTATAGAAAAAAAATTTAATATTTTTAAAAAGTAGAAGGAAGAAAAATGTTTTGTCATCCAGAGATAGCCCACCATTAAAATTTTTATGTATTTCTTCTGAGTTCTTTTTGTGCACGAGTCTGTTGGGGTGGAGGCTTCTACTTCAGTTCCTTCCGGTTTGTTCTCTATCTGTAGCCAGAGTTATTGTCTTAAAACCCATGTCACTCTTTTGATCCCATGATTTTCATCTGTTCTTAGAATACAAGGTCATATATGATCTAGCTCCAGACTGCCTCTGTACTCCGACTTACTCCAGCCTTCTTTACATCCCTTACTGCCTCATGGCCTTTGCACTTACTGTTTCCTCTGCTTGGAATGACCTTTCCCAGCTCTTCACATGGCTAACCCCTCCCTCTTCTTTAGTGCTCAATGTAAATGTATCCACCTCAAAAAAGACTTTTGCTTACAAATGGGTCTACCCTTGCTCTCTATCTCAGCACTCTCTTTCCTTCCTAGGGCTCCTTAGGATCAGAGGTTATCTCATTTGATTATTTCTTTATTGATTTATGGCCTATTTCCCGCTAATAGAATGTAAATTTCATCAGTGATTATGTTTGTCTCATTCACCACAGCATCCCCAGTGCTTTGCACAGAATATGCTGCATAGTAGATGCTCAATTAAATTTTTGTTGAATAAATATAGGCCAGCTCATGTCCCGCTCTGCTCAGAACCCACCAATGGCTAACCCTCCAATGGCTTCCCATCCCACACAGAATAAAATCCAAAATCCTTACAATATGCTGTAAGCTGCAATGCCATCTGGTCCCATCCTCATCTGCCTCCTATTTCTTTTGCTCTCATTTACTTTGCTCCCACCAACCTAGCCTCCTTGTTCCTCAGAAATACACACACTCCCTTCTCTTTGCACTTGCTATTCCCTCTGCTTGGAATGCTTTCCTCCCAGATTTCTACATGGCTCAATCCCTCATTTCAACATTAGTGAGGTCTTCCCTGACCATTCTAAAATAGCAATTCCTATCTTTTTCCCCTGCATGTTTCTTCAACATTGCATGTATCACCATTTGATTCATATACTTAATTTTGTTATTCTATGTTCCTCCAACTAGAATATCACCTCCACGAGCAGGGATATTATCTTTTGTTCACTGCTTGTTCACTGGGGAGTGCCAGTCATAGTGCTTTAGCCATAAGTGACATAGTTGTAACCAGTTCCTGGCTTATAACTGACACTCAGTGTTTGTTGATTAACTGAATGAATGGAGGTTATATCAGCAAATAAAAGATGTTAACTGCTTTGTGTATGTGTTGCTCTGTTTACTGTAAGTAGGTTGTAGAGGCTGTTGTTCACTATATCTCAGTATATTTTCCTGAAGAGCTACAGAAGAGATTTCTTTCTGCCTCAATCCAGAAACCGTTGCGCTTTCTCTGCATGGGTATTTGCCTCACCTTATGGGCAATGTGAATCATAGTATCTGGGACACTGTGTGTACCTCTGCATTAGCCCTGAGAAAATTCAGAGCCTAGCTCCATGGCCTAACTCGAGCAAATGATGATTATGCATTCTGACTGCTGACCAAATTCTTCATTTATCTTTTCTACCTTCATTTTTAAATTTGTCCCACTTTCTTCACTATTTATTTTCAATTACACTTATTTTTCTGGTATGGTTTTTGCCAGCTACTTTACTTTTTCTTCCACAGTAAGGCAAAATATCAATAAATAAAATTTTTAAATAGTATTGAATGATACACCTCAACTTTGCGTCCTCCTTTTTAAGTTAGCAGACTGGCACGTTTTCCTACCTTATTATAAATTCCTAGGCTACTTGATTCCTAATGTTTATATTCATAGAGTGGCTGAACCATAGTTCTCCTTACTATTGGGCAATTATTTTCAACACGTGGTCTTTAAAAAACAGTGTTAGAACAAACATCTTTATATACAAGCATTTTCATTTTCCAGACTGCTTACTTAGGTTGGGACTTGTCATATTTAATATCATTTGCTGGATATAGTGTATCTACACGTGTTAAATGTTAACCCTAAAAAGATCCGAGGGCTGAATTGTGGTTCTTGTACTTCTCTGCAGTAGAAAGCGGAA